>NC_039478.1:8005991-8341372 GCF_003590095.1 Trichoplusia ni | reverse complement strand
TTTAAATTTAGCTCTATATTTAAATAATTGTCTCAAATGAGTGCCAGGTACTAAGCGCACCAGAAATTCACTCCGAATTTTACAGGTCAAGGGAGCCATATGAACAATAACGATTTTTTACAATTAGACTGCCCTATTAGAGTAACCGTAACAAGCGAATTATCTATGTGAAAAGAGTAATGAAAATTCATCGTTGTCGTTACCTGGAGGTTGATCAGGGGTTCGGAACATGGATTTGCTAAACGGATCTCGATTTACTACCCAAGGCACGTACTGACGACATTGGCTATAAACCATTCCGATATCGGACGTCGAGGAACTGAGCCGTTCGACTCAGAAATAATAGTGGCTCACGAGCGACAAAGAAACCCAAGTCTATCTTACTATTTCTGAGTATAGGGGTACACGGATTGGCAGGGTCAATTTTTTACTTACTTAATTGGATCGCTTAGTCTAACCCAATTTTTTCAGACGGTTGTCATCGATTATGCCTAATAATCACAGTATGCCAATGGTAATTAATTTCATACCAATATAGCAATAGTACGTTATCCCTAAACAAGGCACAGGTTAAAGATTGCCGTAAAATAGGTTCTTTATCTTGACTCTCAACTTGAAAATTCTTGTGAACCTTTCCACTTCAACAAGAGAAGCCTTTTAGATAATTCTACACACTCTACAGTAAGATAGAGATAATACTCGCCAAGCACGTAACGCCCATGGGTCTCGTGATTTGTCTCAGCCAGAATCAGATAACTATACAAGTATACATAAGTACACACAAACATTTCTACAATCTCTTGTGTAGTTCACTGGTCCCTGCAGAAATTGACCGTGTGATCGAAATTCGGTCAGGAGGACATTACTTAACGTTGCTACCCCAATCAATGTTACAATTTAGATGCCTTAAATATATGACTAAAGGCGCAGTTAATTGGGTATTATTTTATGATCCCTTCTTATATATTTCAGTTATTTACAGTTAACGTGATGGATAAAAAAGTTACTGTAATAACAATAAAATTACCGCAATGTAAGCGTGGTTCTCTTATCACGTTTTATTTTTTTCATAATTTGAATAATGCTATTTATTCAGGATAAAACCTCGACGCTTTTCTTGTTTAGCAATTGTCTATTAAAAAACAATCATCCATATATTCATTTGATATATCTACTGTGATAAAAGCTATAAGTGGTAGCATATTATAAGCTAAATATTGATTCTATTGTCTATTCTAAACCGCTACCATAAACTATGGCCCTATCAACATTAATAAAGTATGTAAATGTAGGGATATAATTCTAAATAGAGTAATAACAATGATAATGTTTTAGAAACACGCTTCTGATGATTTATTATAATGACAATTATAAAAAAATAGTTCCAGTGAACGAAGTAATTAATTTAAATACTGTTATTTTTTATAAGCCGTTTATTTACAACAAGTGTTACTTTCAATAGTCAGTAAGATAGTTTAAGACTAAAGAGTTCTAGTTAAGTTTTATGGTCTATTATTATGTTAATTGTGAGCCAAGTAATCGTTCACGCCCGTTACAATCGTAATCAGTGCTAATTAAATATTATTTATTAGTTACTGGAACCGCCCTGAGTAAGTCAAGGAGAGTTATGATAAGATGCTAATCTTATCGTGCATCACGTTAAAGGTTGTCGGGCCAATAATGACATTCAGCTATCCTGGGAAACAAATTAATGGATAGCGATCGAGATACTTGCAGTTTTTACGCTGAACAGATTACATTGCCGTCTCAAGTACTGTGGCAAAAGAAAACGCTTCTTAACGATCGATGTAAAGCTAAGTTTTAAGTGTAGGTAGGATTGTCTTTTCTGATCGAAAACGTAGAGCTACTTCAGTAGTTTCAGGCTTGGAACGGTGCCGCGAGTGTCACTTTATATCACACTAGGATCTGTCTAGATACGTTTTTGTAAACAAAGTCTTTTATTTGGTGCTGGCACGTTGACATATAATGACAGTCAGATGGTGTTCACGGTACAAATAACATAGATTTACTTGGTGTGGTTGTTAAAGATTTAGGTTTTCGGCTTTTGGCTTTTTAGATAAATAAAATGTTACAGACATGAGTGATTCATAAGTAATATAGCATGCAAAGAAGTATAGTAATAAACAAAATTCAAATAATTTTCGTACGGGTTTATGGACTTTACCAAGTTGTTTTCGTTTTCCTCATGCACATTTACGTATGCATCCAAATAGAATTGAGGAAAAAAATGTAGCAAACAATTAAGTGCTTAGTCTAACCTCAAATATATGCCTGTTGTCTGAGGTTAGCTTAGTGTAAATATTTTGGTTTCGTCAACGTTTTCTCTTCGTGAGTCGATTAATAAGACAGTAAGCTACATGTTTATTCAATAACTTACTGTTCCCCAAAAAATGTCTTGTATGTAGAATAGAGAAGAAAAGGAGGATAAGCCACTGTTTCAGGGTAGATACAAAGTTATTGAGTCAGTCATTCAAAAAGGGCAGCAAGCACTAATAAAAAACTATTTACCAAGTATCGTGTCCTTGTCTTTTAAATGTTTCTTAGAAATATAAGGGACAGAGCAAGGTTGCAATACAATTAAGGCATTGGCCGCAGGACTCGAAAAATAACAATGACCACTCATTAAAATAGTAGCATAAAGAATAATGAAACGCGGTGGAAGATTAGCACACAATTTGGATTGGCACAACAAGAACCAACAAACCATGTTGAAATACATTTTGACAAAACTAAAAATATTTCAAACTTGCTTCTTATCAGTCAAGTGACAGCGTAATTATTGTATCGAAGTATTTCCCACGTCGCACTACATTATCTGTCACTCAACTTTAATGAGGTCGTTATGATATGTAATAGTAAATAGTGAAGATTTCGGCTGTCTACGTATACAGGCTACAAGAACTCGGGTCATAAATGAACGCAGCGTGGGTCTTTAACAAAAAGAGCATAACAGATCATGTATAGAGAAAGCGTGTTATGGTTTAAATTTCATTTCGAAAATGTTTTCACCCACCGTTGGCTTGGATGTTGGGGATATCGGAGTCGCCATCTTTACTGGTTTATTTAACGAGGTTTTAATTTAAACAGATGTTATTTTATATCATTCATGCGTTTTATTGGTGTTTTAGTTAATAAGGTAGTCAAAGTTATTAATTTTGTTTTGTTATTGACAAATTTTATACCTGAGGAGTCAGGTTTATGAAATCTGTGTAAAACCTTTTAAACCTAGACTTACGTCTCGTCTTTGTACCTAATGACTTTCAGAAACTCGTTCTCTTTTAAAAGCTTGATATTAAAAATGAATTTCAAGCCTGACATGTTTACATCTCATACATTAGACTAAGCAACGGTAGTCAGAGGATAAGTTGCAATATATCTTGATACCTTTTACTTTTATGAGATAGAAACGCGAATGCTACACAAGACAGGAACTTCATGATGTACAAAACTTGTTTACAGCACCGCTATCCCATACTTGTTTTGCACGACTTTTATCTGCAAATGCGAATAAGCAAAAATATGTTACGTGCTATTACGCAATTTACATTTAGATATAAGATAGGATTGTTGCAAAATGACTTTCATTTTGATAAAATAGACGTAATGGACATATGCAGTTCAAGAGACTAGTTTTCGTTCTATGCAGGGATAATATAATGTAGAAAGCGTTGCTTTCTCGTTAAATCAGAAGGCACCGGCGGATACAGTTGACATTGGTATAACCGCGTTGTTGACCTTTCGCACGATGTGAACGTTGATGAAATACACAATGCAGTTGACACAAGGTGAAATTTGTACAAAGTGAACGGCTCGGCTAAAGTAAGGATGCTTGCTGAGGACACGTTGACCCGCGGTAAAACCTTGATTGCGTTCCCTCTGCACTGTTGCCCAATTCCATTGCTAATGACTGTATAATCACAACTATAACCTTAGATCAAAATTAACATGGCAATGGAAATCAAACAACTTAAAAATCGTTACTTCTATACATATTGTTGGGTTTTAAGTAAGAGGTATTTATAATTCACAACATTTATTAATCTTTTTTCGGGGTTTTAATTTATTTTGTTCAATCACGTCTGCTGTAGTCTGTCTAGACAATGGAGTATAAGTAAGAAAATATAAAGAAAATCATACGTGAAAAATACATAATGATGATACATCACGTAGGCAGCTTCACAACCTCGACTGTTATTTAGCCTTCAAGCCGCCTTACTGTTGAGTGTCGCGAGGTAGCATTGCGAAAGTTGACAACACCGTACGTGAGCAGATTGTAGAGGATTGACATTCTGTAGCGTTCGCTTTGCATTTCAGTTCCAATTCTAATACAATATCGCCGCTACATTACATATTGAATTGGAGATTTAATTAACTGTTATAAAAGTTTTTATGGCTCAATAAATCGATGCTCCAGTGCCTTATTGCCCATCATAGTAGATGTCACTTGCTACTATTTTAACGACAGCCGCATAGAACATTAAACTATATTAAATACAGAGATCTAGAAGAGCTAGGTTAAGGGGCAGTTTATGTCGCAAAACGATATCATAAGAAGCAGTTGTGTGCAGATCATAATTAAGTACATAGTGTCCAGACTCTTGACGTTGTTAATGGGTTCGGTAGTAACAATGCGATATTACGACCCACTCGGTACCCACACAAACAGCAAATATCCTTACACATCAAACTAATGAGCGCTAGGACAACAAGGTTGCGGTGACTAGGTACATGCAGTAACACCGAACGAGAAAACGAATTGACGTTTCATAAGTCGCTGTCAATACTAATAAAACTCTTAAAACTATGGTTTAAGATATCACTCAAACATGATACGTTTGCATACATTCATCTTGGCTAGTCTTATAATTTATCGAAATAAACCATCGATAGTCACTTTCAAACTGTTACAGTCGCGTAATTAATTTGTGAATGCAATGGAAAGTATATTTTTTATTGCAGGAAGTACCTCCTTACAAAATGCGACCTTAGTACCAAACAAATCAAGCCCAGGTCGGGCTTGGGAAATAATTAATCTTCGTCCAAACGGTAACGTGATATGCCCAATGTCTGTAGGAATCGTGTTGCGGAATCTTATTAAATATCTACACCTCGCTGGAGTTATTGTTCACCACTCATTGTTATAATTAGTCATTAATAATCTGTCTTGTCAGCGTTGGTTGTATGATTAATAAACCGAGATATTAAACACCAGCTGGCCGCACTCAGAAACAATAGGTTTTTCTCGCGTAACAAACATAGATACAGATGTTGGAATTACGTACACAACCATAGCAGGTATAACTATTCATAATATTCCAATTGAAAACAATTTAATATGATAATTTCAATGTTATAAAATCAATTGCCAAGTCGCTTTATGATAGTTAATAGAAACTTATCAAGTTGTAAATCTAACTGACAAAACTGCTCATTAACTAATATGTAATTATGTGGTTGTTGGAATCAACGCATTTATGAACATAATACTTGATCAATTTGTGATAATTTATGTTTATTTTGCTTAAATGTCAAGTTGTTTCATAGTTATTTATAAACCAGATATCTAAGTCGCTAATCTTCCGTGTATTAGGAGGCTGAAACTTATGACCAATGACAGCCGTGAACTAAAGGGGCCATTTTGAGAGTGTTATTAAAAAGTTAATGATACCGCCACAGTAGAAGCGGGTCATCGTCATTTTGTGTCACTATCTGGTTAGGTACGTAATTACTTTAGTGGACAATTGTTGGAATGGTTATTTCAGGAGTTAGGTTAACGGCCTAGACGCACTCAAGGCTTAGAACAGCCCGGGCCAGCTGAGTGGTGAACTGTCGGCCAGTTCAAGGGCGTCAGGTGAATGCCACTAGTCAGGTTTTTTACCATCAAAACCCGCTTACGTGACGACTGGGCTTATCGAAGCCGGATGAACAGTGAGCGTTGCTAATACCTAACGACTTGGACTGTATAGAGCAGACTCACGTCATGTTACCAGATTAGGACATAGGAACTCAGTTCACATGTATACGTAGGTACATAATGAAACACAAAATTTACTACCTATAAATGCAATTGAAGAATCATCCAACTCAACTCGTAAAAGCGTAATTCGTAAACTTTACGCTGCCATGAGCAATTTAAAATCTCGTTTGAACTCTTCCGTTGTACGCAGAGCGAACCTTTACTTAATTTGAATAACGTATGAGATTCTACTCCGAGCGGTGTCGCAATGATAACGAGTCACAACCGTCTAAACACAAAACACTTTACGCGGCTACTTCTACACCATACACATTTTTCTCTTGAGATCCTTGAGAAAAATAAAATAAAGGAATTCTCGGTAAAAGATAACAAGTTACACCTGCGGGGAGCCCGTATAACTAGCTATAACTAGGTAAGAGAGTAAAACCTTTGTTCTTTCTCGTTCGTGGCCCGACTCTACGAAAAATTATCTTTTTACTTTTTTGCTGAGTCGCTCCCGAAGCGGTGCGGACCGCGCGAGCAGGTAGACTGCTGAATATAATAAACGTTTATTCTATACGTACACATTTAGGTAACATTTTGAAAACGTCGTTATGCATTACTGCTTAAATTCTACGCTGAACGTGTTTGAGCGAGACGAATGGCCTTTGGAAATCTTATCGACTAAAGTAAAACAGAATAAAATTATAATTAGAATATTAATTGGATTTTCGAGTATCTAGAGTGGCAATAGATTTTCCGTAGTTATCTTAGTGCCACGCAATTAAAAAAACACTCAGACCGTGATTGGTTTTCATTAGCATTTTATTGGAAACTATAGTATCAAGGGACTGTAGGAAATTAAATAAAAAAATTGAATGATTTCTCTAGAAATAATTGTATTACCCAAATGTTTTTTTTTCAACAAATCTGTACTCGTGGTTTTATATATATGAAACTATTAATAACTAATCATTACATACAGCAAATAATATTTTTTAATATGTGTTGAGTTAATAATGAAACAAGTATCAGAATACTCAGGTACCAGCAATTATGTGATCTACAAACCAGGAAATAAAGAATGCCCAAGTAACCAAGTATTGAGCAAAAAATAAATAACAATAATATAATCACTATGCATATGATTTAATAACATGATACCATAGTGATTAAGTATTTCGTTGGCAATAAAACTTACTGAGAAATCTGAGAATAAAACAGCTTTGTATAACATGAACTTTAAGTTGATTTGATTGAATTGAATTGCTCAATTATGTTATGATACCAACATAAATTATTTTGTAAAGGATTATAATTTGGGTACAGCATAAAAAGCATAGTTTATTGTATGACTTTCAGTTGGTATTACTTACCAACTTCAAATGTCATGTAAAGATTATAATTTTTTGTCATATATTACCTGAAAAAAAGGACAATGTATGTATTAGTATGGAAAATAACAGAACAGAAAACAAACACAAAGGATAAATTAGTTTAGAATATTTGAACAAAGGATTTAACTATTTCTCATTAAGATAGAGAGTCATTAAGATGAGTAATTTAATTAGGAAATAATTAAATTATTAAAACCGCACATGACTCAGTTTCCCATTTTAGATGTTATTATAATGTTTTAATGTAGTTAGTAATTTCTATAACTAAAACTAGAGGAAATACAATATCTTCTTGGACGGTTAAGGTAATGTATTTAACAAAAATAATTGTAATTTATATTTATTTTAAATAGGTAAGTATATGTTTTTTTCTGAGAAATAGTTGAAATGTAGGATGTGGCCGTTTTTAACAGTTGTATTACAATTATTAAATCAAATTGAGGTTTTTTTTAAAAAGTCTGCCAAGAATAATATTTATAAAAGTTCTTGTTATAAGATTAGGCAACATTAATACACTTTATTAAATTTAACAAACTGACAACATTGATAAAATACCAATCTTAGAAGTTGATAAGCTTTTATAAACAAACAAATTTGTCAGTATAGATATTTGCATGTAGGTACGAATTATAGATGCAACATTAATATATTATTGCTATATTATGAGTGAAACATAAATGAACCCTTACAAGTGAGAAGACTGAGTCAGAACTCGGACCTTGGCGTTCAAGAAACGCGAATGGCGTGAGGCGAGAGACGCCTGTTTATTTAGCTACGAAGTACAATACCCAGCTGTTCGCTAAACCACATGTACCTACCCAACTACCTGCATACAGGTAGATAGAAACTACCTGTGTTATGTTCACACTAACGGACATACCTCCTCTGCCAATACTTCCTCAATATTTAATAATACCGAATTGAAGCCGACAGGTTACATTTAATGATTATCGACCCATGTGGCTCGCGTTGCTCGCTAGCCCTAACTTTATCAAAAGACAAACTTTTAAGCACCCAAACATCAAGTCAAAGTAACTTTTATACTTAATCCTTGGACTGCCAAGTTTGAAGCTTGCCTAAAGCCATGGCGTCAATTTTTCTTTGCAAGCCAAGCGTCACTAGAAACAATGAAAACATTTTTTTTACCTTCGTTTTCGTGACTCCACGGTGCCGCTTTAGTTTCCCAGCGCTGAATACTATATTTATTCACAGCACTTATCATCACAATACTATAAATAGTTAAGTTACTTATTCTACCATCAAACTTTTGAAATAATCGTAATTAATTTAAATAACATAAAATACACAAGCTATGGATAATACAAGCAAGGGTTCGGGACATGACACAAATCACAAAACAAACCAATAGAAAAAGAGAAAAAAACAAAACGCACGACGCGCATGCGTCTCTTCGACTCTGTCGGTAAAGCAGTTGAATTATTGTTTTTAACATCAATAATAAGGCTGGCGTCATTTAGTTTCTATACATAATATTGAATCGTATCGAATTTTCAATAGCAAAATAGTTTTCAAAATTTTGTGATTAATAAACCGAATTAAATTACGCAAGTAAAGTTTACATTTTAATTGTTAGTTCTAAGAAATGTCAAAGTTGTTCTTGTTCACTATCGAAGTTTATATTATTTCTTACAAACGGATATTGTTATTGTTTTATAGTTTTGCAGGAATACAATCTAAAATTCAAGAAAGCGAAAGTATTAGCAATTATTATTAAAAAAAAATGCCAGAGTTCGATCACTAGTCGGTAAAACAGTCCAGAGCTCCATCTAGTGGCACACTTTGTAATTGATCAAATCACAGGCTGATGTTATAATTTTGACTAATGAACTAGATGTCGCTAAGATAGCTTTTTAGTTCGCAGGATTGCTTCGCATTGTGTTGGTGTGCGATCATTAATGAAGATGGCGCTAACACTGCTGGCACAACACTGCCACTAACACTAACACTGCTGGAACCTAATGGTCCAAGATATCTTTTTGCATCAATGGTCAATCATACATGCTATACTTATGCATATCTATAATAAATAAATAAACTATAATTTCGACTGACGCGCGACGAACAAACGGACACACGAGCGACTCTTTATAATGTTCAGTTATTCAGAGGTTCGGGACCGTAAAAATTGTCTAACGATAAAAGTTAAATCTCTTACCCCCAAAAACGACCTATGCAATGTAACTTATTAATAGTAAAATATAAACATTTATAATCAGCTACATAATAAGAATCCGTCAAATAACAAACGATAATTTGTTCGACATTCTTATGTTTATAACATCCCGATTTAAAACGCACCTAATAATAAAACAATAAGGTGAACTCTATTTCACGGTGACTTATCTTCGGCAGAATATCTTTAAAGACAAGCCATGAGCCATAAAGCAAACTCAGAGAGTCGCCGATTATCTACACTTGTTATAGACAGTTATAGAAATCGGATACATGCATCCTTCACGGCCGCATTGACGATTTGTTAAGGATTACTATATCTGCCGGTTCAAGTCAATTTTCAAAACGGCAAAATATGAATAATGATTTAAGAAATTGTCTGCCATAGTTTAGTATTTTTTTGGTACATGGGACAATGATGGGTACGGGTATTGTATTAGGTATTATTTGGATTTTGTATATAAGTGGTAAATTTTGGTTATACCTATAGGTATGTGTGGGAAAAAATAAAGACAAGAAGTAACAAAAAAACAATGTTGAGAAAGTAGGTCACAACACGAGGTAACAAACATAAAAAAAAAAATACAGTCGAATTGAGAACCTCCTCCTTTTTTTGAAGTCGGTTAAAAATAAAAACTGCTGAAAAAGAAAATTGTTAATCAGTCACTCTGTTTGTTTCAAACTAATGTTTAATTAATGTAGGTACGGTTTATGCTTATTTAAATAAAAAGCATAAATACTAAATGGCAACACTTAGATATAGGTACTTACGTAGGTACTTATTCGACTGGCAGCAACTTTCAATATTTCCTGCTACAATGATCTGATATTATTTTTTTAAGAGGATGATAAAGTCAATTACGTCTTATAAGAGCTGCTCTATTAAGGACTAAGGACAAACATAAACTTTCACGACCATTGAGTTTTTGTATACAAAATAAGTAATCTATAAATGGCATTGTTTTCAAAAAAATATTGTGTTTACAAAAATATCACTGCTGTGTTACATTATCCAAAACGCTTACCCTGTCTGTCACTTCAGGAACAAGTAGGTTACCGCCAAAAATCCACCTGACGTCTTACCTTTTTAAATTACCTTCATTTCGTCGGCACGTCAAAGGTGGAAAGGGCAAGGGAAGGCAGTCATACAGCCTCGAGTGGCCCTATTAGGTCCAGCCTCTTGCCTTTGTCGACTCAGCGGGGCTTGACGTGTCTTTGAGATAAGAATTGGGTCGACATTTTCTTGGAACATCAAAGAAAATGTCAAATATTCACCTTGTTAAGGAATTTCATTTTGTTTAAGCAGCTAAGTACCTAATAATGTTTATATAATTGGCGTTTATATATTTCGTAAGTAAATAACGGACTTAGAAGTCCGTAAATATGATTTAAAGCTGACTTTTAGGATACATTTGCGTGTTAATGTGTAATATGTTTTGTTCTGAATTATAGCTAAAAAAAGTAATATTTATAAGTAAGTATATTTTTAATACAGTAAACATACCTTGTGATATTTCTTGGTTTTTTAACCGTAACGTTAGTTTAAGTGCCATGAAATGTGGCTTTTTATTTGCCTGTTTTATCAATAAATTCTTACTAATATCAGAAATGCGAACATAGTACCTAATGCTCTTTGATACGATTCGAATCGCGGCTTGAAGGTTTTAATGAAATCGGGAAGATTAGATTTCAAATAATATTGACTAAAATAATTTTAGAAAAACATTTACCAACTTTTTCAATCTGGATTTTGTCGATCTAAGTCAGTAAGAAAGCTCATGTCGATATCATACCATGGATCCATTTTCGGTTACCTTAACATTTGTAACATCTTGCGTATCACCTAAGTTAGGTGACCTAACATACATCTTAACAATTAATGGCAAAGGTACTTGGCAAGGGCACGGACAATAAAACTCTACAATGTTTTGATTTAGAATGAGGGTCTCAACAATTACGACCGCCGGTACAACCGGTAACTCAGTATAATATGATTAATTATTAGGTGTAAGATATTTTTTTTATTACGTGCAATAATCCTTAGTTACCAACCTACAATTAGGGTGTCTCTTTTCTCCTTCCTTTTCCCTTCTTTCTAACCTTTTTGATATTACTGAACTATACGCTAAACACTGGCTTATCCAAAATACCATCAGGAATATAAAAAAGTCCTCGGCGTCAATTAAAATAAAAACAAGTGAACTCTATACCCCTTTAGAACACATTTCTGTTGTGTTTCTTTTCAATACAGCGAAGACTTGTACGGAATCAGTATTGTTACGTCATTCTGTTAACTTTTGTGTTTGATTTGCAAAACATTGTATAATTTAATACTTGATTATTTAATACCATGAAGAACAGTTTCTTAACGTAATGTTAAATAAACTGCGTCTACTTCAATAAAACAGAAATCTGTTTTTGAAGTGACATTTCTATGAAATTATTTGTCTAAAAAAGTAGAAGTCACTTTTAATATGTGAATTATTTTGTGAATGCATTACTTGTTGGTTTTTGAAGGAAGATAAAGGACTAGCCCTGACTTTTAAATTAAATTAATATGAGTTTTGAATTTCTGGTCACCCAATATAATTCTCACAGCATGTAAGAGAATGGAGAACTCTTATATTCTTTGTTTAGATGAGGATAACATTACGACTGTTTCGATGGAATGAGGAGGTCTGATTGAAAGAAATGTGTACCAAAAAGCCTTCTCTACTGCAAACGTTTTGCGAAGAATGAGTGTATTTCAAAGCGAATTCAAGTATTACCGTCATAACAGACTAATTAAATGTTAACAAACATCCGTCGTGATGTCTCGGATGACCTGGATCCGGCGGAGGCTGGCGGCGGGCGGCGGGGGGCGGGGGAGCAAATCGATGTGTTGCCATGGCAACCGCGACGTCTGCCGAGGAGCCTGCGCTCTACTGTCCCTTTCTGTCTCGCCTTGATATCATATCACATGGTCGACATCGAGAAACAGCCGTAAGTCAACACGGGTTTACTCTAGATTCACTTTTAAAACTCAAGAATTAAGGTTGAATTTTGACTTCCTTTAAATGTTTCAGGTGTCGTTAAGTGTTCGGTGATACATCTTCGTACGATATAATATAAGGAAGAAACGCTCTCGAGTCGATAAAGTCAAAAACACCATCACCGTTCAGGAAAATGCAGTCTTGGTGGTTACGTTATTAAGGGGTGAGTTGCAAAACGTTCGGAGAAATGTGTTCGAGGTGCCTCCGTCTGCGGTGAGCCGGTGACACTCAGTGGGTGGCTTAACAATATATTTGGGGTTTGTTCCGAGTCTGTTAACATCTGGCTCTTAATTTATGGAAGGGTAAAATCTGCTCTTAAGGTGTAGTAATTAATAATTTATTTTTGTTGATGATTGCTTGGGGGGTTGTATCCGGTGCGGAATCGACTTCGCTGTATCAAGTCTTGTCGACTTTAAGTAATTTATGACTTTGATGCTATTGTGTTATTGTAAGGAGAATAGTTTATTGGCATGTTATATAATGGTTACACGTGTTACTATATGTTTTTATTAGCGAAGTATTCAAAAGATTTATTGCAGAAAATCGTATTTTCTATCGTTGGAAACGCAATCGGTTTGATGCACAGAACAAATGCTTGAGAACGGTTGGATGTAGACCGTACGAAACTAGCAATATGCTCTCATTAGGCTATATAGCAATAATTTATATTCAAAACTACAGATAATTTGAAACTTTTTGCAGTTGTAATTTTGAAGAAGAATATAATGTTAAAAACATTTTTTTTTCAGTGAATTAAATTTTAGGCAATGTATCGACTAATATTCACAACGGCATAAGATAGACATTCAAATTAACAAAAATAATGAAGAACTATTATTAGTTCAATAATCGGATTGTATTTTTGTAAAAAATATGATGACGATTATAATATGTACCTGGCTAATAATGTTTTATGGTTGATATAGATGGGGTGTTTCATCTTTATCGGAAAACGACTTTTCTATGGAAAGTTTTCCAGCCGGAATAAAATGAAATAAAATAGTTTCAAAAAGGTAAATGTCGTATGTTGTTACTATACATGTAGTGAACTAATTGTTCAGTTACCTCATAACGGACTCGATGAAATGATTCTATTGATTCTTTAATTAACGTAAAATAGCTGTCATTTAGCCATCCAAATTTAATCTAATTTGGCCCAGTAGATTTTTTTATTTCAAGTCAACTGTATATATGTCTTTGTCGTTATCACTCAACAAAGCAATGATTAATATAACGAGATTATTAAGTGTTTCAGGACAAAGCAATATCAATTAATTGAACTTAACGCAGAAGGTAAATAATATTATATCAACATAACCTAACCTATAACGTTGGAACACGAGATGAGAAGTTTGACACGTGACACTTGGACCGGGCGCCAGTAACTCCCGTGTTCCTGGAAATCTTGGAGGCGCTTTATCCCGCAGTTCTGAGTTTCTTGGCGTCAGGAACATTCGTCATACGGTTGTAATGTTCATCAATACCGCGGTTTTATTACTACCCGCCTTTCGTGGCTTCTTTTAAGTGAGTATCTTGGGGAATTGATGTTTGTTTTGGAAAGTGACGTGCTTTTTAATATATGAGTATATACATACAAATCAATTTAATTTAATTTCGCGTTGGGAAAAGTTAACATTTTCATGCCATTATTAGATATTAAGATGTTTGAAGATCCGTAATAAATGTTAATAATTCGGAAACTGATTTATAAAAATGTAGCAATTCAGTTGGAGCCTTATACTTACTCACAAACATGACCTTTATTCAAATAGATTTCGTCAACGAAAAATAAACCCTTATTTCAGGTTTCATCACTGGCAACACGACATTTACAACACTGGCAACACCATAAGAAACCATCTTCGATATAATATTAAATCCAGCTGTCATAAATACATCTCAGTTGCTATTGTTACGTACTATCAAACAGACTTATCCAAATATATCTAATCGTTACTTTTTTTTGAATATGCATAAGCAAACATGGCGGCCCTCGCCGTAAACATTAATAAACATTAATCACTCATAAAAAAGACAAAGCGACTTCTGAGTTACGTGGTATCTACCATCGACCTTACAGTATCATTAAAAGGTACGTACGACGCTCCTAATGACCGCACAGGGCTGGTAAACACAAGTTAATAAAACAACCAAGTAAAAATGTACCTTACTCCATTGTAATAAGAACCATCAAAGACTTACGACTAATATGAAGAAACTTGTAAACTTTCAGGTATAATGCCCAACATGAGGTAGCCTCTCTGAAGTAAGGCGATTCGGAAAATGAGATAGAAATATATACGAAAATGAAGTGTAGAAGAGATGTTGATATAATGAAGATTAATGCAGACTGGTCATATGATATGAAAACATTAGACGTGTAAGTGCAATAAACAGTCCTGACCCATTAGGTCTATCTTTTGTAAAAACGATAAAGGTAAAGCATTAAATCCACAATGCATTAGTAATATTTCTTTGTTGTATTTATAAAACACGCACTACAAGAGAAAAACCAAGCGCAAGGTTGCTCTATAAAAAATATGAAATAAGTAAGTAGACTATTTCTAGTATCCTTGATAAGGGACAGCCCTGGCGGTCACTCGTGTGACACGGAACACGCTAATATTTATGTAAATTGCAGAGAATATGATTAGTCCGCGTCGCCTCCCCCACTGATAATCATATTTACGGCTTCTCAACCCCCTTTCACCCCACCCAACCCGCTTTCACCCCACGAGGGGGTGAGGTGGGGTCGTCCTCGATGTTCTTCAGACTTCTACCTATCAGACTTGGTATTACACCAGTTTGTGTTGGTAAAATTAATATCGACGGCTTATATGATAAATAGAATGTTTGCGCTGTTGGTTACGTAATGGTTCTTTCTAGATAGGGGTTGTGGGAAGTTGTAATCACTCGGGAATGTTACGTAAGGCTGTGATGGTGAAATAATTATTTTTGGTTATATCTAATATATAAAATTCCCGTGTCACGATGTTAGTTACCGTACTCCTCCGAAACGGTTCGACCGATTTTTATGAAATTTTGTATACATATTTGATAGGTCTGAGAATAGAACAACATCTATTTTTCATACCCCTAAGTAATAAGGGTTGCTCACACTAAAAAAAAATATTTTATTTTTTGGACGAAAGTGTTTGTTTTTATTTATTTTTTTAATGTGGCGTTAAAATATATTCAACTAGAAAAAAAAAATCGGCAAAACAACGTTTGCTGGGTCAGCTAGTAATATATAATAATAGAGATAAAATTAGTTAAATCATATTGGGTTAGTTCCTTACGTTTTAAAGGGTTTTAATTTTAGATACAAGAGTTGAAAAATATTCTTCTTTTTTCATATCAAAACCCTGTTGCTGTTAAGAATCGTGACTCCTTGGATGGATGAAATAAAATATCGAGATTAAAAAGTATGTCGAAGTGCCAGTAACGACTGGCGTAAGCCTTAAAAAGCTCCTGGACCCTTTGTGCAACCCGGTGCGAACAACAACAAGAATGCAAGTCTAATGCACATATCTGCGAAAAACGTCTTGTTCAGTCTTATCCCGACTAATTTGTCGTTGACGTTGTCTCGTGTACAAAAAAATGAACTTTCAATAAAATCTTTCGGTGCAAGAAAAACAAAACGAAATATCGCATTAAATTTTAGAGTAACGACATACTTATTACGTACTTGAAACTAGAAAATTAATTTTTCATGAACACAAACTTAAGAACTTTTGACAAACATTTCAAAGTCAATATTGCAATAAAATTTACCAAGAACATCCAATCCTATGTTACAACATTGAAAAACTTGTGAATTTCCTAGTAACCTTTTAACCACTTAAGCTTTAGGGACAAGCTTTCATCAAAGTTTACATCATAGCGACTGTTTTCCGAGATAAAATTATTGTGAAATAGTTTGGTTGTAAGATTTCCTTTTTCTTGCCGAAGTAGTTTTGTAAAAGTGTATCTTTTGTCTGTTCAGTTTAGGATCTTTAGTTGAAAAGCTGGTATACCCATGCCGACCCTGCTTAGCGTGTTCAAATGTACCTATAGAACTGAGAAGTCAAAGTCATTTTAAAGAAGTCACGTGTTCCTCCATAATTGAGCGAGATGATCTCCGCTGCCGCTTATAGAAACCTTATTTTCTGAGGGATTAACTTTTTTTTTCTCTAAAGAAACAGGCATTGGAGACAGGCAAAGGCATTAGAGACTCTTCTCTCTTACCTCAATGGGAAAGTACAGACTTAAGTTCTCCATGATAACCCCAGGTGCAAGAAACTACCAAATGCAAAACTATTCTATTCAATTTCGACTGCATTCTAAGCCATTAGGTCGTTCTCTTAATAGAAGCCTTCACGGTAAAGTTCAACAAACCATCTAACCAGTACAGAAGCTTCCGACTTCGACTTCCATGCGAGTTAGGGTTCGTATGTCTCCGGCACTCGGGAGATGGGAGTGGGTGTGGGGTTGCCCCCCCCCCGCCCAGCTGTCCACCGAACCACGTTAGAACAGGAGTTTTCAGCAAGTCAATATCCTACCTTTGTTGTCTAGAAACTTATTAACGTAGATAAAGGGTTAGGAGCTGATTTAAAAATTGTTCTAGAAAGTTCTTGGGTAATAAGTTTTTATATCTTGCTAAGCACGTTTATTTGTCATGATGATTCCCTGTTGACTGCTATGACATGTTTCAATAATAGTAGCCATATTGTTTCAAAATATGGTTTCAGGTTATTAAAATGGATCTGGATATTTCAATACACTATTGGTAGAGTTAAATATAAAAGTCTAGTTTCGATTGTTTGTGTTTGAGAACAAATCCTTGAGTATAGTTCCATAAAACTGGTTCAAAGTCTTATAGTTACAAAACCGTGAAAAGAGGCAAAAATAAAAACCACTCTCCACGCCCAGTTGCTTATTCTCGAAATCAAAACAATTATTTTGTAAACGAAGCACACTGATGTAATAGATGAGAAAGAAAACATTTGACATTTTTGGGAAGCCAAGTAACATCGTACCCACAGCCCCGAACTAAAGTTAGTTCGGTTAATCAAAACATTATATAATCCCCGGTCGTTTTGTTTCGCAACTTCGTCTTAGTTGATGAACTTTTGGTTCCTCCGAAACTCTCGTACATTCGTTATTCATTTAATAACTTAAGTAGGTATACGACAGCGACATTCCAGAAAAGGTTGTACGAAATCTGAAAGTTAAAAGCATCGGTGGGGAATGAATGGTTGTTGGTGCTACGTCCAACGTAGAGTAGAGTAGATTGTACAGTAGTGTAGAGGCGAGGTGGTTCCGTTCGGAGCGCGGCCAGCAATGAAGTGCGTGTAGGCGTCGCTTGCCGTGGGTGTTGTCGAGCGTAAGGCTTGTGTCGAGTGACAGTTGTTGGTTGGCCGCGGTTCGGGCCGAGACAGCGCGGCCGGTCACTATCGTTTCCCGCGTGAAAATCGCTTTCCCCGCGGTCGCGGTGCGGTAGAGCACGTGAACGCAGTGTCCCGGCGACCGCTCGCGTGATACGCCGCTCCTCGCCGCCGCTCGCCGCTCCCGCAGGACGCCGGTGCCGCCGGTGACGTACGCTCCCGGCGCCCGCCCGCGCACCACTGCCACAACACACGACGCGCGCGCTATTCAACACGGTTTCCCGTTCGGTTTTCAAAAACTTTTCCAATTACATTGTAGTGTCATCGATCGACGTTTAATTATTAGAAGAGTGTCCTGTGTCGCTGCGGTGGCGATGCGGTCCAAAGCGGTCGCGAGGCGCCTTCACGCGCAAGGTGAGTTTTGTATTTTCTTTGTGTCAACTTGATTTTATTTCTTAGAAACTCATGGATCAAAAAGTTTGTTGATTTATGTATATAAATATCTATGTTCCGGGGATGCGCAGTAGGTATGTACAGATAAGGACAGTGATGCGCTGAGCGCGCGAGCCAATTGGCCGGCGCCTCCCCCGCCAGACAAGATAGCGAGGGACATCCTCCGCGCTCCGCCGCGCAATAACACGCTCTATAAACGCGCAGTAGAGCTTACTTTACAGTGCGTTAGCTTTAGAGGGATGTTCCCTCCGTTGTCATTTGTCATTGGATGAGCACGGAGGCTTTTCATTATTTACTTTGCGTATGTACGCTACTGCGTGATATGTATCTATTGTTTTTAGGTAGAGTTCTTGTGTTTTCGAATTTATTGGAAGTTACGTACCCGTTCAATTGTTTATTTATGAAGATTTGTTTTATAAACGAACTTATATGAAATGTCAATTCAATCAATTTGTATGTGTGACTTGAAAACGGGCCTTCAAAATAAATTCGTTTGTTTTTTTCGTGCGTACATGAAAGTGTAGCTAACAAAAGGCATCCTGACCACATATTGACATTACCAGCGATAAGAGAGTTACTCAGCGGGTACTGTTGATATTTCTGTTGATTGTTCTCTTTGGTCAGATGAGTCAGGTGCAACGATTACAGATGTTCAGCCTAGTCACAAGGACGTTTTGTTACACTGTTTTATTGCACGCACTTTCTTCGATTAGATCTGATTTACTATTTTAAAGCTCTTATTTTGAATCATGAGTTTACAGTATTTACCAATTTATTCGTATTTTATTAACTCGCCTTTAAGTAGAGTTAAGGTAAGAGACTAATGAGGAGGAAAATACTAAAACAATTTTTTCTAATTGGCTTAGTTTTGAGTAAACGAAAACATAAATGATTGCAAACACTTTAGTGAATCTATACATAGGATGGTACAACAAGTAACTAAATTATCTCTTTTTTTAATAAATAATTAATTAAAGTTATTGTGAGTTCGTTTAAAGGGCGTTGATAGTTCTTTTATGAGTCAGTAGAATGTTATTCTAATAAAAAATTAAGGACTTCACCTTTTTGTAGTCAGTTAACGGATCTGGATTTTAAAATGCAGGTCAATTCAATTTAATTTCAAGCAACTGGGTTTAATGTAGAGTTCTGTTAGTATTTCACCTTCTTGGTTTTTCTTCTTATTTTCGCCATCAGCTAATAATGCACCAAAAGGCTTCAATAAGAGCCAGTCTTCTGTTTGTATATTAAGTGTAGAGTCAACATCGAGAGCCTGTTATCAATGTATCAAGACATCTGTTTCCTAAACATTGGTTGCACAATCGCTACCAATCATCAGTTTTAACGATTCAGTTTATAGCGAGCGTATTACCGACGCAGATAGAGGTTTAGAGAGAACTTTTCTGGTCTGAAAATATGTAATATTAGGTATATGTCTTATTGCTGTACAAGAGTATTTATAATTGTAGAATGAGTATTGATCATCTCTTGTTCGATTAGGATTAAAGGTTCATGAGTGTGATTTATGTCCTTTTTAAAATAGTTAAAAAGGACATACAACTTGTCACATGAACTGTTATAATAGCCCCTGTGCTAAGTCGTATTATTTGTCTATATATATAAAACTGGCTTGTAAATGCCTCAATCATAGGCAGATATGAACCTGCAAACACGCGCATATGAATCCGTTCTTGACCGTTCTTTACTTTTTTAAACTTTGAACGCAAGGACAAATTTTATCAAGACTTCAGACCGCTTTAAATATATTGTGGAAGGGAGGGTAAATAATCATTTTTTTTAATTATCTCAATGAGACTGAACATATGATGACTAAACAGACGTTATTAGATTAAGAAAAATCAGCTAAGTGCGATTGGGACCCACACAAGATCGGTTCCGTAGCATTATCATGCCTGTTGTAAAGCCTCTTTCTATATTTATTTTGTATATTGTATGTATATACTTATGTAACATGGAAATATGAGGGAATTTACTGACTAGCACGGATTTTGGTATACCTAAATAGGCAACAAACGACTACACAGCATAGCAAGAACAGAACTGAATTTGCAAAATGCAATGTAATTCTGCATTGGTAAGCTAGATATTAAAAAAACAGTACCGGTAGCAATGGGGCTCATTAAAAGATAATTCTTTTTCTTTTTCATAAATAGAAGATTGGTTGCTGATTTACGTCAAAAAATGAATTTTGATACTACAGTCACATAGCTCCAATTAATTAAACTTCGTAGCCGCTTCTGCGGACACTTGCTACGAAGATGCTACGTTAAGAGATACTTTTACAAGACACTAATAAAACGACTTATGAAGATGCCAATGTATGCTATAAAGTAATACGTAGCTATAATTATTTAAGAAGATTACTCGTGCGTATTTATCGGGATCGCCCGACTAGTTGCGGACCCAACGGGTTTCCTTAATTATGAGTTCGGCTTGCGCCGCGATAAAGACATAAAATAATTATCAATTGTCCACACAAAACTGAGTACAATAATGACATTGACATTTGAAAGTACTGATTAAGGTAGGTACTTAGTTTCTCTGTTATTTTGCCAAAAATATTATGTAAGGTGCCCGAAAATAAACCGTATTAGGCTTTAATCATCATTTTATCATATTGATAGTAATTTAGATAATGCGAATACATAATAGCTGCTAAAACTGTGTGGTCATGTAGGTATAAAGGCACAATTGGTATTGTACAGGGTGTTGCATCGTTTGTAAAGTAGCAAGAGAATCTTAGAATATTTATTAATGGAAGGCTGTCCACTTTTGCGCAAAGAATTTGCATTAATTGGTATTACTCGGATATTTAGTGTCAAAATGAAGGTTCCCGATGTTAAAACTTTGCTTACATACTAACATATGCTTAAGATGCAAGTTTTGATATGGAAACTGGTAGTCTACACTAAACAATTTCAGTTTTATAAAAAATGAAAAACGTAGCCTTTTCATGAATTCTAACACTTTAGGTATAAAGTATCCGGCATGTATATTATACTAGCTGCTGCCCGCGACTTCGTCCGCATGGTTAGAAGATATAAGTTATGATTTAGACCTACCCTGTTTTTTTTCCACATTTTCCATTGTATCTTCGCTTCTATAAGTTGCAGCGTAATGTTATAGAGCCTAAAACCTTCCTCGATGAATGGTCTAACACAAACAGAATTTGAACCAGTAGTTTCTGAGATAAGCGCGTTCAATCAAACAAACAAACTCTTCAGCTTTATATATTGTAGATATATATAGATATAAATTATAGTATAGATATAGATTCAGCTGAACCATGTAAAAAAGTTTGTATAATTTTCAGAAAAGAATAAAAATACATACTATAAACGATTATCTTAGTCTATTTTTAACGATAATGCTTACGCAGACAACACGATATGATAAGCGGACAAACATAATGACTATGTACTTATAGAGTGTAGAAGTTACATAATTGTACCAAATATACAACAGTATAGTTTTTTCATTTATTAAAAACCGGGAAATGTGGGGAAAGAAAAGAAATCGGTTGAGTTACAAATAATTTTGAAACCCACCGACAAATGTATGACAGTAACAGTTGCCACCGTTGAATAACCTCATTCCTTATGTTTTGTATTTGTTTGTTTAACGTCAAAAGAAACATATAATCTAGGAACACTTCATATGTCTAGCTAACACTGTTCATGGGATACCGCCTGGTGACGGCCTGCCGGACGTAAAGACAGACAAGGCGAATGCTCAATAACATGGTTCCATTTTTTATTTTAGGGCATGAAAGTCTGAAACATCTAATCATTAACTTTCAGCAGTTCGGGTAACATTAGTGATTCGGTTGATTACATCCGTGTACAATCATGATTTTTAACTTTATTTATCTTAGGTAATTAATGCTTGTTTTTAAATTATAATATCACATAAACAGTTATAAATTGAATACGATCTCACGGGAACAAAAATCGGAATAAAACTATCCTACATACATCCTGCTTACAAACTATCTGTGTACCAAGTCTCGTCTAAATGCGTTCATTGGTTTTTGCGTGAAAGAGAAACAAACATCCATACATATACATTTTCGAGTTTATGACATTAGTAGGATCTACCCGTCAAAAAATATTCACTTTTGATACATAAATGTATTTAAAACGTATTTTTATTCCGATCGTGATTTTCTCTTAGTCGATCTTGTTAAGAAGATTATAATTTTTATCTAGACAGTTTTATCGTTAATTTCTCTTCTTAACTGATGAATTCAAAATAAATCTTATTATAAATATTGTTACTACGCAAACTGTTGACTGCCAGTATTATGTATACTGTGATAGGAATTACTTATGAAATAAAATATATACAGTAATTTATATTGTTTACTATATTGTGAGTAAATAAACTATAAAATAAATAATCAACGAATACCAAGTTACGTTTTAGAGTTCAATAGTAAGTTTAGTCGTGAATGTTAAAGATTGAGGCCATGTATTATCTTCAATGTATTGTTGTATTTGTTTACGTTATTTACTTAGAAAACATTTAATTCGAAAGTACCTAAGTTAAGGTCAACAAAATTATGAAAGTACCGTATCCTCCTTCCCTTCTGTCTTCTGTTTTTTTGTAACTCCTTCACTGCTACCATCGGATAAGCGAAATAAAAACATATCCAAATATTTAACAGCAGCCATTTTTGTAATATTCGAATAATCTAAAGTATGAATGTAATAAATGTATATTATGCGAAAAAAACAGTAATATCCACTCTTAAAATACAGACATCTCGAACCAGGATACAAAATGGCCGTGATGTGTCAATTCCAAACTTAATTAGCGAACACAACTATACTTCTAATAAAGTAAATCATAAAATACCGGCGTACTCCGTAGAACACATACAGTATGTCTATACGTTGAGCGCAGTATAGGCTAGATATATTGTACATTGGAACATAAAGATTATATTGATATAGCATTCATATCTCGGCGTTTTTATCGTGTCATTAAAATGAAATGGTTTCGAAACGCTATCCGCACTACGCTTGCACTTTATCCATGTTTATAACGCGTGTAAATGTATACGATTTATGTTTCAAATTTACATACCCATTGGATTTTTTAATTGACATGTTATTTTTGTTTTTTTTTTTGTTACCTCTGCAGGGTTATTGTCCTTCTAGTTGGAAAGAATGTTGATTGTCTCAGCTGTTTTTGTGGAATATGTCATTTATGTGATAATATTAAAATACGTTAGTTTTTATGTTTTGCTGCTGTAAAAGGGGTCGCTCGTTTATTAAACCTATTGAGTTAGAGTTAGACTAAGTAAAGACTAATGTATTGTCTAGTTGTTTAAGACCATTTGTTTGAAAGTAAATGGGACGGAATGGTTTCGAGTGCAATCTGTAGAATGATTAAAGGAATATTGTATCACCTGGTGACATATTCTAGATTTTTGCAGGTCATGGCTATGAAATTCCTCAGCTAAGATATTGATTAAAAAGTGATTTATTACCACTTTTATGTTACAAATTCCTTATCTCGTTTACATTATAAAGTATAAAATGTATAACTTATTAAATAACTATACATATAACATATATTACCTATAGTCATTAACTTTCATAGCGTAATTAAGGTTTTGTATTCGTAATATTTGTTTAAACCTCTTTCGAACTTTCTCACGGCAGTACACCTCCGAGTAGGTTGTATAAGTACACATACATAGGTATAATACATAAGGATGTATATGTGCTCGTTCAATATCTGGCCACGTCTTTACGACGATCGTAAACGTGTGCGGAGCCCAACGATCTTCACCGAGTGTCGGGAAATTCGATCCCTGACCGTTGCCCCTTTGTGCGAGCCAGTTGATTGCCCAGCCCGAGCCATTCGTTTGTATTCGATTCTACAATCGATGCTCTGGATGTACCGATTAAGTTCTCGATATTGGTTCTTAGATGTTATCATGTCAATAATGTTGATACGATTTGCGTCTATAGAAAATTCGAGGGTATTAGAGTTAAACTTAAGTTACGTTGTAAACAGAAAGTTACCGAACCAAAAGTTTATTCTATTGATTAGGTTAGGCAGGTTTGTAAGGAGTTCGTAACATGTCTAACCTTTGCGGAACTTGAACTCCTGACAGGCTTCTAGTGTTGAATAATACCAGCACAAAGACATGAAAGGATTAGTTTAAGGTAACATTAGCCAATGAACTGTAAATACGCAATCACAATGGTTCTCTAAACAAACTTCCAGGGCTAAGAATTCGCGTCGCGCTCTGGACAATGGCGATGTCTTCCATAAATAACCTGAACAATATTCAATAAGCACGACGGTTTATTCCTCCAGGAATAGTAGTCGTAAAGCTCGCAGACATACCTACGGACGGATCCTCGAATCACAATAACGCTGGAGCTCAGCAGAATCCATAATCTTATTTTTGTACCGCACCGCGAAGCGTGAATTTCGCAATTACGAGAGTGTTGGTAAACGCAGCGGAATCTCGCCGCAAAGCTTTCTCCCATAGAGGTGAGAATCGCGCGGCGCGACTTTCTCAAAATAAACACTTCTTGTCTGTACACG
Source organism: Trichoplusia ni (assembly GCF_003590095.1). Taxonomy (NCBI): domain Eukaryota; kingdom Metazoa; phylum Arthropoda; class Insecta; order Lepidoptera; family Noctuidae; genus Trichoplusia; species Trichoplusia ni. The sequence continues at coordinate 8,316,369 of NC_039478.1, read as the reverse complement.
TGCGAATGTCGACTTTATCTCGGAGACGGAGAGTTACGTGGCGGGAGCAGCCAGGTGGCGCGTGAAAGCGGACTCTTTGCGATGGCAGGAGGGCAGATTATGCGTCGCAGATGTTGCCTCGCGACATCCATTGTGTTCCCTCCTATAATTTTATCGAAGCTGATTTACGATCGATTGTTCGGCCGGTGGACAGTCGGCGAGGCGTGGTGTGCGTGCGCGCGCGCATGTGTGCGTGCGTGCGTGCCTGCGCGCGCTCGTAACTTACCTGCAGATGGCGCTCGGATATGACGAGACCACTCGCCACAAAACGCCCTCGTAAATTAAGAAACGACGTCTTGGGCCGTGTTCTTTTCAGCTTTGTTTTATGCATGCAGTGAATAAGTTTCCAACTAGTGACGCCATTATTTATAATATTTCAGTGCTAACATTTATATGCCATTACTCTACTATTGTCGTATAGAAATAATCCATTCTTTATTGGGCAGTTTCTTATTTGAATATTAACATAAAGAATAGGAGTTGATACTACAATCCTATTTAATAAAATTCTTTTGTGAGATCTTGTCATTATTGGTAAAAAGCGAACCAAAAATAACAAACTGGAGAAAAGTCTCTAATTTATTTTAAGTAATTTACAGATAAATTAAAATAATTCAGGCACAAAATAAAAATAACCTAGAATCTAGTAGCTAGAATGTTCTATAGGTACCCACAATCAATATTTTGATCTCGCTTCCACAAGAAAAGCTTTATTCAGCAGATGTTTATACAAGGCGAGCGGCTGCTAATGCCATGATAAAACGCTGACGATAAAACAGCCATTATGTATTTTACCTGCAAATTGTTTTCCGGCACAATTAAGATTGAGTTTCAATACTCAATAACAAGGTGTTAAGCTAAAATGTGCGGGGTCCAAGCGTGAGCGATATTACGTCACAAACAAGTACTTATGAACTATCCGTCGATGGATTTGCGTTCCTGAGGGTCTAGTCAATGTACCTACATCGCATGGCAGTCATGGATAGAAGACTTCAAATGGTCGGCGACATTCGTTTTCATTAATAATCGTGAACTTTTCGATTTAACATATTGAAGAAATGGTAGTTATCTGATCTTCGAATCCTGAAATATTATAACTATAGGTATGAGTTGAACAGTTTGTATTTAATAACATAGGCGTTTTATTAAAGTGTGTCTTAATTAATTTAAAATGATGATATAAATTACATAAATGACGAACATTGCAAAAAAGCAATTATCACTATCCCTAATAGCATTTTGTTTTGACAGTTGACTATCGCATTCAGATATGAGAGCGACCAATTGAAAATAAACTCGTGCTGTTTCGTCAGAGATGCAGTATATACGTGTTATGTTGTGCATAGTCATGTCATGCGTCAGTTGGCATGAATCACGTTGCAATGTCTAAGAAAATCATTATGAATTAGTCAGTGATTCCAACAGAAACAAGTTACCTAATGAAAAGGATGACTATTTGAATAGTGGTGAATTTCTTTCATTCAATAGACGTTTTGGCTGCAACTTTTGGTTTCGTATTATTAAAAGAATAAAGTCTTTTTTTTTAAAGGATTTCATCCTTTTCGAAAATAAATCAATGATATTATTAAGAATTTAAATTTGATTTCTCCTCGTGACACTACCGAAAATAATAAAGATCAATTTTTATAATAACTATCGTGAGACTGATTCATTATTAAATGATGTAACGGTTTACTCACGCGTATTTATCGGGGTAGCCCGACTAGTTTCGGACCCAACCGGAGTCCTTAATCATGAGCAGACGCGGCGGGATCGCGAGTCGAACTGACTCGCGATCCCGCCGCGGCTACCCCGATAAATACGCGTGAGTAAACCGTTACATCATTTAATAAAGATCAATTTTATTCAGTCCCATGGAAACTCAGTAATGGCATTGAATATTTGTTATCATTAAAACGTGTAGAATTAAACGAGGCTTAAACTTTTAATGCTCGTCTCAAGGAGAAGCAACGTAAGACATTATCAATGTAAAATTACATTTCTTTGATAATTTGTAATTCTTTTGGTATTAAAAAGCTGTAGCCTACCGTTCCGCCGTGTCCGCTGGCATTGCCACCTTTGCTGAACGATTTGCGGGTCAAACGTAAGTAAAACAAGAAATTATTAGGGAAAGGCGTTAACTCGAGTCGTTAACATATTGACAGGCGCTCGGTAACCATAACAAATGTTTTGATTTCTTTTTGTTTTGATTCCTTGAAGTTTTATAAGCATTACCTCATTGTGTCGACGTTTTTTATGCCCCAATATTATACGTCGTGTGTTTGTTTAGGAATAAGGGATTTTCAATTGGCTGCTGATTTAAGATCTACGTTTCACTTTGTCCGTGTTGATTTGATGAAGGAATAATTTGCTTTTATAGCAATTCCAGCAAATATACGAAGGGGTTTTGGTAGATATACTTTGTTCAGATAGGTTCAAAGTTAAATGAACAAAGTCCTCAGTTTTTTAGTTTTATCAACAATTCCTGCTGGTCATCTTCTTTGATTCACTATACGGTTATTTCGAACCAAGTTTCATGACTCCGGTTCGACATAGAGCATTTGTCACATTTGTAATGAGGCAGCTTTTATCAGTACTCACTTAACCCATGTAGTGCCACACATAAGTACGAGAACTTTCGAATATTGACACCTGATAACCAACAACGAATCATTCTTTATTTTCCTACCAGACATCACCTATCCCTTCTCTACAGACACGTGCATCCATGCAATTGCATCTGAAGCTAGCGTTAAGACAACTATTGGCATAAACAAACTAGTTTAGAGAAATGTGGGCGAAGGCGAGCTATAATTAAACCGAGAGTCAAGGAATCGAGGTCGGCAGCGGCAGGGCTTCGCTTTCCGAGCAACCTTTCAATTACGGACGGGGTTATGTGTTCCGGGAGGAAAAACTGAAGAAATGTTTCTCTTGTCTGTATTTTCGCTTTGAAGATTGTATAGAGGTAAGGTATCCAATGATGACGACGCTCATTCAAGTGGTTGAAAGGATTTTTAATTAATTCTTTTAGGAGTATAGGCTTAGTTTTAGTAATTTGCAAATACTTTTTTTATTTAACAAATTACACGTTTTTATTATTTGGGTAAAGGTACTTAAGGACAGTTTTAATTTTCACATATTATGATGTATTTCTATTGCTACTGTAACAACAAATACTTAAATAAAAATCGTGGGTGTAATGATTATTTTGATATCAATCATTATTACCGGAACAGTCAAGGTGTAAGCTTTTCAATAGTAATCATAAAATTCAGCTCTTTTATTGGTGTCAGTAGAGTGTAATTAATTAGTTCTTTAATTGGCACTTGATATCAAGTCTTAAGGGCTGAAATTAATATCAACACTTCGAGTACAATTATTTCTGGAAGCATAGATTTAGTCCAGCGGGCATTGAACGATACCTAATACAATTAAAACTATTTATAACATAACTAATAAATAGACCGATTGTTGAACTTCCGTTCAAAACTACGCACAATTTCGGCTCTTACTATGAGATGTATAAACCAGGGCTGTTTTTGTTGAGGAAACGGGACACCGCTACGCGTATTGCAGCTTTGTCTCACTTCAATAAAAGCGGCAGAAATGTTCCAAAGATCATAGTACAGGGAGTGAAGTTTGTATTGTCTTATTATCAGTAACTTCACAGTCACAGTCCAAACATACTTATCACTAATCAAAGTCTACAGTGAATCATTATCATAGTTAAAGTTATCTCTTCACACCTGACACAGTTGTTGAGTCTAATGTTCATTTTCTTAACTTCCGTATTTTTATCTTTAATTTGAATTGAATAATATCAGACTCATGTTTTCATTAAGTAAATAAGTAATCTTTAGTAAATTAATTGTAAGTCATGTTATTTTTGAGTTTCATAAGCCAAAATATAAATGGAAAATATACCGCTCACCAAAGTGGGCACGGATCACCTCGTGGAAAACATTAGCGTCAGTTGGTCACAGAATCAAGACACTTAAATATAGTTTTTGTACCTTTAATGCGTATTTGTTATCACAAGGTATTACTATCAATTTCTGAAGAACTTAAATATCTGGGTTGAACAAGATTTACAAGAGTAAAAAAAGACTTTTTTCCATTTAAATCAATAGTAATAATTAGCAAATTCAATAGTTAAAAAATGCTTTAACATTATCAATGGATGCGGAACTAAGTTTTCTTGTCTATCTGTATATGAAATTACATCGATATGACATATCTCTTGGGCACTGACTCACCTGCAGGTGGAAACGAAAATAATATCTACTCATATCTAAGTAGACTTATGTCTGAGTGACTAATTGTTATTTAAATAGCTTCAATGTCAGTATTTTGATGATAATCTAAGTATGTTTTTTATATTTGAATGCTTTGATGAATGCCTCCAGTGGTGACATTAAGTAGTATGAGGAATTAAAACGTGAGAAAAGATGAGAGATGAATTATCTGTCGTGGTAAAGTTGTGGTCAGTAGAACGGATGAAAGTCGAATACTTCTGGTAGGTATTGAAGTATATTTTTTTTTAAAACGACTCCTGCAATGAATGCTTGTGTCGCGGGAGGTTTTACAAACATACAAATCATATGCACAAAGATACCCAGACTTAGGACAAGCATTCGAGGATCACACAAATCTTGTCCTACGCGGGAATCAAAGCCGCGACACGTCGTGCACAATGGGTTTGGTGTGGTGACTTCAACCACTCGGCTATCTGTGCAGTCAAGTTTGTAGAGTAAGACCAACTTACAAATAGATGGTTTCATATTTAAGGTGATGATTTATATTAGGGTACTGAAATTTGGAAGCAATATTTATGAATGTTCTTAAATAATATTGATGATAGGCCAAAGAGACGATCATGATAAGTATTACAATTTTTCTTTTGTCTTACAAACATTAGAATACGTTCTTGCGGCCTAAGAAATCTTTGACGATTAGAGCATTAGTAAGATCATACAAGTACATACAGTGTGCGATAAGACGCATGATCTCAGCGATGTGATCTGTGAGTCATAGTGAATGCAGCCAGCATCCGACTGATAAGGTACAAACGCACTTCACGGATTTTTCTTAGTAATTGCTCGTTTGTGCTATCGTTATAAAATTATCACGATAAACCTATATTTTCGTAATAATAAAAGTGTTTTCCTGTTTCCAATGGTAGATAAAATGTTCACGTTTGGTTGGAAAATGAACAATATTGAAAGAATTGTAACAGTGAAAGCATACTGTGATAGAAAATTGTTTGCTTTTTTACGTTTGGATAGTAGTATTATTATTATTTGTCATTCTATTCTTATTACACATTTTGGCGCGATGAGCCTTTAGAAATTGACTAGCTATAAAGTCATCATCATTGGCCTAGCCTTTTCCCAACTATGTTGGGGTCGGCTACCAGTCTAACCGGTTTCAGCTAAGTACCAGTGTTTTACAAGGAGCGACTGCCTATCTGACCTCCTTAACCCAGTTACCTGGGCAACACGATACCCCTTGGTTAGACTGGCTGTCAGACTTTTTCAAGCTTCTGACTACCTGAAACGACTGTCAAAGATGTAGGAATAACAGCCGGGACCCACAATTTAACGTGCCTTCCGAAACACGGAGGAACTCGTTATGACAAAGATGGTCACCCATCTACGGACCAACCGCGTCAAGCATAGCTTAACCTGTGATCGAATCACTTATGCGGTTATAGCTTAGCCACGAGCTCCTTGACTAGCTATAAAGTAATTTACATAATATCTTAATATATAAAACTCAAAGGTGACTGACTGACATAGTGATGTAACAACGAACAGCCGAAACGACTGGACAGATCAGACTCAAATTTGGCATGCAGGTAGATGTTATATTTAGTATAATTTTATTATTACTACGTTTAATTTTTCCCATAAACTGTAATTATATCGTAAGATGCCAATAAGTAATTCACAAAAAACGAAGGCAGATTTCATTTCGATTTTAGCAACACTTCGAGTTTCATTTGTTTTGGCAACAATATAATCTAATACAGGCACTTATAATCAGGCGAGTAGGAAGTGAGGAAGTAATGGTCGGAATAGCAGAGACCTTGACACCTAATGTTGCTCTCATTGGGGCTGGGCGGTTGGCCCTACTACCCCGCAATATAACACTTGTATTTGTGGAAGCGGGGCAGAGATACTTGGTATAGAGCGGCGTCTCTTTTCCACACCATCAATATTGTTACTGCAAGAGGTCGTGGTAGGCCACCCGGGGCACGATGGTCAATACACATTGATTGCCGTCAGCTCCAAGGGTAAGGTTATAGTTACTGTTATTGTATTAATAAGAGAAAAGGGATTTCTGAATTACGTACTACGCGAGTGGAGGAATTAAATCTACTTGTATTAATATTATAAACAAGAATATAAGTATGAATGTTTGTTAAACTGTAAGGCCGGTTGGAATGTAGTAAAGAATTGCTCGTTAGCCAATTTTGATCAGAGCACCCAAAAAGAAGTGTTATGAAGGTCCATGTTTATGACTTTATTTCTTTCACCATACTTTCTGAATACTGACTGTTATCAGAACATTGATTTTTTTGCCATAAATATTTGCCCACTCCATTTTGGTCTACGAATAATTTGGCAAGCGATAAATGTTGAGCCCCTTCTGGCCAAAGTCAACCATTAAGTTTTCTACATTAAGGGCTGATTTTCCAATCGTCAGATAACTTTTATTTGACGAATATGTTTGACGTTTTGACAGCTTTTGTATAGAAAATATGTCAAACGGCCATATTTATTCCTCAAATAAAAGTTATCTGACGATTGAAAAATCGGGCCTAAAAGATTTATCTTTACCAGGTAAGTTCAAAAGCAATTACACAGGGGTAAAATAATCAAAATAATTCACACCAAAGCAAACCGTTCATGATAAGGGTTACTAAATAAAAACTAATGAAATAGCTGAATTAAAAGTAGGGAAATGGCCTTAATGGCAAAGGGCCTTATCAGCACATAAAGAAATATGTCCCAGTCATAAACATAAGTTATAATTACATCTGCGACCGCAACCGTGTACTAGATAGCGGGCTTATATAACGTCACGACTTATTCGAAATGGGAGGCAGAATTGTAAGGTGTCTATGTAATGAGAATTGGTTATTCTTTATGTGAATTGATACCAACTTTGTTAGTTGGATTGGTCAAGTAGCCGAAGTGAGAAACTTTATATTTGACTTATGGAATTTAATTCTATTTTTTTGCTAATATTAATTAACTTTAAAAAAAAAGATCTTCAGATGGTGAAAAAAAATAGTCAGACTTTAACAAAGTAATGAGTTCAAGTTTAAATAGTCGTTGAAGTATGACGTCCAATTAATATCTTTATAGACAGTTTGAGAATATTGATAATGTTAGTAAAAACTGAAGACTAATAGCAATACATTACTGAAATATCGTTTTTGTAATCCAAAGAAATTTCGACCACCAACGCGTACAATTTGACATTAAAACGATAATACAACAAAAACTATGAAAAGTCACATCTATACCTAACGGTAATTATAATAAATGATTCTTTCCAAAGGTTATTGTCCAGGGGGTCTATTACCACCTCCTAGCGCGTTGTGGGAGAGCGATGGCGCTCTACAACGTATAGAGCGTTGCCTCTCTTCAGCAACAGTAGAGCTACTTCAGGAGTCAGTAGTAGGCCCCCAGTTCGCGATGCGATACTATCTAGCTTCCTAGCGTCGCCCACTATTATCATAATAGCTTTGAAACACGAAACTTATAAGCAGTTATTGTGATCAATCACAAACTTCATTATGTCTTGTAAATGAGTAAAAGTAGAGACAATTGTGTTAAAAACTGTTGGTGAATAAGTTGGTTAAGAGCAAAAAAAACTAGTGTATTAAACGTTTTTGATATTATTTAATTAAACTCTTTATTCAACTTTGAAGTCGACTCTTGAAATATATTAGAGAATTCACTTACTTCTTTTTTTATTGTAAACATAAATATTTTCCTACCTATAACAACAAATTAAATATACAGCATCATACATCACACACACCACGCTCATTGTACTTCGAAATTCACTTTCAGTATTTTTTCAGTCCAAAACAAAACCTTACTATAAGACAATTCAACTCAGCTTTAGTGCTACGACATGATACGTATTCTATTAATACAGCTATCTCTTTGCTACACGGACGATGTCTCGCTACGGCCGTAGCTTCGTAGGCGATGTAGCACATAGATACAACTTTATTAGTTTAGACAATTTTCTTTTAGTATGGGTTTAATCCTTTAGGATGTTTGTAATTAAGAGCAAATCTATTTATCTATGTCAAACGAAAGTCTAGCATCTAAATAATTTACGATTGCTTAATATTTTAAGATTTTTATCAGCATAGATAATCGGTAATTATTTTGAGCTTCTCAGTGACACGTTATCTGAAAAACTTATTTGAAACAGTTCCAAAGAAAACACAGGCCGAATTGAAAACTTCCTCTTTTTCAAGATCTTATTTGAAAATGTGGATGTTTTTTAACCTTAATCTAAGACATTTAGCCCCTCGGCTAGCTGTATTCCATCTGAAACAAGACATAAAAAACTATTTTGACATCAACATCATTAAAACTATCACCACTCTATAACTTCACTTCCAAAACAATTACACTCCTACAAACCTATCTCCAAAGATATTCCATCAGTGGAAGTCGATCCTCGATCCGTCACCGGGACAATAGGACAGGACCGGGAACGATCGCGCGACCTGTCACTGGAACCTATCTATCACTCTGATAACGATATTGGAAGCAAGTTTCAATGATAGTTTGAGTTTAATAGCAAAGTTTCCATTAATCTAGAGTCAGTTCAGTTAGAGTCTTGATACATGTTATTTTGTATTACCTCATAAGAGCCTTCTTTATTGCTTGGTAACTTTCGGACTAATATACAAAATAGTCATATGACACGCACAAAAAATGAGTTTTTTCGTTTTAAAATATTTTTTTAAAATATGTACAGTATTTCCTGATTTTTTTTTGTATTACTAGATGAATGTCCTCAGAATTAACGGCTCTATTTCAGGCCAGAAACAAAGTTATCGGGATTTTCTTAATTTAAAGCACATCTGATGTCACATAAGCACAGAGATTTTGGTACATTAAGGATTCATTTCGTCTCATGACAGTGATTGTTTTAAATTCCACTTTATTCACGGTCCAAACAATATAGGAAACAGGTTACATAAATCTTGCAAATCGATATACATCATCAATAACTTATGACAGCCTATACATAAATTAATTCTTTATCCCTTTTAAAACATTGTAGTATTAAATTCGAGAGTTTCATCGGTAGTCATAATAAAGATTGGTTTGACACTCAGACAAAACACGTTGTTTATAATATTCGGCACGTACCCCCATTAGGGCAGTACTGTTCATTGTGTATTGTTAATAACAGCCACTTTGAAAAGGATACATTCATACGATACATACGATAATAGATAAGATTTTGGCGCCAACAAATGAACGCGACTGTTCAGCTGTCAATTTCTTAGAACCTTTGGTAGGCGTCAAGTGACGTTTATAGGTTCTAAATTTAAATTTGACGTTAAGAATATGTGGTTGTTTGAAAGAGGTTTTAGTGTGTGTTTTTTTTATTGTTATGGTGTTAAGTTATAGCAATAATAGTAATCAAATAAGAATGGCATTTTGATTCTAAAATGAAGGTGTAATAGTACTCATTTATTGGATAGTTTATGCACAGAAAACGGAAAAAAAAACATTACATAAAAGAAAAGGTGTGCAAGGGAGCTTATATTTTCATAAAAGATCCCTACCAACACAGCCGTGGTATTAAAAGTGGTTAATAGACTGATTGACAGTGAACAGCGAGCAACTTAAATTTAATAAACAAAAATGTAAAAAGGATTAAGCTTTATCATAATGATTACAAAAGTAAAAGTAATTAACGAACAGTATCTACTATAATAACGACTAAATCAGATGTACTAAAAAAGATTTTTCAACAAGTCGACACTGTAATCCGATTTGGTTAATTAGGTTAAAATTTATAATTGGCCACGCATACCGGAGCGGCGGATTTTTGTGGCAGGCTGAGCATTAAACACTAATGAGTACATATGACATTTTACGAGGTCGCTAATATTAAATTAAGGTGCGTTCTCACTGGCGTTTAATGTTTAAACTTCGATGAAGTACGGTTCTATTTGAGACGGTATTTGAAAATTGATGATGGAATTATGTAAAAAAGCTTATTACGGTATGATGTTCCGTCTTTAATGAATTTTAATATGCCTATCTTTCTATCTCTATGTATATACTTATCTAAAAAATCAGCCACCTAAAATACTTATAGAGAAACTAAAAAAAAAAATGAGTTTTACAATTTACAAGCCGAGGAATCATTATTTATTATTGGATTAATATAATTGGATATTGCTTAGTCTATTTAATTAAGTAACTAAATAGAATCAATTCTTCTAAACCAAACTTTAATAATAAGTAATAGTTTATATCATGAGAAGTCGTGAGTATTCAGATTTTTTTTTTATTATTTAAGTCTGAGCACAAGCTTTGACTGCTTGACCTAACTATGAATACTCTACTTAACAGTATAATATACAGGCGAACCGTAAACACTTTAAAAAAGGCTTTAATACATGTAATCTTACAAATAGGTCAGGAGAACATGACTGAAAGATTTTAGAGAAAAAAAGGTTTTATTTTATATTAATATTGAGAGTCCTTAAGAATAGTGAACAACTATTTTAATGTTTTACTCCAGTAAATTAATAAAGATACGTATACCTATCTGCGGCCATAAATATGTATTCAATATCTAACGTTGATCCTGGACAGTCATGGTTTGGGAGAGAATGTGCAAGATGCGTGCTCAGGGATGTATTTTATGATTGTGTGAATATAGTAGATACAATATCGTACTCGAAATACGGGGTAAATTTAATCAGTCAAAGCTTCGTTAAATCCAAAACAAATCAACTTAAAGGCTAAAAATCATCGCTTAACAACACAAAACCGTTATCCCAAGCCGACGTAAATCGAACACTTATATACGTTTCTATTTACATATTAATCTCGGCAGCAGCGATGGCCGTTCATCGTAAACATTTAATTGGTGATAAAGGCGAATAATTGGTCGTGGCTATCGATCGGTCGCTAATGAAACTGAATTACTCTGTTACAGCCTAACGATCTGTGTGCGATATCTCAATCTTATATACCGCTTATATAACCAACGGTGTAGTCACTCGTTTGTTTTCTGGGATTTAGAATTTAGAATTGGAATAGAATTGCTTAAAGATTAAGCTATAACCGCGTAAGTGATTCGATCACAGGTTAAGCTATACTTGACGCGGTTGGTCCGTAGATGGGTGACCATCTTTGTCATAACAAGTTCCTCCGTGTTTCGGAAGGCACGTTAAATTGTGGGTCCCGTCTGTTATTCCTACCTCTTTGACAGTCGTTACAGGTAGTCAGAAGCTTGAAAAGGTCTGACAGCCAGTCTAACCAAGGGGTATCGTGTTGCCCAGGTAACTGGGTTGAGGAGGTCAGATAGGCACCTTGTAAAACACTGGTACTTAGCTGAAACCGGTTGGACTGGTAGCCGACCCCAACATAGTTGGGAAAAGGCTAGGCCAATGAATTAGAATAGAATTGCTTTTTTTCTTTTCAATTGTTTGAAACCAGTTATCTTAATTATATGACTACATATTAAATTCTTTTTGTGTTTTTACGTAACGTCGCTGGATGGAATGTTGAGGTGCAACTTGCAGGAGAACTCTATCTAGAATAAGACCGGAATTGGCTGATTTTAAATACAAAAATGATTAATAATTTATGTACACTCAGTCAAAACTGAGTTTACTTTTATCTGAAATCAATCTGATCTAAATAAAAATCATGTTTTACGACGCTAAATAAATTAACAAGGATTCTTAAATTTAATTTCGTGTTTTCCCTTATATAAATAGGATGTTACAATAGACAAGTGTCATGACTGAAAAATAATTTTAAATCACTAAGCTGCTGTAATTTAAAAATATATATGGCTACGTTTTAACTGCTGCCGTTAACATTCTAATGGAGTACCGACTTTTATAGGTTAAGTATTTTTGATAATAGGAGGTTATATCGTTATAAATGCTTATTAAGGCTGCGTAGGGCGCAGTCACGTCAATTAGTCGTAATCTTGCTTCGTGACTTGTGACTTATGGCTGGTCGATCTCCTAGCGTGGTCATTTCACGATTTGTATCAAAATCGGGCCACAATAAATATGATCACGACATGTAAGCTAATCGTTTGCGTATACTTTTATGGAATATATTTGTCAGCGCTCTACGACCTTGCAGGCGTTTATATGACGTGTCTGTGTGCGCATGTGTGCTTGTGAGCGAGAATAAAAAATAATTAAATAACTCGCAGTTCGCTGTAGGCGTTTGTATGTGTGTGTAAGCGTATGTAGTAGGTATAGGTATGTGTTTAGTTGCAATCTTGTTGTATTATGTCGGGAAATTATGCTGCTGTACAATAAAAACGGATGGTTTCATTTCTCTTTAATCTTTACTATATTCTTGCTGGTACTTGTGTTTTGTTTGCGTTAATGTTTATACATTTTTGTGGAGTAGGCTAGGTTGTGCAGTAGTTTAAACATGAGAAGAAAATTTAGGGACAGATTTTTCAGTGTGATGGAAAGTAGTTAATTGAATTCTGCACTAAAATAACATGAATACTTTTCAAATCAAAGAGATTGGGTTTATAAAATATACTGAAAAGACACTTAACAAATATATCAGTAATATTTTTACCATCTGCTTTTTACCTACTAAAATTAAAATCCAACACATAAATAAAAAAGAAGCAATTCAGTAAAGATCTAAATGCTAAGTCATGATTGATACATATTAAAAAGTTGATCAGTACGAGCTGTACCAGAAGGAATAGACAATGATACATCGCATTAGAAACATTTTTGCAATTCGCAAGCATTTGAAGCAATGTATGTATCAGAAAACAAAACGCAAACCCACAACTTACAAACACAACAGCTTTAAAGTACACTAGAAATGTTTCAACAAACAAAAACAAAAGACACACAAATTATTCCCCTCGTTACCATTAAATATATCTTACTTTTTTCTAGTATTTAGCGCAGCCATAAAGAAGTCACGAGGTTCGCGGTGGTAATTAACTTTCAATTTGCACACATCAGCGGCGCAAACAAAGAAACCGGCCTGATACAGCCTATTTACATAGAGGGCTGGCCCCTACCTAACAATTATACTTAATTTAGATGGTAGATTAAGCACAATTATTTGTCTTTGAGTTTTGGTTTGATTTGTTTTTGTTGTGAATGGATTGGTGTTTAGAAGTTTGAGGTAGAGGTTTTTTTTTAGTTTTGAGCTCATGTAAGATTTACAATGTTTAATATGTTAAAGAATGATGTTGCCGCAGAGTTCTATAAATGCCCGTGAGTTTAAGTGATAAGATTCACACCACGGTAAAAAAAGGAGTTATGCTCTCACTGTTAAGTAAAATGAGTCATTTTAATACGTAATTTATTAAGTGTTGTATTTGTACACCTACTGAATCAAATATTTCATGAGAAACGAGCTCTATAATAGCTAAAACTTAAAATAACTACTAAAACAATAGTATCTAAAATCTACTTCAAACAGATGTTGTGTTATATACAGTTGAAAAATGTTATATAAAAACAAAACAATTAATCGGAAACGTAAAAAGTTTCAAATAAATTCAACTTAATTTTGTTGTTACGAAGAAAAATTATTTCGAGCACTTTTGAATGTCAAGTTTGTAACTTTTTTATTTAAAACAAAGAATTCCATTATCAAAAACTTTTAACTTTCTTCTTCGTAATTAACTTGTATGTTAGTAAAGGATTAAAAAATGTCGAAATTCGACCTTTGGAGAATTTGTTTCAACACTCATCTGTGCCAGTTTTCCCGATAATTTTCTTTGAGTATGCTTCTGATTATTTTGCATTTTAATTTTAATTTTAATTTAGCGGTAATCCTTAAAATCCAACACCACTGATACATAGTCTTCTTGTTTTTTTTCGCCGTTATAAACACATTCAATATAAATAATCGCATATCAGTGCACACTCGTACAGGGGAGCTCACAGCACTTTCGTTAGACCGTAGCAGTCATCAAAAAGGGACAACGCTCTACACCTTGTATTACGCTATCTTGCTCCCACATCTACTCTAATCTTACTCCAAGACTGTGTAGGACTCAGTCCAGTGTACACCGTGCTTTAGCTTTCGTGAGAGAATTCGTTGGATTTCAACGTGGCGAGTGCTACTGACTGCTTATTTATAGATCAATACGGAAGGTTTTCTTTCGATAATAGCTTTGCTGACTCTAATTGTATGTGTGCTTGGAATAGTTTCGCTTTCGCATTGTTTTAGTTTTTTAGAGTAATGGGTGTTTATGTGAAATAGGTGTGAGACTCTGAGATATATCATAAGTATGTCTGCAAACAGTTTTCACGATGGTGATTTTTTATATTTCAACAAGACGACTTTTTCGTTCTTTTTTAATTTAAATTTCTTAGCCGATATTCATATCACTCATTTCAAATGAGTGTAGTACATCCAAACCTATTTTCAATTGCAATTAACACTGGCACTCTTTCAGCGACTTGAATACATTATTGCAGTATTCGTAAAATGTGCTTAAACTGTTAAAACTAATGAACAATAAAAACAATCAAGTAAATGCATTCCGATAAAATATCGTTCAACAAAAAAAAGGAATTTTAGGAACACAAAATGTAGTTAGTAACTGAAAATTAGGTGCCTATCACTAACAATAAAAGTGTGTTATGATGGGCGAGTGAAAAGATTTTTTTAAATCATTATTTAAGGAGACTGAATGGATAAATTAGCATTTGTCACTCTTAAATTAATCCAAGAATATACATTAAGCTTGAATAACACTACAAGTCGTACGTTTTACACCTACTAGCTTATAATTAAGATAGGATAATCTCCATGAATTCTGTTTGTCATTGTACATATTACCTCATAGTGCTTGACGCATTTTTAATGCCATTTTTAGTATCATTTGTTGCTGTTATCAACCGAATATGATAAAACGAAACAATTGGCGTACTAAGTAATTTATTAGGATTAATGGTTTCTGAGTCATATTATAATATTTCGTGTTTGCTTCACTTAAATATGATTATAATTTAGGTAACTATTTTGCAATTTTAATAATAAGCCAGAATACAAAATTCATTATTCTTCCTAATAGTACCTACAGTTGTTTTTTTAATGGGCTAGGTGATTTTTGCCTCTATTAAGTTGCCGACACAGTATTTTTGTGTACTATAAAAGCTAGACTTTCATAACACTAGCTGTGCCCCGCAATCTTATCCCCTTCTCCCGTCGGATATAGGTATGTGAATGTTTCCGATGTTTCGAGTTTATCCACTAAATAAAAAACACATCAAAATGGCAATTTTGTTGTTACGAGTAGCTTAAATTATACTTTATAAAAAATGTTACCTTAATTTCTGTGTAAAACTGCATGTCTAGGCCAAATTATGCTAACATCTACAAGAAATCTCAGGGTCTGACTGCTTTCACATGATTTATTTCTCTATCATAGTAAATATTTATACACTTTCCCTATCGCATTCTAATATGAATAAAATTACATACAGGAGCTACTCTTCTTTATATACATATTATAAATCGGTGATAAAAAAATGATAACGAGTCATTGTGATAGAGCATATAAGATTCGCAGAAAACATCTAAAGTATTACACATACGATGACTTTCAAAATCGTGAACCAAGATAGAAGATGTTTTGGACAAATTATTTGTTATTACATTTTCCTACTTATTAAAACTGACAGTGCATTGATACATAATTTTCTTGTTGAGGCCACACATATGTTATGTACTGGTTGAGGTAGCTTATGCGTTATGTAAACATGAGGGATAGCTTATGTAAACATTGCGTTATCAATATATTTTCTGTAGTGTAATCGCTTTATTAAGAGAATTCATAATTGATTTTACATACTATTTGGTTGCTTATGTGCATTTTTTAAGTATGTTTGACTTGTGTCCGAATTGATGATCTAGTTCTTTTATGCATTGCTGTCCCACTATAGGGCAAAGCATCCCCTTGATTCTTCCATTCTGTCTATGATCAAGACCATGTTTAACGGTATATACAACAACGCATACTAAAGCTTGGACGTTTCTTGCAGTCCACCTTTTACCTACCTACATAGAGAGGGCCTTCACAATTTTTTTTACCGAATCTTGGCTGAAAACTGAAAACAATAATTACAATTATTGTTCACGACGTCAATGCGCTTTTTTGTTTACATGTTTAATTACAGGGCGTGGTGAACTGAAAAGAGGGGAAAATGATAATGATTTGCCCTGCATAAAAAAAAGGCATTATCGTCATAAACCTTCAGTAACGAACGGAACTAACTTTTCTCCGCATCACGCCTACCAAAATTACTGTTCATTCGAATGAAATAACTTGGTAATACAGACTAGACATTAAGCCAAGGAGTTCGCATGTACACAGCAGGAAAGCCGTGATCCACTTACCTCAGTTATCGGGAAAGGAATTCCGTTGTAACCCTCGCCCCTTTGCCCGGATTAGTGTAATATAACCTCCGTGTAGTCTCAGCTTTATTGACTAATAGGGAAGACCTCGTGATTTTATTAAGGGAGATGCAACGGTTAGATTTGTGTTTATTAAATAATAGAGTGATTAATGTCAAGTGATTTGTCAACCAACTGTTGATGACAATCGTTTTTAGACAGATACTTCGACGAAATTATTCCGCCATCTAGCTTTCAACAAAACGAAAGGTGGTATGACATTACAATAATCTTACAGTACATGCTTTTAAAAGAATGCGATTTCTTTTTTTGTTGCCTGCTTGACCTAACAAAAACAAATGAAAAGGGGGACACTGAAGCAATTTTACAGTAATTCAGTATTACAAAGCTCGTAAAACTTCACTTGAATGCTCGTAGCGTCTAAATATTCATAATCAAATCTAAGTCGCAGCCATAAAAGCTAGGCAAAGTCATTAATAAACGGTGGAGTTGGTCACGCATGTCGCCGACTCCGGCGCGTATCTCACCGGCGAACACATTTTCTTCATTAACTTGTCCGCCTCCAGTTTTTTCAACGCCGCAGTAAAGGTCTTTTCATATTAGAATATTCGCGTGTGTGCGGGCGTAAATCACTGGATTGTCACTGCGGTGGACTTATAATTTTATTGTCGGACGAAGGCGAAGGCGACACGACACCGGCGTCACGCGACCGCCGCCGAGCGCCTCACACGACAACACACGGATCCCGCTTTATTGTCCCCGCTCTAATTATGGAGTTATTTAGAATTAGATCTCACCTGAGATTACTCGTCTAGACTTATGTACTGCCCAACCAGAACCGCTCTTTCGTGAGAGATTAATTATAATTGGGCGGTAATATTAAGTGGATGATTAAAATATGTTGATAGCTGGAGCTCACAACGTGCCTCGGTTACACAAAAATGTTGCCGATTTGAAATTCTCGTTCGTGCTTATGGAGATATCGCGTGAATGAATTAACAAGGTCCATTATAGATGGGCAGTTATAAAAGGAATCATAAGCTTTATGTTATTTCTTGAGATTCATGGGTTTGTCCTTTACATTCCTATTATTATTCTTATATAATACATATGTTGATTATGTACTCGGCAATAGGCCTTAATAGATATATTTTGTATGTACATGGATTAATTCCCGGGCAAACTGAGCTCCAAATCGTGAACTTGCTTTATTGTCATGAAATATGTATAGGCTAGATAGACTCCTGCAGTAATAAGTATGTGCAAATACGGCAATTTTCTTGTATTTTTCGCTGACATTCGATAATCTCTTAGATATGTATGAACCAAAACACTAGGACTGACTGTTTTTCTTTCCATTTCGTTGTAGACACCGGCTAAAGCTACCAACATCGACCACAATCAAAAGTAGGTTATCCATTCTGGCCGACCGATGCCGTGGGGCTATTATGCGACAGGATGTCGGCAGCTCCATAATAGGTGTCATTACTGTGTCGTTCAGAAATTGCTTCACTATCGGAGGAGTTATCACGGCCGCTTTATAGGTCCAGATTACATGGTAGGTATGTACTTTTTACAGGCCGCTCATAAGTGGTTTTGTAGGCGAGTCCACCCGTCGCTTATTGTTCATTACGTGTTTTAATTGAGTGTGGTTTACCTGCCTGTAAACTCCATGCTTGTAATGATGTTTAAAAATACTCTACATTATTATGCGGACAATTTGAAAGCTTTGATATCGCTGTTTTTGCTGGTGGAGTTGGCTTTTGACTTCCTGCATGGTGTGGTACATATTTTTCATGTAAAGTTCATTGTCCTTCAAGTTTTTTTATGCTCAGAATTAGTAACTGTTATCAGGATTATTCAAAATCACTGTGCATTTAAACTATTGTGTAATGAATTTATTTCACGTGACTTTTTCACTTTTGAAAAATGCTTATCATACTTATTATAGAGATTCATTGAAAAGATTTTCGAGAAATGATAATAGATAATTAGACAAGTTAGTAGTGAAGGAACGAAACAGTATGAGACTTAATGGCAGCCTAAAACTGATTGTTATCCCAGTTTGGTCATTACCAATGTAATTTCGTGGCAAATTTTGACGTACACTCAAGTCCGTTATCTGGCTGTAATTTTACAGACAAATAGCATTCATAAGTAGTTGTGTGTGTTAATTTATGCACCGTTCGTCGTATACTCGTATTCTAACTATGATAATGAGTGTTGCGATGAATAAGTGCCCACTATACTGGCGGATATCCTTGCGCTCGCCATTCCTAGCATACCGCTTCCAGGGGGCCTACCAATAACTCCCAATGTAATGTCGTTGCAGTTGTTGAAGCGAGACGACGCATTATATTTCATAGAGCGGCCTCTCTTTTCCGCATCTATCGTAGTTTTATTTTAGGATATGGTAGAAGACCCCCAGTGCCATGCGACCTGTCAAATGTCTTTGATTCTTTTGTTTTTGTAAGGATTTTTGTGTGCTATCTGAGCTGGCACGAAGGCTAATGAAAAAGTATTCGTATTGCGTCGTAATTTGTGTGAAGAGTGCAGAATATCGCTATATCTGAAGCGGTTTGGCATGCAAATATAGAGTTTCATGTTATTGAATTTCATCTTCGAATTCCTTTTCGTTTAATTAATTGAATTTTAATTTGATAAATAGTTTTGTTGGTCCATGGTGCATGTTTCATTTATGGGTAACTGCCCATTATGCTTAATGGGGGTTTTCTAGCTGCATTAAAATATTTGTGACATTCGTAACTTGAAGGATATGTGTTGTGATTTGTAGTAAAAATATTTTTTCTAGGAGATTTTTTAAAACTTACCTTTTAATTGAATATTTACCTTTTAATTAGTATAGGTACAATTGGTGACAAGAGCTAAAGTGGGCGTTAAAACATTGTAACGATGGGGCGTATTGTGGGAGAATGTAATAGACGAAACTAAACTGGTCTGTCCCTTTTTGTTCTTTCGTTTGTCGCAATGATTATTATATTGTGGACTTAAAAACGTGAAATTAAGTTTTATAAGTAATCTAGATAATAAAGTATGATCCAATTCAAAATATATTTTTTTCCTTAAAAATCATTCACGTCACGATGATACTTGACTGGCTTAATATCAAGGCGGTTTTATTTGTTTTTTTTATTAATACTTTTTATCTCCTTGTTATGACTTCTGACTAATACATAACGCCCAACCCAACTCTTTTTCAATTGTTTTTTTCTACATCTGTCTTAAAGCCGCTACCTACCCCAAAAGTTATAAGTACCTTATGATGTAAAGGCTGGTTTGTAACCTTTTGTCTCGTTAATCTAATTATATATCAGAATACGTAAAAGACGAAGAAATTAAGGGGTGCTTGTCAGACAGACATGCACGCGTCGGCCAGTGACTCAGCGTCAACTTATTTTCATATTTTCCATAACAAAAATATAGGCCGTTGACCTGAGCTGGCGACATTTTTGTAACCGTGTTTGAATTGAACGATGGTAAAATTGTCAACGACCATATTTCGGTTGAAAGTATCGAAATTAGTTCCTAGGAAATTAGAGATTTTTCTCGTATAAAATTTGACGATACCAGTATGCAACAGACTGAGGAAAAGAAAGGGTTCCAGGCGGATGTGATAATCTTCAACAAAAATTAAATCATATGCTAAATATAATAAAATTGTTTTTTTCACAAAGTCATCATTATAGAGCATTAAGACGACAAATCAAGGAAATTCGATGCGCTTAATTGTATTTATCTAATCATCTGTTACCTAGACGGTACTATCATTTATCATATCTTTTTGTTTACGAAAAAATGTTATGATTAATTAAATTTATGAAGTGCTTGGAAGTATTTGCCCAAAATAGAAAAAAATTTACTCTCGAAGTAAGTTTTTCAAACATTCCTATCACATCCTCAATTACACGGCGACACAGATTACACAAATGCTTATTGTACGCGCTGATCAAACCTGCGACATGTCGCGCACAGTTAGTTTGATGCGATGATCACAGTAAGGATGTACCTACCCAGGGCTTCTTATTTCAAAAGAAATCTCTACCAGTCGACTTACGACACAAAAAGTATTTTATATTACTTATATTTCACATAGTGCCGAGTTAAGTACCAAAATAAAAACAAATAAATTAATAAGTCACGTATCTAACGACCGCGACGTTGATGTATACAATATTTCTTAGATAAGATTTATTTATCGCTAAATAAATCGCAGTCGTATGATGACTATGTTTTATTAGAATAGCCACTTAACGCCAATCGTGAACTCTGGATAGTGATTATATAAACTTTCCTTGATGTACTTTCTCTGGATGTGCCATGACACATACGCTGCTATCCTATAGAAATGCTGAACACCATTGAGCGTACTTCGTTTTTTATTCTTTGCGCAAAAATATCAGTTCTATAATATTAAAAAATTGTTTGCTTAGATAAAATCATATCAGTAAAAGGTACGTCTGATTTAAATGCGAATTTTAGTGGGTAAGGACAATGAAGTCAAATGTATTTTTCCTTTTTAAATACCAGAAAATGTTAAGAGCGACATCTGGTGTATAAATGTTACGTTAGAATAAATTTCGTTAAAATGGTTAAAAACAAACATTAATTCCGTGTTTGCCCGTGTCTGTTACGGTTTCAGAGGATTTTTTTGACAGAGTCTTGTTTTAAATCCACATCTAAAAGAATAAAATTTAATGGCGTTCTCTTATTTAAGAACGTTTCGGTACTACGAAGTATGTAGTATATATTATGGAAAGTAGGCGGATTTAAAGGTAAATGTCTATAATTATTGAATCCACAACAAATTACACTCAGCCAACTTTATATCACTTCCAGTAAAATTATTATCACGTTATGCCATTAGTTCGTTTTAGGGGTAGATGATGAATCCAGATAGCGGGGTCAAGTGTCCCCCGGGGGGTGAGATATCCATAAAAGGGGGGTAATTTTGACCGTGCAGTCAGATCGAATATTGCGATAGTGGCCAGTGCAGGAAACAAGACAGAAATTTTATATGAAATTCTCAACTCCCTAATTGACTTGCAGATTATTTATCACGCAACGGCCATTAAATATTGGCTTTTAATTATTTTGTTTGTGGCGTTTCGGTTAAATTGTTTGTGAAATGTTTATTGTTTGTTTGTAGTGTTAGATTTTGTTTGAGTGCTTTACGTTTTAAGTTTCAGGATGATTATCCATACTAATATGAAGCTAAAGACGTTTTGTTATGTCTTAAATATTTGTTTTTCTAGTTTTACCTTAATTTGTGTTTGATAATAATTTTGCTTCCACAACTTATGTATCCTGAAAAATCGAATATTGTTACTGAGAATAGAATAACAGGGACATTTATATTGAAATGAAACTACTTTTACGGATTTTATCGCGGTTTAATTTCTAACATTCGCGTAAACCTAAGAAATCACTAGGGGCATTTATAGTTATAATTAATTGTTTGGTTAGGAACATACGATCAGATTTTTTAATTGAATAGGTCAATTTTTCATTTACAATAATTCCCTTCACAGTTTTCAGCCTTAAGAAAAAATACGTCAAAACAATTCTCAAGGAAACTATAACCATAGCATAGCTCCGTAAGTATGGAGGCAACAACACGATGATATGATTTCTCCCCCTTACAAGAAACTATCACGACTAACACGAGTATTGGCTACAAGAGGGTTGTTTTTATAACGCTCACCAGATGGCGCATGTCATTTACTGCAGCCCTACACGAACTAACACAACTTGACCCCCTCAGTTACCTCCAAACCCCCTACAACGTTAGTTTTTGTTCGGATGCGAGGGGGGAAGGGTGGGTCAACGTAAACTGGTGATCTACTCGAAGGTTAGGAGTCAAAAGGATCAGTTACGGTATAACATCAATTTCTGCAGTTAGTTATTGATAGAGGGCCATAACAATATCATAATTCAACTTAGGAAAGATATTATCATTTATTTTTGTTCATAGTTTTAGTAGTATTGGTAATGGTTTGCAAGTAAAAGAACTTTTAAATTTTGTATGTCACAATAATTAAAAAAAATACTGATGCCTCTTCGTGCTAAATATACTTTTTTTTATTTCAACTTAGCCTAGAACCTAGTACCTAGTAGGGTTTTTACCCTTCACGTAAGAAACCCTAAAAATCCCATATCCAACACATCATTTTCTTCTCACAGCTCTTAAGTTCCGTGACGGTTAACAGTTATATCATAAAGTTCGTCACAAAGGCAGACGTAACGTAAACAGAGAAAACAGGAGATGGCTTCACACATTAAACAATAACATATTATGTGCCCATCAACCTTCGCACAGCTAATAACTGTACATGTGCGAATTCTAAGGAAGAGAGAAATGTTTTGCCGTAATACAACAACTTTGATTTTAATACTGTTTGTTTTAGTTGATATTTCTAAATAATTCTTCGTCTGGTAAAGGACGGTATATTTTACTTCGCTAAGCACAGTATTCGACGTGTCGCGGTTTCGATCTGAGCAGGATTAGCATTTGTGTGATCTAAACACGCTTGGTCTTTGTTGTGACCTATTTATGTTTGTGAAACTCCTCGCGATATAAGGTTTAAATGCCAGTGAGTGTTTGCCTAGGGATAAACTGGTAACTTGAAACTTGCCACTACGATATCACAGCTTCAAAGACAATCGCATGTATTTTATAGATTCTAGATATAGAAGAAATAGTCAAACATGTCAACGACGCATTCGTCTTCGTAAATGGTAAAAAGTACAAAAGTGTTTAAAACTAGGTTAAAGGTAATCATTTACAACACGGATCGCTGAATTGCTCTCTTAATAACGCCTGCTGAATTTTAGTATTTCTAAGGATAATTCGGTGTAAAACTGCCCTTACTGTTGCCCTTATTAATAAAGAATTCTAAAAGAAATAAAGTCGACCGTAATAAGAAGTGATTTATAAACAACATCTCTTATATCACAGAAGGAGATTTTTTCTTTTTTTTCAAGTTCTCCAATTTAGCAGTTTGGAGATTACATAAACAATATCGGGGTGTGTTAAGCGCAATGGCTGGCATAACGGCTGGACGAAGCGGGGGTTAATTAAACAATAAATAGCCGCTTGCCGCCGACCTAACGATTATTATATTCAAAGGCGGCAGCTTTGAATTCGCATCACTCTCCGGTAATGTGTCAACGCGAGCCGTGGGTGCCTATTCTGTAAGCAAAAATCTCGCGAATCTATATCGACTGTCGGCATATTTTGGTGAAGCACATTTTTTTTTGAAACAGTACTAAACCTGTGCAAGATTCCAATGAGAAAATAGGAATGGGTATTGGAATGCTAACAAGGCATTAAAGAAATAAAACCAGACTCAAAATTAGCCTTAATAAATCAGCGCATTAAAATTTAGGAACAAAATTAATCAAAATTTATTATAACACTACGACGGTTATACACGCTAAAATAATGACGAATGCTATCATAAACGTTCAATACCGGAATGTCGTCCAAAAGTAACTCTGCAGCACTAAATTCTCTATCACTCGAAACCGTGTCGCATGAGCTGAGAATAGTCCCCCGCCAGTCATTACGACTTGCTCGTTAACGCTCTCTAATTGCATCGGGTTAATATAGACTTTGTTAAATAAAATCTCTCATCTACCCCACCCGTCCTCGGTGGAGTTTTTTCGTTATTTAGCGCGCTGCAGATGCCCTTAATGACGCGTTTTGAAACTTACGATGACACTTGGCGCAGCACCGACTCAGGTCCGACCTCGGATGTTAATTGCACAAGGAATTAAAGAATTTCCGTTCTTCCTGAGAATTAATGGGTCGGCCTATGTGTTGCCGCTGGGGGTGGCATGCAAATGCTGTTATTCCATTTACAAAATGGCTGACAGATGTTTATGTAAAGAGTTTGTCATTGCGACAGCTTATTCCGTTTCAGAATATCTTATAGGTGGCAAATGGTCGGCGAGATGTTATCAATGTCCAATAATATAATTTATAGTAATGTAATAGTGAAAAAGACAAAACGTGGAGTTAATTGGACTGTCTAATAAGTATCTATGCAAATATAAAGCTCGTGGTTTTAGCAAGACGTAATACATCGCCACCCATAATTGTTTTGTCATCAAACCTATCCGCACATCGTCCTATGTTGGTTCTTTGATTGATTATATCAATACAAAGAAACACATTTTAATTAATACCAATAAAATTAAAAGATTATTACAAACTTCGCTCGTTCTCAAAACGAACCGAATCTGAATTAGCGCCAAATTAAATTCCGAAGGGCGTATGATGTCCCCTGTTTTTACGTTATTACGTTAACTGTCCAAGTTTTGACTGCGACATAAATACGACGAGTATATTTAATAAAGTTGAAATTTAGTATAATTACCGATGAGTTTGAAGATTCGGTAGAAGTCGCAGTATGGGTGTAGTTGAGAGTTGGGCGCCACGTGGCCCGGGCATTACGTTCGGCAATTCGCGCACGATTAAAATTATCCTCCTCGGTTATCGCTGAGGGAGTGACGACTGACGTAGACACGAGTATATGTAGAAATGACGCTCACTCTACTTTGTATTGTAACTGCACTGAATTCTTGACTGATTTACGATCAGCCACCATTCAACTTATATTTACGTATTCCTCTAACCACGTCCAAAACCCCAGATATTTTGCTGAATAAATAATATCTTCATTCTAAAATTCATAACTGTTAATCATAAAACCGTTAGCACTATTATCGCTGTCCACCGTAACCAATGCAAGCAATCCTAATACTCTAGACAATTTAAAATCCAACGAAACACTTGCCTTTGAAATACGATACAAGAAAAACATGACGAACGCAAATAGAACTCCAATTGGAATGTCAAGAAAAATACAAATTGAAAAATTCAAATACGATATTCAGTCTATGGTTCAGTTGGTCTGTAGTCAAGATGTAAAGACGTTCGACACAAGACGGGCGTCACCAAGGAACGGATGACGATGTGATTGGCGCTACTTAATTAATCCAAGGGCCCTCTCTAATTAATAACAATAATTCCTTAGCGAGTTGTCGCTCGATCCGCCAGATGACGTCACTCCCAACCAACAATCAACACTCGACAGTCTTCATTCGAATAAAGTTTAATTGTTTTGGATAATTGGAACAATAGAGTCTGGGAAACTGGGACCGAGAACTCGGCTCGGATGAAATGTATTATATTATACGAGTTATGTCAGACACTGCTTACAGTATTGACATAAATACTACTACTTTTTTACGCTGCGTAGCTTTTTAAGCATTGTTTGAATTACAAAGGATTTGTTTAATTAATTGAAGTTAATGATAATGAATGGGGGATTAGTTTCTTTTTTTATACACAATAATGTTTTATACACATAAAAGTATGTTTTGAGTTGTCATTGTAACTTAGTTATAACACAGACTAGGTACCATATCAATTATTCAATTATATAAGTTGTAAATTAAATCATTCCCAATTTTTGCGCACAATCTTAGCGAGCTTGTATAAAATACTTAATACACACGCTTACGGTGTATTTGATCGTGTACATAATCAAGTCGGAAATAGAGACGTGTCATAAATACATTTATGTATATACGAATAGTTTAACAAGTTCTATACTAAACGATATTCGATTTATACCTGTAAAATAATCGATTAATTCCACTTTGTGAATACACCTTAATAATAATAACATGTAACAGAGTTAAATCAACACAACATATTTGCGTAACATGCGTTTAGTTTTTCGTTTAACATTACGCAAATTAAACAAGGGGCTGACGATGGATGGCTGAAGCCCTGTAAAAGCCCATCTTCCGGCAGTTACGTCTGATTTCTATGAACAATGGTGGCAACTTGTCTCAAGTAAATTGCGTGTTTGGCGTGATGCCTCTCAAGTGTTGAGGGCGAAGGATCAAACGAACCTTTGTTTTATCTTCTTGTGACACGGCGCGCCGCCGACGATCGGGCTTCGCGTTTTTCTTTTGTTCCACTTCGAAATGTGTAGGTGACATAACTTTGTTGCTTATTTCCATCGCATTTTGAACAAAAACGATTCGTTCCTTTGTTATGTTTTAGACATGTTTCTGAACGCGTAGATATTTTCTTTATTGACAATACAAATGAAAATTCATCAAAGACCTTTTATGGTTTTGAATGAAACGTATTCAGAGTGTTTTAAATACTTCGGCGAAGCGAGTTGCTGTTGCTATTGATCCCAGAATAGATTTTACTATTATGGAGTAAAAATATTTTTTCGTACCTTGAATCAAATAACAAAATATTTAAATTATAAATTTTGAAAAAATATTTTTCGGCAATTTTTTTTCAATTTATCATCTTTAACTTTATTCTGTCTTTTTTACTTATATAAATACATTTTTACGAAAAACAATTTTATAGGAACAAGTTTGTTTATTTATAACCTCCAAAGTCCAAATGGTTTCTAAAACAACGAACCAACTACATTACCGCGTATAACTTAAAACAAATGAGAAAGTAACTCACATATTTATTGTCGCATCACTCATACGGATAATAGAGGAACTGTCGAAATGTGTTTAAATCCGGCAAACATATTATGAAGTGGGCAAGTCTTAACAGATCGGGAGCCAATGTCGTAAACTGCGGGCTTTACGAGCTCCATGACGGCCGAGACGAAAACGCTTTCGGACGATGACGGATCGTGTGTCTCCAACTTTATGGATGCAAAAAAAGTTTCGAGATCTGTCACTTATTGCATTTGTAAGAAGTGGACCACCTTTGAGAGGGGTTAGGAGTATCAGGGGGCCTGCCATCACCGCTTTAAGTAAAATTATTTCAATTGTGCAAGCGAGATGGTGCGATGCAGTTCATAGAGCGCCGTCTCTCTTCCACACTTGTACTAGTACTTAGTATTAGTTGGCCTCAGTAGGTACTTGTGTTTTGTTTACAATAATTAAGTGTAATGAGCAATCGTCACTTGAAACTTTTTAAGATTATGCTATTTTACCCACTGTAGGTATTTTATCAAAGTATGTTAAGCTGTACTTAATCTAATCTCTCAATCTCTTCTTATTCTGAATGATTAAAAATTTCTGATAAATATAAAGTTGTGATGACTATCAAATATCACGTGTGTACAGTTAACATCGGATCAGGTGGACCAGCTGAATGTTGACGGCAAGATTCTTAATTCAAACATTCCAAAGTGATAAGTGTGATAACGTTATGGATACAATTGATTTAAACAATTTCCATTCATTAATTATAAGGCTGCGTTTTCACGAGAAATGTGCAAAAGGAATGTGTTTCGAAAAAAAATTGTGGAGATTTTCACAAAAGCTGTGCTAGACAAATGTGTCGTAAGAGGATGAGTAGCGGAGCTATGAAAATGTGCATTAATGTGCGGTGTGAGGATTCGTTGCGATGGTTAATCACATGAATATTATGAATACGAAAATATGTGAGTGTGTTTTTATGTGTGTATGTGTATTTTGGTAACCTCCTCACGCCAAAAGCAAGTCTGATAGAAATTTGACACCACGGACACAACTTTCACGTATCACTTCTTACTTTTCTCAGACTCCTTTTTTGCAGCTATAACTGACATCTAGGCGGACGAAATCGCAAGCAATAGCTAGTAGTTAGATTAATCCATAGATGACGCAAAAGACTAGCGTCACTGTATTAATACATTTATATAGTAGGGTTCCGTAGCATATGTTGGGGGTTGCTGATATTCCACGCAATTGTCGACCGAATCCCGCGCACAATAATAGTGTAACACAATTGGATATGTCTAGGGCGCGAATGAACAAATACAGATACGAAATAAATGGCCTCTAACCATTATCTATAATGACCCCATTACAACTGCACGAGGTGTTACTTTTTGTCGACAATTTGTCATTTATATCTCCTAAAAAATAAAGCTTTTATTCATGTCGTTCATTAAAAAAGATAATATTTTATTATGGCTTTGCTAGTAAATTATTTTAATCACTTTTTAGAAATACTTCCTTTTTAATTATGATTCCTTTTTGTTTCGGTTTTGAACATGAATAACAATTTTACAAACAATAGGTTAATGGATTTGGATGGTGGAAGGATTTGGGGGAGGCCTTTGGACACAGTGGGCTAGAAAAAAAAGGTTAATAAGTGATGTAAAAAAAAACTTCAAGCAAAATACTTATAATATTAGAAAAAACTTTTGAACATCTTGATTCTGCCATTCCTAATTTCAAAATATGTCAGGAACCTTAAATCATAGTTTAAAAGTAACAGTACCTTAAATTACACTTAAGTTTACAACGTTATCTTCAACATAACACTATCGCTTTAAATTCGTCAATGCTACGCTAATTTGCGCACGCGCCGGGGGAGTGACAACAAATCCCCGTGGCTAACGGTGAATATATGACAAAATATGACATCTCTATAATAGTGGATAATGCTCCCTAATGTATTCTACGAATGACTGTTCTATCCGCTTTTAATGTTCTTTCTAAATTATTTTTATTGTTTGTAAAGTCAGCTGTAATTGTGCTTGATGTAAATAATTTTTTTTTATGTATATATTTTTATGAAGAAAAGGCTGTGCCAATAGAAGGTAATAGGTGTGTGCGAATAATTGAACTTAAAATTAGTTGGTGTAATATTAAAAAAAGGGGAAAACTTACTCCATAAATTGTATGTATTTTGTATGCAAATGTCAACGACGAGTTCTTTAAAAATCGGAATATACTGAAGTTAGTCATAATATGTCACGTCTGTTTTCTTTTATTTACATGTTATACACGTTAATATCATTCAAAGTAAACCATAATCTTGCGATTAAAAATAATTAATCACATCCTTGATTCGGTCAGTGTTTTTTGGAAAATCCCACAAATATAACATGCTACGAGCTAGGTTATTCGAAAGAAAACAATATTATCTGAGTGATAAGGATGAATATACAATAACAATGTTCATATAATTTGTTATCTTATACATTTATCCGTCGATACAATCAATAATACAGCTGTGATACGAATGATTAGTTACCTCACTGATAGCAGTATGGTTCGTGAACGAGATAAAGTTTGTACGATTTTGATAATATTGTTACAGATTAGTTTATTGCAATAATATTTTAATGAGTGCGATAGGTTTGTCGCAAGATGTAATGGAACCTGCACATAGGGTATATAAGTCTCAATTGGTTTCGTTAATCGTATCGAAATTGATGCCTTTCAATTATGAATAACATTTTTTAAGCAGAAAAACATGAAATCGACTTTAAAAAAAACAGAAACAAACTTTGATAGGACTAAATGACAGCTAAATCAATAATTTTTTAAATAAAGTTAGTAATTTTTTTAACAACAAAATCGGTTTAAACAAAAAAACAAAACACTGATAAATTGCGAAACTTCTTTTGAAAAACAAAATCTAAACTTATTTTTTACATAAACATCGTTTTACTAAGACTACATACTTCGTAGTCACAAATACTATTACAACTAATCAACATTACCGCCAAAACAACAATTAATAAACCTAAATTGATTGACTAATGTATCGTAAAGTAAATTCCTCTTATACAGCATCATTACTCGCGGGCGTCTCATCTCCCTAAATCGACAATATCTGTTGAGTCGCGTGTCAAGTAATCCCTTAACCCTCCGCCCCCTGTGCCGCGTGAGAAGTGAATTAAATCGCCGCGGGGTCCGATCGACCACTTAACGGATCGTGTCCGTGTCTTACGATTGATAGTGCGACGGAGGGTTGTTGAAAGTTAATTCATGTTTGGTGTCACTGCAGTCGCTTTATTACGCGTTAGAGGAAATGCAGTTTTTCTTAACTTTGTTTCTCAGTAGGGGAGGGAGGCGAGTTTACTCAGTTATTGAATGTTATATGAGAAATGTGTTCTGTTTAATCATGTATTAGTGAAATTTTGTTACAGTACAGTTTTTTTGCAGTTTTTTTTTATATGTACAGCTTGTTTCCGAAAATGCGAAAATCTGTACAACCAATAAAATAAAACTCGATAAAGCATCTTCGGTTAACCATGAAACACATAATTGTATAACCAAATTTAAGACATTGTCAAAACTTTATTAATCTTTATTAGTACATCGGGCGTGAACAAAAGTGATAAATGTTCGGAACTTATTGTTCTAAATAATCCTTTCAGTTTACAAAGACGACCCTCTGTCAGGGCGCAGTATTAACCCTTAAATGGCGTTGTACGGGGGACGGCGACACGCGGACTGTCACATTCACAATATAGCTTCATAGTTTATTATAATATTTTCGTTCAATATTGCCCTCATTTCCCCTCACTAGCTTAACACGTTATACACTGGTGAATTTATATTTCGATTTAAGTTTAATTTTAAGTTAAGCAAAAATAAACTTCAAAAAATTCACAAAATTTTTTTTATAGGTGAACAAAATGAGTAGGCGCTATCTTATCAATTCCTTTAAAGAATTGCATGTTATGCTTACGATGTGATTTTATATTTTATCTCTTATTCGATTTTATTTTGTTTGAGCCCGACAATTTTAGAAATCGATTTTTGAAACTACAAAATCACCCTGTGCGAATACACACGCTCTAGTATGATCCGCGATGACAATAAATCATGTAATTTGGTGACGAAATACGAATTCCGCATCCCGGGCCGTAACACAACCCCGGGAGGATTTATACTGTTCATATGACAGCAACATGCGGTTATTACGAGAATTACAAGAATATAACAATTTATTTCCCGAAGCATATTACATTTTAGGGGTTTACTCATATGATCAACTCTAAATCTTACAGCTTAAGGGGAGGAATAGATTTGTCATTTCCCGCAAAGGGCAGCACGCAAATGTACTTGAATATTCTGTTTAAATTCCCATATAACAAGCATTCCGTGGAAACTGGCGCTGGTGTTTACACATCAAGATTTCCTTGAGTAGTTTCTAGTGCGGCTATATCAGAACATAGGTAGTGGAAGTCATAACAGTGTATATGTAAGTCGATCGATGTGGCTGGAGTGGGTACATACACAAGGCGGAACAATAGGCCAAGGCGTCGACACAATGGACAATGCCCGTACCTTCGATACGATAAATACACTCATCTAATGTTTGTCTGTGTGCGTGTTGATACGTGTTTTATATTGCATAACGCTTGTGTTTGGTTTCTTGTAAACTGGAAACTAAAGTCTAACTGTAATGTATTGTAATTCCTTTGTTAATATAGCGAGTAATGTGACACATGTCCTGGCCGGGTAAGCAGTACTCATCAGGTTTATTTCTGGTAACAAATTCATAAAACTATATTGGCTCACAGATGTCCGTAACGCTAAAGCTCGTATTATTGAAGGCGTGGTTCTGGTAGATAAGTAGATTTGTGACAGTACGGTAACGACACACATAAATTTGTCGGGACAAACACCGTTACACGGCTTAGCTTCCTGGCAAACAAGGGCGGCGAGTCTGAATGATACCACCGCGGGTTTGAGGGTTGCAACTGTTTATTAGTTCGGAATACGCTGCTAATATTGCTAAATAAATATAATAAAAAGTATTGGTCGGTTATTATTGGTATTATTTGTTTTGCAACGTAATTCATGAGTCAGTTTTAAGAAACGAACCAATATGGTGATTGGTTTTTTGTAGAGGGATTTTATTATCGAGAAAAATGTAACGATTATACAAATTATATTGCCCTTTCATAACTGCATTCTCTTACAGCAAATGAACAAGCAAGTCAAATACATAAAAAAAACACAAAAAAGCCTCAAGTTCTGTGACCCTCCAGACAGAATGACCTCAGTACATCTGACACCGTAAAGGAAACTATCGTTGCAAGCGCGTGCGCAGGCCGCCCGGCCGGTGTGCTCACAATGCAGCGGAAGACGCCGCCCTCGGCAGATGGCGCTTTAAGACGTCAAAACTGGTTTCTAATAAACGCGGTATTATTGACCCCAGATTTGAGGGCTGTTATTATTCCGAGACTTAAGACACGTGTCTTTTAATACAAAGATGTTAGGGGTAATTAGAAAATACATGAATATTTATGACCCGAAAGAGGAGTACATTAAATGCTTCACGAACATTTTCGTGTTAACTATGAAAAAATAACTTGCTCCGTTTTTTTTAAGGTTATATAATAGTCTTTTTTTACAATATTTGGGTGAACAACACATACGAAACGAGTTTATCTATTTTCTGGCTATCAAATCCACTGATTACTCGTTGCTTATTTATCACAGTGTCAAAGTCTACGAAAAATACAAAGGTCGTTTTATTTTTTTGAACGGTTATGATGATATTGAATTAATCAAAACTTGTTCATGCATTGATTTCGTGTGCACATAATGTAGAGAATAACTCGCTTTATCATACCAAAACACTACTATAAAAATATTAAACACAAACCTTTTTATAATTGATTTACTATTACAAATACATCAATTAATACCAACCAATAACTTCCTACAACAGGACTCATATCTACCATAACTCATCTAAGAACAGTTGCAAGCAAGGCACGCGACACACAAGCAAGCAGACAAACAAAGATAAGACCACGCGCCAATTCGAGTGGCGTAATGAATGTGCCCTAAAATAAACCATACAATGAGCACATCTTGTATTTCAAGCATTGCTTTGTATGGAGAGGAAGTAGGAGGCAGCTGACTGACTTCTTTTCTTCCTACGTAATGATGGTTTGTAGTGCAGCGAGCTTTGTTCCGGTGTCCTGTCGCGTGCCGCGGTATTATTTGACTAAGTAGGTGGAAAGGTGTTCGTCTGTAATGTACCGTTGAACGTCTCAAGATGTTTTGATTTGATAGTGAGGGTTGCTAGCCGCGTAATTATGATTATTATGAGCAGTTGTGCGTTTTAAAGATGTTTGGTTGCGTTCAGTTTGCAACGGCTCGCGGCACATTTTGCTTAAATGGTGGTTTATGTTTCTGAGCACCTAGGCTCGTTGAAAGCTGTCTAAATTGAAACCTAAAGCTGTACTTTGCCAGATTTGACTTTAGGTTGTTTTGAAAAATAAAGTTGTGGTCGTCATCTCGCCGTCTGGAAGAAACAGACAAAATGAATAAAAAAACAACATCCTAAAATAATTAAAACAAAGTCATGCGTAGTAAATTATAATTCCTTCGGAACGATTGGCGTCCGTGACTAAAATTCTTTGACGTAATAAGCTTAATAGTTTGCGTATCTCGCGAAACTGATAAGAGCAAAGATCTTGGGATATTTAATCGTAGTTTTGCACTGCATCGGCAGATATTAACGTAAGACAGATAAGATACCGATACGTCACACACAATCTGATCAAGGTTGAAACAATGAGATTACTGTTGAAATACTAGTATCAAAATTGTTTGTTATTTAGCTCGATAGTCTATTGTTCTTGTGTTTCATTCAATATGAACGTATACGGAATTGAATACTTATGAACGTATACGGAAAATATCAACTGATTATCTTTAAAGTTGCTATGGGAGCAGACTTACTAACTGCAGAGCGACCTAACCTCTACAAGCGTCATTTCTACCAAGCACCTTCTACCACTTATTTACATTAAATAGGACTTAATAGATAAATGAACAACATACAGATAATGTATAAACCTTTTACGACATTTGACACACCTGCTAATTAGTTTATTGAGACATGGAATATGACGTTTCATCAGCATTTATGACGAAGCGAAATCATTGCATACAATACATACGGCCAGATCTTCTAATTGATAAATTCCATTTAGTGCCGGGTGAACCTCGATAAGCACGTCACGCTTCAACAAATGCAATGATTTTGTTTAAAAAGGTGTTGTCGGGCTCTCCATCTTACTAATATTATAAACGCGAAAGTTTGTAAGCATGGATAGATGTTTGTTACTCTTTCACGCGAAAACCACTCCACGGATTTGGATGAAATTTAGTGCACAGATATTCTATAACCTGAATACATAAATTTTTTTGCGCATTTTTGTGCACGTTTTTATACCGATTGTATGTTTCCGTGAGATAATTTTTGATTTGTAGACGGTAGCGCGGC
This sequence comes from Trichoplusia ni, assembly GCF_003590095.1. NCBI lineage: Eukaryota > Metazoa > Arthropoda > Insecta > Lepidoptera > Noctuidae > Trichoplusia > Trichoplusia ni. The sequence continues at coordinate 8,281,608 of NC_039478.1, read as the reverse complement.
TAGCTCGTCTTTCATATCGACAACCGCTACATTTTCATAAGTACTGCTAGGCCCCCAAGCAGTAGGTGTGATCCATTACGCATGCAATTTAGTGTAATTACCGGGTATTATCCGGTAATATCCTGTCAGGAACCCTCTTCAGTGCTAGCCCGTGCCGGCACAACAGATAATGAAGGCTTCCTCACGCCAAGCCGTTTCAATTACGAAAAGTATATTGATGTGCGAAACTTTGAGGTTCACAATCTGTAAAATGTTGATGAAAATGTTAAGATTCTTCGTGAATAAACCGATGTTTGGTGGGTGTCGTTGATCAGTGAGTGTTATGAATTTCTACTCACAGTCACTCGCTTTATCTAGGAGAAAACTAATTTAATAAAAAAAATACTCCAATCCAACCTTAAACCGATCTCCGAAAACTTTATCAATAAATCAATCAATTCAGCCTATCTCGGAGCACTGCCTCCCCCAAGATCCGCCGCAACACCTGATCTTCCATTTTCCGCATCCTACAATTTTAACATACAATTGACACTTAAATAGAAAAAGGCCAATTTTTTAATACTATATATAACATTATTGTTTCAGGCGCAGAGGAAGACGGAGAACCGTTAGGAAATGATGACAACACAGGTGAGTCTGAAAATATACATTTTTGATTTTTCCTTTTTTATACTCATATTACAATAGTATACATACATATCAAATAATTTTCCTATTGAATTTTTAAAGAACATTAATTTTGAACAACAATAGTCAATTGTTTGTTGACAAATAATAATAATTAAAAATAACAAGGAAATGTTGATTTAGAAAAATAGCTGAAATTACGTAGGTAAATTACCACTTGCTTTGAACAACAACTTAAGCGCATATAATAAATAATTCTTGGAAATGTAAAAATACGATTTTTAATCTACTGATTGTTTTTAAATTGGTTAATTGACTATCTTGCGGAATTCCGTTTTTACCGATAACTGATTAAGTTTGAATGTGCGAATTATCCTTGGTAAATTAGCTCGTATTGTGAAACACATAAAGGCGATATTTTATGTTATAAGTATCTATTTAAATTATGTTTTTTAGCCTTGTTATCTTTATGATTTCTCCAACGTGACGAGATGTATATGTTTAATGTAGGAAGGTATTTAGTTAAAGACAGTGAGGAAAACTAAAAACTAAAGAATAAACTGGAAGGCTAAAAATCCGATCTGAAAATTGTATGTAGTATTGTTTTGTATTAAGAAGAAAGGGATATGAGTGTAGTTCCTACATTTGACATAAGTATTCAATAAATTATTTAAACATTATTGAATTTTTCATAACAGTATCATTTCTATAAAACACAAGTAGTCTAATCAACTTAAACCTGTCTTATATAATAACAAAAATAAAATATTACCAAATTAAAACATAAACAATTTCCGTTGTTGCTCATTAACCGGAAAAGGCTATGCACCTGCGACAATCATACAAAAATCATTCAAAATATGTATTTGTGAACAAATTTCATTCATTCATTCATATATCATTTCATATATCAAGTTCAGTCAGTAAACATATGTTATCTGATTATTGAACAATCAGTCATATTTGTAGTTACGATAAATATTAGACCCGGTGAATTGCAGTATCAGGTGATAATCTTCGCGACGTAATATAAAATACCCATTCTTTTACCGGTTTATACCAGATTTTATATTTCTTTTACCTATCTTTATTATGGAATAAAATCTGGTTAGTAATAGCATCTTTATTCTAGATCAGACGGCTGGACGCCAACTCTGAAAGTAATGGAAACCCCTCTCGGGAGTCATTTTTCGTGATCATTGATTTGTTTGTGTTTTAAATAGCAGAATAGATAATTATAAAGTGGATGGAGAAGCCTAGATACTGAATAGAGATAGAACAGCCACGGCAGTTATAGACGTATGAAGTACATCTGCTGAGAGTTACTTTTGCATTTATAATATTGAAGGGATCTATATATTTTTTTATTTAAGTAATATTTTATGTGTGGCTGGAAACGGTGTTCTCCTTTTGTGATGGTTGGATCTCATCACAGATCAAAGAATTTCAGCTTATCTTACACAAGACAGTTGAATGTACGAATGGCTCAGAGGTTGAGATCATTACGTCAAACCCACTTTGTGAGGCGCAAGTTCCATCTTGCTTCTTCCATGGACATTTGTCTTACTCGGAGACAAGTGTTTGTGTGATCCACGAATGCTTTTCTGTGTCTTTGTGCATGTGACTTGAGTATTGGTGAAACATCCCGCGATACAAGGAATTTAATTCCTCAATACTTGAGCCGTTTTAAAATAATTATATAATTTTTATAATTAAAACGAATAATTCTGATTTCAGTTAAATCTGAGTTCTAAGATCATGAATTTCGTTGAAGACGATTTTTTTAATCCACGAAAGTTCTGTATTTTCTTCGATGATGCAATATTTGGGTTCCTTCAAGTCATACCTAATCATAAGAGTAACTCTATCTTGATTCTTCTAAATCTCGCTATGTTTGTATTTATTTGCATTATTAACTACAATCCTACTCGATTCATAAGCCTGATTAAAACATATTTACTTTTATTTTTTTCCGGCGAATTCAACAGTCTTATCTCTACCTTCTTTAGCACTCAACCGAGTAATTACGTGTTTTCATTTATCTGTTTTATAATCATAATTTGAACCATACCTGCCATCAATACCGATTAAGGCACTACTGATTACAGTATCAATTTGATCGTTTGTCTAATCTACGTATCTTGGCTATTATCTGGCTCACAAGGATTTTCGCTTCAGTGATGGACAAACATTTCGACATTGCCGGGCGTGTGTGTGTTACATGGATAGTCAAAGATACAATTTCTTGAATGTGTTTTTACTGTTGGTTTTAAAATATCTGTGCTTGAAAGTGAGTGTTGTGATTTTTGAACTGGTGAGTTTCTATTAGATATTTTCTTCTAAATTGGCCCTTTATTTGCCGTGGTTTTGTGGTCATTTAGTTTTATGACGGTAATGCCGATGCGAATACCAAGTTAGATAATATACGTTGTTTGAGTATTTTTAATGAATTATATTCAGAATTTGTACACGTTTGGACTTGACGTGAAATGTTATGCAACTTGTGTAAGAGTTTTTATGATTCGACAAATATTGTGGTGTTCAAATATATATATCTTGAGCCGAATAATGAGTTATAATAAATAATATCGTAACCATAACATTAGTAATGTAATGAAAAAAGATGGATAATCGGACTCTGTTAATTTATAAAATACTTCATGTAACATTCACACTACCAAATGATATTTTTACAAATATAATTCTGTTGTCCATGTGTATGTGACTGACTGACTGTCTTCTTAAACGACTGGGCCGATTTGAATATTTTTTTCTGCGCCCTGGATTTTTTAGATTTACAATGCAGCTTAGAATGAAGTTCGCCGGATCAGCTAGTAATATACTAAATGTTATAAAAGTATTTGAAAATCAATATAATCTTTCTTTGTTACAAATTTTAATAAGCTGAAATATTATTTCAATGTCATTCAATGATTAATAGTTGCATCAGATTTATTAATTTGAGTCCGATAACAAGCTATCGATATATATTCTTTGGAAATTAGATTATGTTTAATGAAATATGATAAATATTCTTAAAAATATGTGTTTGTTATTGGTATTTTATTCAAAATAGTTTTTCAGTTAAAAATGAATCAAGTTTTTAAGTATATCAATTTATTGATCACCTATATCCAACGGCATCACACAAGTTTGCGTAATACTAACACTGTCTTAACTCCAATGAATAAGGTCTATTTTTGTTAATTGGTATAAACTGTATTTCATATTTACACGTGTTTTATCTAATCTTCTAATATATAAAATTCCCGTGTCACGATGTTAGTTACCGCACTCCTCCGAAACGGCTAAACCGATTTTTACCAGATTTTATATACGTATTCAGTAGGTCTGAGAATCGACCAACATCTATTTTTCATACCCCTAAGTGTTAAGGGTAGCTCACCCAAAAAAAAAAACATTTTTTGGACGAAATTTTTTGTTTTAATTTTTTTTTATAATGTGGCATTAAAAATACCTACAACTAGAAAAAAGAAATCGGCAAAACAACGTTTGCTGGGTCAGCTAGTTTCGATATAATATTCACCGTTCACTTTACAACGTACTTTTGTTTTGACAGTATCTACGTGCGGATGTCATGTACAAGATTATAGAGATTGTGTCGTATAACATACATATTCTATATTCAAAAAGTATTTTTACTAGACTACTATCGACGTTGAAGAAAAAAAGTGGTAAAGAGGTTTCATATCAAAATTATTAAAATAAATTATATAAAACTTTTTTACATATCCTTTTTGTATTTTCTGTGTTTGCTTCAAGTAAAATGATGGTTATTGTCGAAGAGGACAGTAAATTACGCTTTAAGCTAAAGCTACGCTTTAAGCTAAAGCTTAAGTTTCTTGTAACCATTAATATAACAAAATTCTGTAGGTATACCTATATAGTGTTTTCAATAGAAAAAAAAAACATAAAAACCCATACAATTCCAGCTAATCAGTCAACACATATCACTTAATCTAGACGTTTTTAATTCGGATTTGTGACGTTTCCATTAAATTACAGTATCTAATAAATATTTATCAAATAGCCAGATAGTTATCACATTTCCTTACTGATATTGGTGATCTGACATCATTCATGGCAATATCAATGGTGTTAAATAGGTATTCAACGAACTTGTAGGGACCTATCTTTCGTTAGAACCTGAGGCGTTTCAATGAAGATTGGAGTTAAGGATTAGCCCTTCTGCTTTTCAAAGAAGTCTATAAAAACTCCTAAACAGTTTAACTTCGTAGTAAACTTGAGTCAATGAATGAAGTTTCATTCATGCGTTTCCTTCATACCAATACAAATGGAAATAATGTTTCAGTATATTGTCAATGAAATGACAATGACACAAGACAACAAACGCAACTTATTAAGACAGGACACGAACAGGGAAGAATGGTTCAAAGCGACTTCAATCTAAGAACAATTAACCCAAATGCGACATAGAATAATGAAATGTTGACTACGGAACTAAATGAATAACAGGAATCCACGCGTATTATAACAAATCAAAGCTAACATTTCATCTAAAAAGAGAGATGGCGCTACCTGTACATATATCCACATCTCTTTCTATTTAGGGTCGAGTATTGTTCAAAAGCGTCATTACAACTGTCGTGGTTTCATAGTTCGATAGTTAAATGTGTCGTGAATCGATTCTCTTCCCGGTCGTAACCGCATGTCATTAAGTGTCGGTCGTAAAGTACGGTCGCGGTCGCCTCGATCGGAATGCGCCGTGAGGCACGCCCGAAACCGATAAACCGGCTTCTGTCTAATGTTGCCATGCTTAACTCGACGCTCTATGTAAAATGTAAATAGTAAATAATAAAACAAAATTTTTCATGATTGTTGTCTTTTATTGATAATTAAATGTGATGATATAGTAAAAGGTGTGGCATAATACGCAATATGTATGGTAACACTTAATTTTATTCCAATTATGATTATTTAGATTCTATACCTACTAGTTTTTTTTTGTTCTTCATTTACTTCAAAGTTAATACTATTCCAATTAGATTCGAATATTTTCATGTTATTAAATGGCATTAAAAAACCTGTCGAACATTCCCTTTAAACCATTACTTGTACATACAAAATTCTATGAACATATTTTCCTTTGAGCTGGCAACACAACCGATAAAAGGCTTCTGTCAGCACTAATAAGAGGCTCCTCGCTTCCTTTCGCTCAGCTTTACGAGCGGCCGGTGTTGCCTGCATTCGTCTCGGTCGCTAATTAAATATGCGAGCGTTGTCTCGGACCGCAGTACCTATATGAAATGTTTATATTAGTTGCGTTTTTAATGTTTAGTTCAAACCTCAGGTAATGTTTTAAATTCATAGGGAAAATTTTATAGTTTAGGTTTTAAGAAGACTTCTGTTCCATGGTATTATGCCATGAATCGATATTGATAACTAGAATTGTTTAAAATTTGAATATAAAAATTGAATTTAAATTAATTAATAGTAAATATCAATTCGAATGTTAACGATTTATCTAATATCTATTGATTTGCTTTTGTTTTTAACGTCATGTTGCCGATTTTTTTCCGGGTCCTTCAACTTTACAAGTTACGTTCGATTTTGTTTTTTGTTTGCTGTCGTTTCTATGGAATCCTACTATTATTATGTTTTTTGAAAACGCTAGTATTTGTCTAACTCACATTTGTTAGTTATAAATTGCTTCAATAATCGATTAAATGGTCATTACTGAGTGGAAAGTTACATAATATTTTTTGTAACACTCATGTAGTTTCATTCTTTATGTAATGTATCTTCATGACATAATAGCGCATATATTCCCACTTAGTAATATACATAGGGGTGGCGCGTGCAACAGTTTTACATGAGGACCAGCACCAATTAGAAGCAATATCAAAACCGTCGGCTGAAGTGCCATCATTATCTCGGTTGTCGCACGCAAAGCTAACTCTTCCTCCCCTGCTATTTGGGCATAAAATTCTATAAAATATTCATGGGTTTTTGGAGACAAGTGGAGTGAGCAGTCCTGGAACATGGGGTTGGAACATAGTTAAAGCGTTTAGGTCGAGAGTCGTCGAGTACCTTTAGCCTTTTGTAGAGTTTTCTATCGTTTTGGCGGGTTTGTGCGGCGGAGCTATTTTGTCAATCGTGGGGGAGCATTTCGTTTTGACAACCCTCGAGTGAGGTTGCGAGGAGACGCGGAAAATTGACGAACATTATGTGCAGTTATGTTATATCCGCTTACGCCATGTTCGGTCAATTGCTTGGATAATCATTCATCTTTTACTTGGAATTACCATTTACCTCCCTCCCTCCTCAAGCAACCTTATCTGCCTTTCTTTTGTTTTCAAAATAAACGAAATAACTTCGAGACAGCTCACGACAGCATACAAATGCAACAGTTCTGAGTGAACTAACGAACGTAAATTTGATTTAAAGTAAGCAGGAATGTAGTCACAACTGAGGGTTAGCGATGTATTAATATCGTGAACATAACAGTACCTAACGGCTGTATAAATGCACTGAAGCATGCGCTCACTGATTGGATACCTATTTCTGATTTAATAGGATCCGCATATTTAGATATCCGTACGTGAGCGATGTATACGAATGTGAAGTCTGAGTGTTATATACCATCAACTTCATATAAGCCAAAATTAACCTTAACTTTTTACAAATAAAGATGATTATTGCACTTATGTTTGTGAGACACAGAGAACTAATTTTTATGCTTGTAATTTTGTATTCGCTTTAATGTAACCATGAAAATTTGATAATTGATGTTGTTTTCGCGTCTATATTCAAGCTAATTGCAACTTGTATTTTTATGGAAAATATCGTTCTAACCTTAACAATGTTTACCTGTTTTGTAATAATGTGCCAGTTTAAAGAAATTTCACTTCATCATCATACGTGTGAATGTTGAAAGAATAATATCAAGCTTGGTTCAATTAAAAACGATTTCATCCGAATGGGATTCAGTTCTTCTCATATTCAAATATAATGGGAGCAAACTCTTACATTAAACTGTGACCATTGTGTTCGGGCTTTGTTCATTTTTATTGTTTTAAAACCCCTTTTTATTGTTAACAACATCATCGCCCGATAGGGAAGATATAATTTTTTTTTTAGGTTTGCGCTATACGGGCTTTGAGCGAATTTAAGTAGACATGATGCTCTATTTTACTTGTTAGATTTTTGTGGCTTTAGAAGAGATTGAAGATAATTTAACATTGGAATGTCACGAATATAAATACAATTTGTAGAAACTTCCAGTTCTTTAAAGATGCCTATTAATATTAATATAGAATTTTATACAGGAAGAACAAATTTAATCTTCTCAGCTTGAATATTAAAAAAAACTGCGTCTATAGTGATTCATGTATAGGTATAGTGATATACAAAGAACAAAAGTAGATATTATATCAGTCAATTTTAACATCACTTGTTGATCGACCTCATCCAATTATCTAGAGAACGAAAATGATGATTAAGTTATTCAATCGTATAATAATCAGGCCGTGGGCTATTTGCGACGCGGTAAAACACGGTTATCCGTGGTTCCGCACGTGTCTGCAGTGGGGTGGGGCTAACCCCCACTGCCGGCGGCTATATGAAATTAATTTCAAGTACGCTGCAGGATTTGTGTACATTGCCTGTGTACTGATCTCTGGTTCATGTTGGAGTAAAGGCAAGTTTTTGACTTCAATGTTATTATGAATTTTTGCTTTTACTTTATTATATTTTCTCTTCCTTCTTTGAGATTTATCTATAAGTCAGAAATTGATGCCTGTCACTTTTCTCCTACAATTTGATACAAACGTACATACATAATGTGATACTATAATGCATTGAAAGCGTACTTACCAATATAAGTTCGGTTTTATCTGCAGATTTTCATTCTTATAGCGTATTCTTTTCTCAGCCTATATACGACCTACTGCTTGGTACAGGCTGCATTCTGCCTTTCCCGTATAGTCAACATTTATGCTTTGATCACCATAATAATAAGCATATTATTCATTTCTATTCAATTCAGAAAACCTTATATATGTATCTAATTTCCAGTAAGATTCTAACTCGTTCCCACTCGCCCCTCTATCCCGGTATACCCCGTCAGTAAACATAGCGCAGGATGTTTGCTCTGCCCGAGTACTGCGCATTATCCGCTGACACTGGCGTTTATCTACTGGCAACCGCTAATGTTGTTCACTTGTACATATTTTATTAGCTAATGTAACTTTACGGTAATACAGTTTCCATTTTGAGTTTTGATTGAAAACAAAAGATAGAATATTATATTTATTCTTAACTTTTATTTTAAAGATATTAGATGTGTTCATTTTGTAAAAGTGGCTTTTTGGGAAACTTAAAAAAGGGTACTTCAAAATTAGGTAATGCGTATAAGTGTAACCCTTCTTTAAGTTTAATTTAATAAGTACTTTGTTTAATGCTGGTAAATAAAAGAATAAAAAGACTTTTTGTTGTAATACGCTGAAAGTACTTTTGTGATCGAGTTTCAATTCTTCACATAGTAACCTAACACAAATTAAAAAGAAACACCTAGTACTTATTTTGAAATCACATAACACCGATTTAAGGTTAAACAACTGCGCCAAAAGATAGTACATAATTTTAATTGGAAAGAAAGAAATACGTCAAAGGAGATAATAATATCTTGTTGACAATCTTATAGCAGGTGTCACGTGTGCTTCAGTTTAGCGTGAACTTTTGATTACACGAATTTTTCCACGAATGCTTAAATCATTATCAGAATACTTGTTGCGTTATGCGTGTAAACTTATTTAAATTTAATTAAGTTTTTTCAAAGTTAGGAAAGTATAGTGGCAGATACCAATCGATTAAAGATGATTTTGTTTGACTTTTATTCTCAAGGTAAGGAGTTTGTATGTAAAGGTAATGTTTCTTCGTGTTTTTAGTATTTTTCGTCAAATTTAAGTGAAGAGATAGGATAACAATTAGGCTATTTTCGCTATTCATGGAACGAAGGCCGCGGGCAAAGATTTTTAAATTTATGCGATCTTTAAAAAGAAAAAGAGAAGGAATCCGAATAGTTGCTTGGGTGTCTGTGTGTATGTGATTTGTATGTTTGTTAAAGTTACTTTGTGGTACATCTTCATACCACATGTTAAATCAACGTTTATTTTGTATTTCCCGAATCCCGAAATATATAATCTCATTAAACTGACAAATATCATATTTATCGCAACTGCTTTAACATTTTAATAGATAGTAACGATGTCTCATCACTCCAAATTTAAACTCAATGTTTTTTTTTCGAGAATTATAAATACTGTTTATCTACTAAAGTGATATTAAGACATGATAATGTCAATTAAATTAAATGGACCGTGAATAATAACATAAGGCTTAACTTCCTGTAAATACCAGTTTTCGGGTAAGTTTGTAATCTTATCAGTATCACGGAAAGCGATGACACTTCGCGTATTTGAACCAGCTATGTAAAGGGTATTTACTACCTTTATCTATATTTTAAGAGGCATATGTCTGTCTCGGGTATCAGAGCGTCACCTGAGCTTCATAACTACGTACGATAGTGGTACTTGGAATCTCATTCAACTCACGATCGGTATCAAAGTAGCGACACTCACAAAGATTGCCCATTTACAGATCCCTCCGTCATAAAACCACATAGACACTTACGTGCGGTTCTGCACATGTATTTCTCAGAAACGTCCCTCAGAGGAAGAGAGGCTTTTAAGAGGCCGAGTGAGTGGAGAGCGGTGTAGCGATCGGCTCCACTGCTCACCCCGGCCGACAGTAAAAAATATGAGCATCCCCCCATACACCGCCCGCCCCTCCACCCCGCGCCATCTTGAAAAACTTTGTCACTTGTAGCCGCAGATCGATCTGTGTCTACGACGTCTACGGCGTAGCAACGTGTAGGCGCCAACGTAGGATTTTCAAAATTATCTTATCACTTGTAATAACACGGATGGTAACCTCAATTTCAGAATAATTGTACGAAATTGCAGATAAATGATTTCTTTCTACAAAGTCATCATATATCTTGGTATTATCTGGCGTGTTGTAATGAGCTGACATGATTAGGTGAAACGCTAGCATTAACATCACATTAATGGTTAGATAAATATAAGGCCATCGCAACAGTGTGCTACAAAGTTATCAATAAGTAATTGGGCATGTATTACATAACTCGTAGACTGTTACAATCCCTTCAGCATTACGGCTTCTCTTTTAAGATGTTGCATATACTTTGTTCAGAATTCAGATTATTATGTACGTCTATTGTTATGACCCCTCATAACACAACTAATGTCATTGAAATGATAATCAGTAAAAGGATTTGTGTGGAATTATTCACATGACTACCTTGACTAAGGAGATACGCCCTGTGGCTAAGTTCTTTTGAAGGCACGATCAGCAATACTTAACCCTATCATGTAGGAAATAAGAGTCATATTTGAGTGATATTAATTTAAAAAGGAATAAGAACACCTAAGGGCCTCAGCAGGTGACTTTACAATTCGTACCTTGTAATGTCCATGTTATTTGTGAAGTCAAAACGATTGAATGGAGAATTTGAATTGAAAAATATAATCCAAATGTATGAGACAAAATCTTTTAAGATCTGGAGTCGTTGAGTCCAAAGGTACTTATTACTTTTGGTAGCATATCTTACTAGAAGCATGTAGATATACTAGTCGGTTAGACCGAAATTCCTTTTTACTATACGGATATAGAAGGTAAATTCTTTATTACAATTTGTGTCTTTTATCGACTGGGAATCACAAAAGATTTATGTTTTTTTATAGAAAGATATTTTTATGTTTATAACAGTAACCTACTGACAAATTTGTCGACAAAGGGCACAATTTCTCAAAAGTCAAGTAAAAGATAAAAATGCCTTCCCTATAGCTCATAGATAAAAAGATGATCAGTTAACAATTGACGCTAATTAAATTTATCCGAGATTCACACATTCCACAAAAAAGTTAACCCCAACCTTTGTGTCAAAAGGTCAACGAAAGGATCGACCCTTGACGCATCAATAGACAGGTAGGATAGGATAGGCAAACCCTTCCGAAGATACTGAGTCATTGTCCTATCAAAGGGTTCGGGAAACCAAAATTAGTTGCATTCAAATCCTCGTGACACACCGATTGTCATAACGAACCGTGCGAAATTTCGTACAAAGCCGAAAAATTGTGGCACTAGCAAAAAAAACGAAAAAAAAAAACGTTTCTGGGTAATTTTTTGAAAAAAGAAGCGATGCGAAAGGGTAATGTGATGGCGTGACCCCCACATGTCATGTTGTTTTTTAACGGTTTTTTCTTTCTTTTTTACGCCTTATCACCGCTTGTATACAATTACAAAACTTGCCAGTAATGTGCACGTAAATGAGCGCTTGGCCTAGATACTAGTAAGCTAGGTACCTAACACCCTATCAACCATGTATGATAACGTTATCTAATTGATTCGATTGTTTTTGGGTTGGAAAAATACGTTTATTCAGATAATATTAATGAAGTGGCTAAACTGGACTGACGGTTCCCAAGTGATATTTAAGCTAATTAGGTATATTTTAATCTTGTTTTACGTTTCAGAAGCAGATTTTGGAATTAATTAAACTTTACTTATATGGGTTACCACGAGTTTAATAGCGTAGTTTTACGTAGGTAAAAAGCTAGTATTTTTATACCTCTTCCTTATATAGCGTCATTGACTTGAAAAATCATTAATGGCCGCCATCTTGGTATTCGACCAACATCCAACGGTTTATTTATTGTCTTCTACAAGTACTTGCATACAAGTCAAGAACAAATGTGGTATGTGAACATGGACTTTATCAGGTCTATTGTGGTGCAATCATTCAGGGGTTGTAAACAATCATGAGAAGTTAGTCGCGACTGACTCCGGTACAAATGTCCGGATGCTTTTATTATTTTAAGGGCCTATCAAGTGTTCTGTTTTCTATACACAGGGTGTTTTATTCTGTTGTTTATTTCATCTATTTAAATTGATTTAAATTGAGATTAATTGTGTTTTTTGTTGTACATTAATTCTAAGTTTATGTTTTCTTCCCTAAAAATTATTAGAATTTTTCTTTAAGTGTTGTCCAAATGTTTGCGCATTGCTTTTAATCCTAGAAACGTTTTTTTTTTCAATTTACACTAAGTAGAACTTTTATTATTAGCAAAATAACAGCATACTGTATATTAAAACTATACAAACTAAGAAGTAGAGTATTAATTTAACTTAAACTTTTGTTTATTGACGATTTCTTTAGTAGACACTCGACAAAAATGTACCATGACCCTTTTACAATTTAATTTATATTCTAAACGCAACACCTTAAGACTCAATTTCGCTAAAAGGAGAGTTTCTTAGACTAGGGGTACCGAATAATAGATACGGGGTCCGACTTGGATAGAATTCTTTTGATTGCAAGGCCCATAACGGACCCCAACGTATATTTGGACAGCAACCCGAGAGGTTTGAAGTGGTCCCGAGGTTTATAATTACTATAATTTGATGGCAGATGAAGAAATCTTAAACGGTGAAATAGTACACAAGTGAATACATGTGTGCAGTTTTATATGGAGAGCAAAAGGGGAATGTATGTACATACAGTACTTTTTATAATATTCTGTTCAGAACAAAAACGTACAACCGTACTTCTAATAAAACCTACTGAGTCATACTCGAGGAAAATATTAAGAAACATAAAATATAAACAAAATCAGGCAAATTGACAACCTCCTTTCTGAAACAAATTTAAGCCCGACTAGTTTTGGACCCAAACGGAGTCCCTAATCAAGAGCTGACGCGGCAGCTGACGTAAGACGTAAAACTAGTCAGGCAATCCTGATAAACACGCATGTGTCAACTATTGCATCACTAGCTTTTCGCCCGCGCCAAAAGAGCTCTTCAAAAGTCCGGGATAAAAACTATCCTATGTTATTTCTCAAGGTCAACTCTATTTATGTACCAAATTTCATCAAAATCAGTTCAGTGGTTTAGACGTGAAAGCGATGAAAAAATGATTGTTAATAATTCAACTGGCGGTATTTCTATATGACATTAGACTAGGTTATTGTAGCAGTATTTCCTATTTATCAATAATCCAATTAGTATACGTGTCAAAATTTATAACGATTTCATAGTCACTTGATTCGAAATACAAATACTTATATATGTATAAAAGCAAACATACAGCTTCGGATTTTATTAAAAACGTGATGAGCCTCGCGTGATATATGGAACGCGCAGGGTACCATACTTCACGAATTATGGATTACAATAGATGTTTTTAATTTTTATTGGACGTATTAATTTATTATTGTAATTAAATTGAAGGGAGCCTAAGTAATAATTATAATGAATGTGTTATTGATAAACTTAAACGCTGGGAGGTTTAACTAACATTAAAATCTCATTCAAAAACTAACATTAAAATCTCATTCAAAAGTACATCTATTAAAGTATAATTGGAAATATGTGATTTAATTTTAGTTCTTTTGTATTTTGAATATATCTAATTATTTGCAAGTAAGAGATCTAATTTACTCGAAAGTAGGTACAATCGATTGAAAAAACCGGAAAAATTCAATACATTAAATCATTTTGTACCAAACTGGTGCACCATTTGTGAACACCGTAGCATCCTTTAAAAAGTACATCCCTATGCGTTGAAAAAATCTCGTTTTAAAATAAGCAATTTTTCATGGATCACGCGCGAGCCGTGCCAGACTCAGTTAAAAATTTGATTTACTGGTGCCAAATGTGTGTGCGATATCTGTTTGACTTATTGCGTTGTTAATATTGTCTGTGTGTGCGTCATTTACATGCACGCGGCGAACGCTCACATGCTTAGAGAGCAGTTTGAAGTTAGTTTATTACGATGTATGAGTTTCTGATTTTAATATTACATGTTGCGGTTGACAGGTAACTTGATAATTTCGTATTGGGTATAATGAATTGATATTAAAATAAAACTATTTAAAATAATATTACTATTAATCTACTATTAATACTAATATTTGTACTGAGTATTTTCATATATCCAGTACCTGACGACTTTAATCTCCAAGCTTTATGTATCACAGCTCAATTATGTAAATCACATAACGAACATTCACTTACATGTATCAAAACAAAAGCATATCTAATATATCTATACAGTATTGTAAATACACCACGTAAAGGTTAGTTAGCAATACCAGACGTACCCAATCACGTGTGACTCTGACAGGCCCTTTGATGTTTGTGTCGAGAGGTACTAGATGACGTCATCACCCGCTAATTCAATTAACCTGATAAGCTATATTGCAGCCACATTACAGAACATATATCAGACATTTATCGTGTTCATTCGCATATATATTTGATAATTTAAAAGATTGTAAAAGGAATTTCGGATTTTTCTGGAATATAATTTCATGAGTATCAAGAGAGCCAAGCTTTCGTTCATAAAAACTTGGAAATTGAAATATTGTCACAAAGAGAAACTCTTATTGAAAAGTGGCAACCGCCGAGGGCACCAACAGAAAGAAAATTAGGATGTGAGCCGTCAAAACTTCAAAACCAGCCCATCAGAGCGACGCTTTAGAGGGATGTAGCCCCCGCATTACACCTCTCTCATTATTTATCACATTGTCGCCGAAATTAATGGCAGACCCTCGTCAAATGATTTTTATTTTATAAAATAAAGCGCGGCTTCTGACAGTTTAATCATATCTTTGTGTTTGTAATGGGGATGTCTAGACACTCGGATTAAGCTACAGTTGTGATTATTTTAAAGTATCAGAAAAGGTTACTAAGTTTTCAATTTTCAAGTTCAATTATAGAGTAAAGAGTTTATCCGGATGTAGTGATTAAGTTCAAAAGTGTAACTCAAATTGTATTCAAAATATTTAAATAAATATTCTATCAAAGTTGATTAGTTTTACAGACAGCATTTTGTACATATAACTAAGTTTATTATTAGGTACTTGACTTATTATTTTTGTTATAAATATTCCTGTCGATAACCGACATATTTAATTAGCAGGATGATAGATATCTCGTGTCAGAGGTCAGCTACGAGGAAACCGAGCTTTTTGTAACACACGCCATACTAGCGCTGCACGATCGTTAAAACTGTGTTTTAATCATCATTTTTATCATTTAGCAGTAGCAAACAGTTTTAATTACGGGAAACTCGGTTAGTGTCCGCCATTAATATCACTTATCACTCAATTTAAATACACATTTATCTTTACATTTTCAATGTTAATGATTCTGTGATAAAACAAAACAACTTTCATATCTAAAATTACTTTTATGTTATTTTTTCTAAAAATTTTAACCTAAACTGAAGTTTGATTGTAATTCTTAAAATTTCTGTTCCCTTGACACGAAGAAAGAGACTTGTACTTTATATCTTGGTTTCGAAGCTTTCAAATTAGATTTCTTTGCTAGTGTTGTTAGAGTAGATATTGACTTGGCATGCTATAAAGTTCGTGCGATGTAAAATTTATAATTGAAGGCCGTAAATTAAGGTGACATCGACAGTTGTGGCTCGCGGGGAGGACGCCGCGCGTCTCGGCGCCGCGCTGGGGAAAGCCCTGCCAATATTTTATCGAGAAGGTAATTATTTGATCGGCACATTGGGGTAACAGATGAAACTCGCTTCCCGTAATGTCTTTCTCATACTTTGTATTAGGAAAATGATTAATGATTAAGTTATCATTTTCAATTCTCTATGGCGTCGCGTTTTGTTTTTAAATGTATTGCCACCATCGGAACGATCGATATTAGATTACTTATGGCATGCTTGTGTTATACCGGACTTAAGATACGATTCAAAGTCAAACCAAGTTTTATCTTTTATTATATTTTGATAATATTTCGGTTTGCGTGCATTCCATTTATCTAAGATACTAAATTGTAAACGATTTTGATTACCTTAATTCTTTGAAAAAATCAATACATCGTGCATCGGCATGTTGTAGTTGAGGTCAGAAAAAGTGTCGTCGACTTATCGACTTACTTTATACTTAGCAACACAAAACCACTCAACAATCACGCGCTTGAGTGTGTGTGTGTACATACATATCTACGTCTAACACCGTTCGAAATTCGGAAGCTGTACCTACAGGGTGTCCTGGATATAACCGGTACGATCAATCGCGCCGAGCCTCCCGCTGGCTGATTTAATTCGCGCCTTGACAAAAACCCTTTGACGCATTCACTGGTGACAGATCGCAGCCGGGAGCCTCGCGCCTCGCTGACGGCCCCATTATCATTGCCGAATGCTTTCGAAAGGCGAATAGACCGAATAACGATGGTGTCTCGTTGATTTTGTTCGGTTGTATGTGAAGCCATGGTTTTGTATTAGCGTCTAGGTATATATAAAATGGGTTAGATTTGTGGTGAATTAGCTGGATGGTAGTAGAAGCAGAAAGAAAGCAACTACTGCAGTATAAGCTTGTAGCGGTTTTCGTTTTTGCTCCCGTTGATTGATCTTTTAATACCTCGTGTAACACGAGGTAACTGGTAGATAGAGACGATAGATATATCTTTTTTAAGTTGTTAGGTAAGGCTTCTTGAAAAATAGTCTTCTTAAACTCTACACGGAGAAAAGTAAAATTTAATACATTTATACGTACATTAAACCGGAATTATAGGTATAGTTTATTTATCTTTTTAGATAAAAAGGGCCGCATGATAGTGCTGCCCTATTTGTATCATAGATTAAAACACGGTTTGATATTATTTATTCAAGGTCTTATTACCTATATATTTCTTGATAAGATCATCAGCCTTTGTAATAATTGATAGGTTCAAATATTTAAACGTGTCCGGAAATAACAGCAGTTTGATAGCAGTTTCTCAAATAAACTACTAAAGCTAATTATCTATTAAATGTATTAAAAAGTATATGTAACTTCCGTACCGTCATTTACCGAAAAAAAATCATCTGAATTATTCATATTTTTAAGGAATTTAATTTATTTAACTAATAGTCTAATGACCTCCTTTCAATAACCTCTCTCGAGCAACACTTCCTAAAAAAAAACAATGACAAAACATCGATAAAACTGTGAATAGTTATCTCGATTCGTCGAACACCTATCACCGTATTATTTTGTAATTAGAACACCAACAAACATACAAACACACCGCCGTGGTTCCCCGAAGATGATCAGACTGTTTCTACACAGCGGAGCCACCATTATCTCGTAAAGTAACGTAACGGCTGTAGAACAGAGACGCCATTCTACGCTATGTAGTGCTCTGTCTCGCTTCAATAACAGCTATATTACTAATAGTGATAGCGGTAGGACTTTTGTTAACAGTTTCGGATGTGAGGTGCAGGGGTTATGTCATATCAGTTCTGGGAGACGGCCGGGCGGTCGCTGTTATCAGTGATACACTACGATGTGTTTTTAATTACTTTTTTGTATTTGAACTTCGAATTTTTAATGTGGCTTTAAAAGAGGTTTAATTTGTTTTTATCTTTATGAACTAGTTATCGTTGTTAAAAAGATTGATCAGTAAAATTATTAACTACAAAAAAATAGAGATTGAAAGAAAAAGCCAATAGCTTAATCACTTTAACATGATGAACAGTCAAAACAAATAAATCAATGTGCAAAAATTTCTTTTCTAAAACTACTTGCTCTCACAATAAAGTCGCAACGAATACAATATCATATTTCGCGAAAAAACTCTATCATTGTCATACAAATGTATCTGTTGTTACGTGCACGTAATTGCCGGCTTGCTGTGTAATTTGCCAGAGCCCTTTGTGACGAAGTCAATGCACAGCGTTGTTATCAACTCGAATACATTCACTTGGTAGGGTCCGAAATATTCCGAAAATGGATAAGTCGAAAGATTTTGTGTTCCGTGAGAATGAATGCTTGTGAAGTTGAAATTCATAGTTACTTAGGGAAACAATGATACTGATTTTATTAAATAAATATATTTTTAATTGGTCAAGAAGAATATTAATCGAATAGTGATGATTGATCACAATAAATGATATTCTATTTCTTAATATAAATTAACCTGATATAAAATGAATACAACAAATTGAAGATAAAACTTGCAAAACAAAACGTAAACATTAGCAAAACACGATTTGAAACTTACAAAATCATTAATAAAACAAAAAAAAAAAACTGAACATCTTAATTGCTGGCACGTAAAAAGCTAAGGCGATAAATAAAGGCTCCCCTCGTAAGGCTCTACACGGCACCTCGCCACACTTCGAGACGCATTAGCAAGATTCCCGTAATGACTACTAAAACTGAAGTCAGGATAACACTGTTACTGGTTTCCGATGCCACAAGTCATAGGAGAATTTTATTTAGTTTTTTACTACGGAAAAAGTGTAAAAGAAAGTTTTTACTGCTTTCGTAGTCACGTATAAGTAAGTAAACAGGTATTTTTAAATATATCCTTTATATCTACTTGATTTTCTCAAGACAACATTATTTTAGACAGGAAAGTGCGAACATTCGATTCACCATAATTTGCAATGGATTTTTATGTAAAAAATATTTAATTTTAGTATATGTGAAAACTCTATGGATTTAAACCAGATTTATATTTTTAATTCCGCTAGTCGTTTTATACTTGGACAGGAAAGCTAAGCTCCGCTCGTGGGGTGGGTTGATTGATGAGTTGGTGCTGTTCTCTGATAGCGAGCTCAATTACACTAAGATTACTTAATTTGACATGATACTCCCTGAGTTTTGACATACTGCGATTTACCGCAATTGTTTTTAAAGTGTGCTCCTTAATTAGCTTCACTCTGATTTTTTTTACTTTTAAATTTTGTGATTGTGAAGTAGAGTAGATAACACTTTATATGGAAAAAAGTGAAAAATAAGTACATGTATGTGAAGTCAAAAACACAAAAATATATATATTTTCCGTACCACAAAACGACATCCAGAAAGGCGTAAAAATACTCATTTCTTGAGTCATAAGACAGACATCAAGCCAAATATTATTAACAAGCAAGATCAACTTAATTTTGTCGATTGTATCTCTCTTATTCAAACTCTATAATTGGCTAGTGACCAACTGATGGGAATAAAAACAATGTTCAGTGCACGCGCGGTCGCCATGCTAAAAACATTTCCATCATGTTTCGAGACATTATTAACTTAGTTGCTTCCGCTGCTGTCGTGTGCTTTTCCAAATTGACCACCATTATACAATTAAGGTTAAGTGGGATTGTATAAGAAAATGAAAGGCTCTATCTGAAGTTTGTTTTTCTTATCTTTTTTTACAATTTCCCCCACCGTCTTCTTTGAAACGGATTTTTAAGTCGCTTCTGGTTCGTTCTTGCATGTTTTTGGAATATAGATTGTAGTCAGTTTGAAAAGAAAGAAAAATTGCCCTTGTTTATTGGAGAAAACACGAGTGAATGTGGAATGTCGAAAATCAACAATGATGTTCTAAGTCGCGATTTTATATTAACCACTTATCCAAAATGGGTGCTTACGTAGATCTTAAGGTAATCTCTATCCACAGCAAGTAACAGCTTACTTTCTAATGCTATTTTATTACGTCTATAAATTGTATAGAGTCGCCCCAGGAGGCGCTTACCGAGTGGCTATCGCACTTTTCGATTTAGAACTCTACTCACTCAAAATTGAAATGGTTCGCCCCTTTGTCGGGACAATTTAAATCGGACATTTTAAAGGCGATTCTTTTGGCGGTCGTTATACGGTCGGGTGTTCGTGTTAGTAAAATGGCTTGTATCGGTGTTTTGGAGGGTTTTAGGAGGTGCGTTCTGTTTACACTGATTAAGGAGATTTAACGGGCTTGAGAACGTTTACGTGTGTTTTTTGGATTAGTTTCTGACTTAAATGTGGGTCAATAAAACCACAATTTTGTATACCTTTAAATTTTCGTTACAGCGGAAATCAGTTTCGACTAATTGTAGAGTCATCTTTACATTTTGATTAAAACAGCTCTACAAGCAGAAAATGATTTGAATCAATCTCAAACATATCAGACACTTGAAATTCTCATTCCATTCTACTAAGATTACGTTTCTCCAGGAACTCTTTTGTGTCGGTCCACTGAGGGACATTTTAAAGTCGATCGTTTATCCTTTGAAAGTCGGCGGACAGTGGCGGCGGTAGTTTATCAAGCCGATAGCAGCGATCACAATGCATGCCCCGGCATTCACTGACTTACTGCGATTGCAAACGAACGTTGATATAGATCTAGATAATACTCTTTGCATTTCACGTTATGATCGCTATTTGAATTTTGTGTGAAATTAGACTGCAAATGTAGAGCGTTGTGCAATTTGAAATTTACCTTTCATGTTGATGAAATTAAAATGTTCTGATTTTCATTTGAATGATATGCGTAGCTCTTTGCGGATTCATAGGTGTTTTTGGTAATTGTATATTCCGGTTGATATAAGAAGCAAACATTTTTTGTTGCTAACCTTAAACTTCCACTTCTGGCTTTAGAAGCTTAGAGCTAGTGTAGCTTAGCTTAGAGCTCTACTAAAAAGAGCCCCAAAATCCTTCCTACTCCTCATATCTAATCAAAGCAGCTCAAACTTAACAATTTCCTCTAAAATATACATAACCACTATCAAAATTCCGCGATTCACTTAAACATTCTCCTAGGGTTGTCTAACAATAGGTGGGGACAATCCCGTCGGTGCAGGAATGGACGGAACCACGTCACGTAGCTAAGTCGTTAGGAATTCAACTCGGATCACTAGTCGAGGAGGCCCGGGTTTGTTTCGACGGCTCGAGTTTCGTGTTGTGTGTAGAAGTTAAGAGTTGATGAATTGTAGTTATTCAGCCATGTATATGGGTATGCCATGTATACTGCAGTAGTTTAGTATGTGCTCAGTAGTTTGTAGTTATTCTAAATTTGATGTGGTCGAATTTCGGAAGATTCTTATTGGAAGATTCCTTTGGAAAAAAGTGAAGTGTCTCTTTTTATATCCTATTTTAATTATTATTACATAATATAACAGTACGTTATAGAAATGGTAATATTAACTTATTTTTCTATTTGCCATAAAGTTTAATTATGGCTCTTTAGATTCTGATCCATTTTTAATTGATTATTTTTGCGTCCACTAATTGTTTGTATCGGTAATCAGGTCCTTATAACTAATTAGTTGCTAGAGGCTAGTGACGACCGTCACTTGAAGTAAAAAAAACATGTTTATTATATTATATATATTAGTACGGATATTTCCGTACTATATATTTCGCAAAAAGGATAACGAAACGGACCCTTAGCAGCTAAGAAGTGAATTGTGTAGAAACAAGATGTGGAATAATTTAACTCCATAATTACAAATGCATCCTACTTCTATTAAGAGAAATAGTGCCAGTATCACTTGATGCAAACAAGGGTTCAAAAAGAGGTTACATCGGAGTCAATATAATTACGGGAACCTATGTATCTATAAAACATGTAGCTCTCGCTGCCTTCCTCGCAAACTCATAATGCTGGATATTAAATGATATAAATTCTCATGCGCGGACTAAATTTTCATATTCACAGACCGGATAAATGTGATATGTGGGGGAAATTGTAAGAAACTACTCTCTGTTATATTGGATTTTGTATTCCCGTGCTTTTGTTAAATCATGCTGTACAGGTTTAGAGCAATGGATATTGATGTTCCTGTAAACTTAATAATTGTCATTTATATAAAGAAGTCATTGTATTTTTTTTTGTATGTTTCGAGTTTTGTCTCAGTTTAGTACCTAAAAAAGCATAAAAATATGATAATTCTAAATTGTTGATATCTATTGCAAAAACGCACTGTTACAAAGACATTTCCGACAGAAAAACATAATTAACTTTTTGTGACATAGTAATCAGATAAAGACCTCACGCAAACGCATGTGTAATCAACAAGGATACAGTTTTTCCCTACGAACATGTTTCCACGCAATAACACCAAGTCAAGAACTTCGCAGATCCAAGAAAATGCGTGTTTACGAATATGTAAGAACGCAAATACTTCTCAATAAACACATCTGCATTTACAATTCACCAATTTCCATAAAAACTTGACACACAATCGATTAAACAAGAACCGCGGAATCGATTACAGCATCGGTAGAAACGGGAAATCGATTATCGGCCATCGTGTCTGTCGCAAATCGATTCTAGTTGTCACCTTCACGTTTTCGTGTTCAGTTTGTCATTCTCCGGCGAAGTAATAAAAAATTAAATTAAACTCAGGTGCTTACATATCTCTGTCGATAAAATAAAAAATAATATTGTTTCCATGTTGTTATTTTAGATTTACTAACCAAAGTTATGTCTGCGGCAATGAATACAATATAAAATGCATTCCAATGTATGTTGGTAGTTTAGTATTGGAAAAGATGATAAAAATAGCCACACTTTGCTCACTAACTTATTACAAACCTAAAATGAATCGTTACCTATAAAAAATGGAAATCTATGAAGTTATATTGAACGATAATTATAATTAAGGTACCGATAAGTTACGTCAAAGATATAAATACAATCAGGAAAATTCCCTGGTTATCCCATGGATCAAGCTTTGTTATAAAACGCGACCATTGAATACCCGCCTTTATTACGGAAATGAACCTCGTCTAACCTCAGACAGCCATTACCGATATCCATAAACATAATTTCAGTGCTTTCAGCAACGGCAGTAGGTATATACAGCCGACCTCGTTCGCGAAGCCCGAAGCACCTGCCACATCACTACAGAATCCGCTGACAGACAAAGACGCAGATAATAAGGCTCATCCCATTGGTGCATCACCGGCGACGCCCCGCCCCCTAACTGCGGCGGCCAATCACGGCGCCCGCCAAAGATCTTGAGCGTTATCTAGTTATCTGCCGTCTCGCTTGGCACATTCTACGGCGATAGCTATTTTCAGATACGCTGAATAAAACGCAACTGTGCACTGAAATTTTATTCGGATAAGAAAATGGACGTCTTGCATTTTATTAAACAGATTTCAGATAAGTTTGTTTTGCTGTAAATTTGTTTTCGGTTTTTGGATTGACGACTTTCATTTTTATAAATAGGTATTGTCAAAATTGAAAATAAAGAACCTTTTCTAAGGGTGAGTTTTGTTTGGCTGCCGTCTTTGTTTTATTCCCCTATTTGCCCAAAGGGTTCCGTTACTACCATTTACCTCCGATTGTTACTTTGCAAAACGAAGAAGTTGAACAAATGTCATGGTCTCCGTCTAACTGAAATTTTCAGGACGATGTGTTCGCTCTTGTTCATTCATTAGATTCACCTGGTGATTGAAATTGGCAAAATACAGCACAGTAGCCGTACGGACCGATCGAATACGATACGATAAGAGTCCAAGATTGCTGGCTTGCATTCAATCAAGTTTGTTTTCTTAATCGGCGCCTTGTCTCGTATCAGCGACCACTATCGTTCGACCCCCTCCTCCCCCTAGATGCAATACATTCGCAGCACACCGAGAAGTACTCAACTGAAATGTCAGAGCTCCAAGTTGTCTGGTCGTGTTATACAAGTGATTTGTTATAAAGCACCGTCGATAACTGAAGGCCTATTGTTTGTAGGTCGCTCCCGATGTAAAATATTGTAATAATGTTGTTATTGTAATCAACTTGTGACTTATATAAAAAGAGTCCGCCGTTCAGGAAGACAAAGGGCTTGTCAAAAATACGAACACAAACTTTTGCTTTGAGTTTTATTAATTTCGTTTTGTTAATAAAATTGTCTTTATACATATGTACATATACTATGCCTGCATTAGATTGCTGATTAGATTTTAATTATAAGTACGAATTTGGAATTAAATTTTCTGCACATTTTTTTAAGGAATTCCAATCCTACGTCCAAAAACTGCATCGAACTATTTTCCAAAATATAAAGCGTTGTCCATTGAAAAAGCTCAGCGATTATTTTCAGACGATAACCTTGTATTGCGACCCCGAAACGCTTGTGTGAGAGAGAGGGGTGTAACACAAAGACACAGGCGGGGCGCGGGGCGCGCGGTGAAGGGGGGGGGGTGGCCCGGGCGAGG
Organism: Trichoplusia ni; assembly: GCF_003590095.1. Classification (NCBI taxonomy): domain Eukaryota; kingdom Metazoa; phylum Arthropoda; class Insecta; order Lepidoptera; family Noctuidae; genus Trichoplusia; species Trichoplusia ni. Next base: position 8,256,940 of record NC_039478.1, on the reverse strand, counting down.
GTATGTGATTCGGGATTCTAGGGATGAGCTGGGTCTCGCTTCCTCTCGCGTTATTCTGGCACAGTGCGTCGCCGACGCCGCACATACCGGGCCACCACTATCACACGCAAATCGTACGCGAGTACACCGACACGCGTTCCGGTAACGAGCACATCCCTATACTGAAAATTCTTCTAATTTCAAAATTTGTTTTTTTTCATCATATCTAAAATTTTTCGAACGTCAGGGATAGTGCTGTTCTAGAATTGTGATTCGATTTTTGTTTTAATTTATTGTGATTATTAAGATAGATACTTTTCAGTGAATGAGATTATTCGCGTAATTAATTAATCAGCTTATCTAGTGATTGCGGACGATGATAAATAACATTACGAATGCTGAATTTTGATACGAGTTTTAAAATGAAGATGTCTGGTAAGTTTTAGTGATGGAGAAATGTAATTAATTATTTTTTTGTAAACATTGTTATTATGAAGTGTTAAATATTTTTTTTAAGTTTTATAATTTTAGAACAATTTATGGTTCATTACAATCTGTTGAAAGTACTGTCACTGGATAACTTGATTAAGATTAACATTTTTTTATAAAAGCAGTGTACTTAAATATTATTCTAGTCTAGTCCAGCTAGCCATCGCTCCGTCGCTGGACAATTTTTCTAAATGGAATAATCTGCTAACAATAAATAAGAGTACACTTTCACATACAATATTATTATAATGCACTGAATTTTCTTACATTAACTTAGAATTGACAATGAACCAAATAAAACAAAAGATTTGAACTACTTATATATTTCCTCCACTTAAACCAACAATTGTACAGTCATGTCAACTTGACGAACATCTAATAAACTTCAAAATTATCAAATACTCAAAGCTACAAAGGTACTAATGACCGTAAAATTAGATAAGAGGATAAACCGAAAGCTCTTCAAATCATTTCGCTTGTTAAACACAAATAAACATCACTAACCGTCTTTTTTTATCCGTCATCTTAACATTATCTGTGTCAAGGGTGTGCGAAAAATAAAAAAAGGATTATCATAGTTTATGGTTTTTAAATCTATCGTAGTTTTTGGGTATATTGTCGGGTATGTGTTAGCGCAAGCTTTGGCGGACGCCGCCGGGTTGCAAAGCATGTTTGTTTCTTGTTGAACACCTTGGGTTGTTAAAAATGTTGTTTGTATTACTGCAGTGCGAAAAGATTCAAATTATCGGGTCTGTTTGGTTTGGCGAAGAATATCGACGGACTCTACTAAATATCTTTAATGTTTAAATTCCAGCTAAGTATCGGCGTAGACAATATAATACCCTGACTTGTTATGTCAATATAGATCTTGTTGGAGAATATAGCAGACATATGTTGCATGCATACGTGATTTGATCAGTATTCGAATTGAGCTTAGTAACAACCAATTAATGTTCTGCCTTAGTTTGAAAACCGCAAATTAGTAGGATACAATCAGAATGTTATCGACAGGAAACACTCAAACCGTTATTAATCGATGTCCAAGATAGAAAGGTAATGTCTTGAATGATTGCAACGCCATGAAACACACGAGTACGCACCCACTTTGAGATACCAAGAGCCTTTCATATGATAATGTTTAAGTTAAAAGCATCTTTCAGTTAATTTCTTATGTGAAAATTTACATAAGCAACCATAGTTACAACTGACTCATTAAAGCGTACCGCACCTAAGTAATGTTAGAAAGTACGGGTTTCCGCGAACGTCCAGCCATTCAGACTCGACCGTCAAGTGAATTTCTCAACGGTGCCGCTGAATCTCCGATGAGCAAAGCCCTGCCTTGCCATCACATTCACCTGTTTATAAATAATTTACAAACAAATTTAAACCTTAACACGCAACATTAAAGAAATAATTTTATAGTGCGTTTATCGCGCGTCTTTTGTCGCGTTAGTGTTTTATGAGTCAACACAAGTCGAGCCGTGCACTGTCGGTGACAGAGCGACGTAAACCGCGCTTATTGTCAGTCGCCGTGGCTAACACGTGAAATCGGCTTGCCGTGGGGTCCGCTGGACTAAAAATCTTGTGAGATGCTCACTTCACATATCTCTTACTAAGCCAACATTCATGCGGCATTCATATTGCACGATGCATGAGTTATTGAATATTAGGTTGCGAAATCCGTTATTAACAGTTACGGTTATAACAAAATAACTACCATAAGTTTCCTTTAAAGCTGTTAAATCTTTCCTACCCATCAGTTTATGTTCGAAACTTAACGGTAGATTTGCATTGCACATCTAGCATACACGGACGGAACTTTCTTTAAGAAAAAGTTGTAACAACGTTCAGCCGCTCCACTCTATTCTATGTCTGTGCATGTTCTTATTTTAAATCTGTCGCGAGTTTCTGCGGAAACCGGAGATTTAACGACGGCTCGTCCGTATTGTCCGCGCACGAAGCGTTCGCGGTCAAACGCGACAAATGGACCTTGCGACGGCTAATTTGAATTTGAAATTCGAACATCAGTTTTATGGCACACCATTCCATAAGTTGGTGGACGTCCCGGGTTTGCATCGGTTTTATTTGTATAAGTTGTCAGTGGTGCGAAAGTAGGTCCGTCTCGGGTCTGGCTTACTATATCGCTGAGAAAACTTATCATTCTATGATAAAGTTATAAGGTCTTCCTGATCTCATTACAATAATGTAAAGTCACGAAAGATACATACATTTCAAATAATGTTACTATGACAATGTCAAACAGCTAATAATCTGTAGAGTCATGTGCAAAAACGGTAAATCGTAAGTATAAAGTGTCACGTAGCGAACGTTTAACGTCGTCGCGTCTGCGCCTGCGACGGCCACTAGACAGCGCGTCTCCATCGATGTGATTCATAGAATCGACACTATCTATTCAGTCACGCGTTTATCACTACCACATAAACTTCCTTCACACAACATTTAAAATCACTTACATTCCATTTACAATTTATTTTACTGTCTTTTGTTTAAAAAGTGAATGGGAAAATGGAATATTGTGAATATTAAATTCGATCTAGAATATTTTAATTCAAACTTTTTAAATCTTTAAATCGTTGTCTGATTGGACTGTTTAGACCAATAAAACCGCAACTAAATAACCAAAAATGTAAGTAAAACAAAAAACGACAGGTGAACTTGCTTAGCAACAGCGTTCGAACGATATGATTCAAAGGATTCTATAGACACGATGTTTTCGCATCCTGCCCATTCAACACTGCACTTTTATTATGCTAAGCAGTTATCATTAAAACGTTTATCGTCTAATTTTGTGCTTTTTTTCCTGTGCCACGTGCTATGAAGATAGCGACAAGATAGGGGTTGTTTTAACAAGTACATTAGGGGTAGTTATGATTAATGGGATGTCTCTTTCAGCTGTATTTGCTAGGGTAGTTTATTGATGACACGCGTATCATACCGAATGAATTTAGTTTCCTTCGGTAAACACGATTGGTTAATGGTATAGACATCATTGAATAATGCGGTGAAACCATACGTTGTCGGTACATGTTACAAATATTTTATTTAACTGAACGATACGAATAAAATACATATGTTTATGTTGGCCCATGATAAGTTAGAACCAAGATTTGAGATGAAAGGTGCAAATTAAATGTTAACAGTTAAAAGAATATGGACAAGAATAAAAGCTTGGCTAGAAATATTTTGCTTTTAAGACTAAGGTTAAACTTCAATTAATAAAAAAAGCAAACAGCTATCTGTCTGGATTTGCATGTAGTGATGTACCAAAGACAAGAGACAAGCGGAAACGCTTTGTGAGCGGCGGAAACAGACATAATGCGATCAACATCTTGCATGTCTTCACCTTTTTATAATTCGCTCTTTACCGAAGTATAAAACATACCAGATATGGGTTTATTGCTCTTTCTGTCAGTTACTGAAGAGATTTTAATGATAGCCTACTGAATGTAGAGTTTGTCATGGTATAAAACCACAAACCATCGAATACCGATCACTTAACAATTATTTCTTATTTGAGTACTTCTCTTTTGAGTATAAAGAATTGACCAGGTAATAATTATGACAAAATTGATAAGTCCCAGTTTAACTATACGCTATTACCGTACTGTTTTTAAATACGAGAAATAATTAAGATTGTAATGCAAAACATCTATCATCATCTTACAAATTAAACAGAAACCTATTCGGGTCTCCATAATCGTCTGATTAGATTAAAAACGGTGACGCCAATGAACACAATGCCTCTATTGATATTAATAATTAATAGACGTGTCGTCTAGATGTCTGGAAATTAAAAACTAATCAATATTATAATGAGATGTAATAAGAATTGTAACGCGACTCTGTGTTCATTAAATGTCTGTCGCCTAAATGCCAGATAACATTGTGATTGACTAAACACTCCTTTAGATTAATTTAATTATCGTTTCGTTACGGTTTCTTTGTTTTAAGGATCCTAATCTATTTTCTTGATAGTTCTGCGTGTCTTGCGTGTTCTAGTTAGTAATGTGTGGTTTTTTGTCAGCAGCAGCGGACAGCCAGGAGTCTGGCAGCCCACCGCCGAGTCCGACTGACTCCGCCACATCTGAATCTGCACCCACCCTAGTCCACATCAAGCAGGAGACCATGCCGCCTGGGACAGACGTCAAGGAGTACTACGGCTCGATAGACTTCAGTCTCTCCGACACATATCTATCTTCGAACTTCCCCGACTATGGGCGAGGGTACCTGCCAAGGCCTTTGGATCCAAACCAAAAATTCTCTGATTCAAAAAGTCCGAAAGATGAAATAGACGATGGGACAAAAGATGATGATCCTGGGGAAAGAGATTTTAATTTACCCACTGAGTTGCTTTATAAGAATGGTGGAATATTTGCGAGACTGAATATTGCTAATGAAACTCAGTATGGACCGTACCTCGGGCTGTTGGAGTTGCAGCCCAAAGACAGGCGATATGCTTTGGAGGTAAGTCTTTGCTATTCAAATGAATGTGCTTTATATTTATGTTGCAATATTAAAACACATGTAGGCTGATGTAGGTAACTAGTTTAGGATGCATATCTTCAGGTAGACTATAAGCTTAGTATGAGTCACAGTCTACCGATATCCCAATACAATATTTCTTGAGAACCAAAAATAAACAGTGTCATCGTTACTCATATTTTAAAGCGCCATAACTATTCCACAAATAGTCCACCTGTTTTCTGACTTCGAACACAAATGTCACTTTGGTTGTTATCATAAAAAGGTGATGACAAAGCGTTCTTTCTTTCTCGTTTTAGTTAATTTACTTATGAATGAACCTCTTGTACCCGGGTCAAGTGCAGTGTCAAAAATGTCGGTTCGTTAATAAATAATGTTCCGAAACTGAATGCTGTCAAGCGCGGATGCAATAAACTGTCGATTTTATTGTCTTTGAGTGTTCTCCTTTAAGTGACGAGTTACACACTTAATTATTTTTAATTTGACTACGCTCATATTACTGTGACGTCTGGGCAAACTTTTAAATCATTTTTGGGAGACTTGTTTTTACGGATACCAAAATAATTTTAAGATAAAACCTCTTATTTTGAATAGGAGATCGTGTTTTATATTTTTTCGTTTGAAGGATGGCTAGGTAACTTTATCCAGGTATCTATTCTGCAAATGTGGGCTGTTGAACGATTCAATTGAACGCATCAGAGATTTTTGCGAGGGGTGTGGCGAGTTTATCTCTGGTCGGAAGCGGAAATCAATTGTTGGATCGTATTCCTGGATTACGCGAATGTTTAAGTAAAAGTATTGAGTTACTTGCAATCTGCGTCATGTTATGAAATGAATGAGTATTGTATTAGAACATTGATTTTATAAGCAAGTTGTGAGTCAATTATTCTGTTTCAATCAATAATTTGGTGTTTATCCTTAATTTATTGGAATAAAATCATTTACTTTAAATGTATTTTGATAATCTAAAAATCTGAAAAGTATATTTTAATAAGCTTTACATGTGTGCCATGAGAAAAAAACGGAAAATAAATTCAGTAATTTCTAAGTCAACTTATATCTAAGACCCAATTCAAATAAAAAAAAAGCCGTGTACAAAATATTTCCACTATTAACTGTCAGCACAAAAGGCCGGACGCAAATCGGACATAATAGCGCATTAAGATGCGCAAACGGCTATCGAATATCAGAATATGCGCGACAGATAACGCATGCGCAGTGGGTGTACAGTTACAGTCAAACCACTATTGTGGGACGGACATATAGTTCCGGTTGACAGTTCCATTTAGACAAAACATTGTCATGTCAGACCCTGATACTAAATCTTTGATTAAAATGGTTGCAACTGTGTAAGCGAGACAACGCTATATGCCTTATATCGCCGTCTCCCCCTCACAGCATTGTATAAAAGGCGGTGGTAGTTAGTGTTAGACTTAAAGGAAATAAAGCAGTTTACTGCGAAGTACAGATATTGCATTATTGTGAGATAAATATGTATCTCTATGTCCTGTTATGACGGACGATTCCATTTATATTTTGTTATGCATTTCCTCAAAACAGTTAATTTTAAAAGAAACTGTTTGTGATCTGTTAAATTGGATTAAGAACGCGATTTTCGTGACGACTTTTTGTAACATTTGTATTCTACTCGAAATTTTAAAATGAGGTTTTATTTGTACCAGACTTTACGTTCAAATTCAAAAAATTACATTCTTACGTTAAAAAGTTACATTCTTTTATAGTTAATAACATAGAATTAATAGTACAGGAATGATACCTACCGAGATAGTTGTTTTTTTAATGGCCTTTAAATGAACTATCATCTTAGTACTGGTACAAAAACAATAATGTTTTTTGCTATAGGTAATACTCTTAGAGATATATTATAATCTAACAATGTCTGTTGTCAAGTTACAAATCGTTAATATATGAGGAAATATATATCGCATGTGTTAATTACTGTTAACTAATTAGTATCCACCTACGTAGCATGTTATTACCGAAGTGTAAATATTCCTGTATTTTCGGTTAGTTGTAGGTCATTCATAAAAGAATAATGTTTCCACAACATTTTTGCTTCATTTTTTAATATTATAATGTATTTCGTAAAGCGTATTCATTATTATTTATTTTATTCCTCGGGTCTGTCCCGATAACGCGAATAAACCACTATGAAATAAATTTTCTTATTAATAATTCTAAAATGCTCTTTTTATTCTACTAAAATGTGGTATTCATCTAATTTACAATATATTATGTCAGTAATTGTGTGTAATAGTGGCCTTAAAACCATTACTCAATCAAAAATCAAAATCAAAATCAAAAAGTTTTTATTTCAAATAGGCCGTATCTCAGGCACTTTTAAAACGTTATATTACTGACTCTAGTTGCACGGTTCCAAAGTGTCATTCTTATGGAGAAGAACCGGCAAGAAACTCCATAAGTTACTCTTTTCAAAATAAAATTTTACAGTAGCATTTTACATTAAAATGAATGTCTGCAAGAACAGCGTAAATTAGCAAAACAAGTATCAAATAGCAAAATGTTAATGATTTTCTATAAAAAACTGACCTCCAGAGAAGAAAAATAAAATAACGTTACAATGAAGTAAGTTTTGCTGAGGTTTACACTGTTGATACATATACAAAGCACATTTCACAAAAAAAAAAAAAAAGGAAAACAATAATAATTTAATGATAATTTTACATAATCTAAATATGTAGTCCTAATCAAATCCTTAACAGGAATGTCAAGGCATGTCATAGCTTCTATGAATAGAGCTGTGGCTAAACTAATAGTAGATAACAAGGAAAATAAGATAATGATCTAGTAGACCGCCAGGGAGACCACATGTACAGAGATAATACTAAGTCCACGCGCGTTTATCATTTATATAATCACTAATTTTATAGTACGCTTTCTTTACCAGCATAGATTTAACGGTATTTTTAAACTTGTTTAATGGTAAACTGGTTATAGTATCTGGCAATTTATTATAAAATCGAATAGAATTCTCTAGGAAAGATTTGGCGTTTGTTTTGGATAACCTGAATCTTGGAACTACTAGTTTATTTTTATTTCTCGTATTTATGTTATGGAAATCACTATTTACACTAAAAGTATGCAAGTTTTTCCGAACGAACATGAGATTCTCCATAATATAAACCGACGGCAGCGTTAAAATATTAATTTCTTTAAAAGTTTCTCTTAATGACTCGCGCGGACCCATGCAGTAGACGCGGAGTAGCATGCAGTACTAATTTTACTCTTGTAAGTAACGGTCTTACATATAAGTTCCCAGCTCATATCAACTTTATAGATATTATACAAAATGAAGCCTTATCAATGAGTTCAGTTCTTGAACTTCTAGGAACAATAATGTTTTCATGATTGTTGTGTGACTTGAAACTTTCCATTCGCAGTTTCAGCTCGAAAACAGGAAATTATAGTAACGTTTCTAGATAGTTCTAAAGTAAATTTAATTTATTGGAATTTTCAGATAAAAAAAAGACATTTATGTCAACTTTATTGTCATTGCATATATAAAAAAAAAAAACTATATTGGATACTGGAGTGCCGAATAACGTTGACAATACTACAGCCCTTTGACATAACATCCCATTTTTCAAACTTAAACATCAAATATTTATTGCGATCAGGACTAGATACAGATGTTATAAAACTTAAAGGTACATACATGATACCCCGTACACGTACGATACATTTTAAAGATCACACACTTATATTTTGTTCTCATAACCGACACACCATACTACCAACAATTATATTATTACACTCCAACTGAATTCTTTGCTTCTGTGACCGCAACTCTCTTGATCTGGTTAACGTACGTGTCGTCAGGGTAACTGTGCCAATCTAAACCGTCATTAGAGGTGCCACAAACGCTGACCACGTTTCCAACTCGCTGAACGTAAAACCTCCTTTGATGGCATTTACTTGCAGCTAAAATATTGGTAATAACTATCCTTTAGTATAAGAAAAATATTTATAAAATAGAGAAACGGAAAGATAATAAATCAAGTCTGATTGAAAAAGAGATTTTCTAAATTAGATATTATTAATTGTGACCTGAAGGAACCGCCACATTTTACACTTAAAACGACAAAAAAGTGTTAAATTCAATGTCACATGTCTCCATAAACTTTAAGGGGTTAAATCCATTGTTAAATCAGTGATGGTTATATTATCTAACCACCGTTTCCCAAACGTCGATATCTCAATAAAAATCTTCAGTAAAAAACATCTGGGTAATCAAAAGATTCTTTTATTTGAACATCCCGTGTCAAAGTGCAGTGAAAGGTTGCGAATAAACCCTAATTTTGGTTTGGGCGTGACCCCATCAGTAATTTTTTTAACAAATTTACAATTTTTAAAGTAACAATTTTGAGGCAACGGCAAATTGAATAAAGGTGATGTCACCGCGTTCGTTTTTTAAATGAAAACTTGATTGGCAAGTTTTTTTACAAATAAAAACGTCACCAAGTCTCTTGTGAGCATCTCCTTGCGAATTAAGTAATAACAATTTCTTTTATTCGATTACCACTCGATCTAAGATAAAATTTATTTCTCACAGATCTTTAAAATGACAGCGAGATGTTTACCGGAATAAAAAAATAATCAATACTGTTATTGCAAATTCTGCATTACACAAGCATGCAAATTAACATCCTATCTAGTTAAAAAAGTATGAATTTCGATTATAAACCTGTTTGCAACAAAAGAATCATCTTCGAACGTCAATCAAGTGACAGAATATGAATATATTTATGGATTTATCGTTATTATTTTGAGGTACAGAGGGTACAAATGTCAAACACGATGTGAAATTGGCATGTAATGGATCTCGCTAATTATTTTTGGGAGATGAATTTTTTATTCGGTGGTAAATTAAAATTTGTATCGGTAATGTTCGGTTTTCGGCTGACAAAGGTCGGCCATGAATGATTTATTGCGTACTGTTGATTTTTCGACGGGAAGCGTTGGTGCCAGAGTAATATGGTAATGATGTTTATTTAACGTGAACATCGATGGTTGGTAAATTTAAATTGCGGTTACATTGTCATTGGGTCATATTTTAAATATATTATTTTGTGATATCTTAACATTATAACTGATACTGTCGCTTACTAAGAAATTATAGATTTGAAATTTTCAAAAACATTTCTCCATGAGGCAAATTCAAAAATCATAGTAAGGAAAATCTAATCCTCTGGACTCACAAATTAAAAAGCGTTAATTTTAATTCCGCCGATCGGTAGCGTCGAATCCGTTGCATTACTGTCAAAATATCTGTCATATTCATGTGACATCCTTTCAGTGGCCGGCACCCCTTCGGCAAAGGATTAGCGATACACGCGGCCCTATTACATCTTCATTACGGTAGGCGGCTGTCATACCCCACATATTGTAATATTAACAATAAAAAATATTATTGTTATTATGTTTATTGCCCCCATTCATGATATTTATACGATCCGCGCTGATCTCTGCTTATAATGCTGTACAGATGTGATGGGCCTCAGTGATTGTCACAGAGTTTGTGACAGTGGCGGACAAATTAAAACTGTATATCATAAATATCAAACTTATCGAACTGTCTAAAAGAAAATAAAGAGAAGAGAAACTAGAAACGAAGGTGAAGGGATTAAAAAAACATATAAATAAAAATCCTGTAAATACTTACTTACACTTTTAATAGACCCTAAATTAAAATCGGCAATTTTAAAATAAAATTTCTTCGGAAAAAAGCTCGCAGTACTATTTATTTGTCCCACAAAGCATTATCGTAGCAGTGGATCAACGCGGCATCTATGACAGACAGTAGCTGTCAAATTGACACCTGGGCCATCTGACACCATGCGATCAGCTATCGATTCAAATAGAATTGATATATCAACAATATTGTAAAAGTCTCTATATATTTATCTTAATATGAGTACCTCTCATTTAGCTAATCTAAATAGTGTTTAACAATACAAATTTTCAATTATTTTAAGAACGCTAATGCCAGTCAGAAGTTTTCTCCAAATAAACAAAAAAGACAAACCTCACGACTTTTACTATTTTCAATTTATTTATCTCTGCTTCTCTTTTTAATTGGCAAGGTAGCCCTCAAATAAAAACATCTTCATAAATATTGACAACATCTTCACAGGGGTTTCGCCCCTAGTACTCGTATAAACATAACTCTTATTATTAACGAGCAGACACTTATCAGTTAATCTAACACTGTTGCACAATAGCCGCTAATCCCGGGCGTGATAGAAATTTATCTTTCGTACACCGGCATTGCATTGTCATTTTGCTCCGGTCTCCCCTCATGATGGGTTTGAAGAAATCGAAGAATGTTTGATTGTACGTGTTTTATGCTTTTGCGAAGTTTTTGAACTTTAAATGAATTTATTTCTTTGAAATAATATAGATAGAATATGAGTACGTGATTTTTAAATTAACTAGTCAGTTATTTTTCATCTAAGCTTTACAAGTTTAATATGTAAGTTTTTCTTTAGGTTTGTATGTATATACATCGTTATGTAACTGCTACACAGCTAAATAAACCGAGAATTGGCTCCGATATACATTTCGTTCTTGAGCTGAAACTTTTTCCATACCCCTATATATTGTATAGGTAATCATTGCAAAGTTTACTCACGACTCGTCTCTGTGCGGCTTCTTATTTGCTCCAATATTTTTCCCAACAAATTCGTGTTCGCAAAACAGTGCGGGCGTGCACAGTGGGGCAATATTTCATCTGAGCTGGCCAGAACAATAATAGCCTGTGGAGTCGAAGCCACGGCACGTTCGCGCCACAATGTTACCAACCACCAGTGTACTAAGACCCCCCGCGCCCTTAGCCAAACTTCAATAATTAGAGTCGAAAAGAGGATGGCAACGGAATCCAAAGTTTCTTTCTTGGCTGGTTGGTTGTATACCATCGCCAGCATCCGTGTAGACAAAATAACGAAATACTCCGAAAGCAATGCGATATAGCACCGGTTATTGGGTTAGGTTAAGCGTTGTTTATACTGGAAGCTCGGCAGAGGCGATTGTTGATGCGTTCGATGCCAAATTGCTAACTTTGACGCTGCACTGTTATTCTATTTAAAAACGGGTCAGAACTCATGAGTGTACGTGTAAAGTATTCCTGATACAATGATGTTTGTTATTTATATTCTCGTATTCATAACCTCAAGTAATAATCATTTATGCATTCGTAGTTGCGACTGCAGATGATTCAGATTTGATCAACCCCAAGCTCGCATCGTATCCACAGCTTAAAGTTGCACCCTAAAACTGATTTTATTGGTAAATACGACACCAAAAACAGCATCTATGATCCTATGATCAGCAAAAAAACATGTTGAAATAGCCGAATAATTCCGGATCCCACCAATTGTCACCGTGACGAAGCCGCCGGTGTCTTTGTCGCGCAGTGTGCGTTTTTTTCTCTTGTAATCTTCTAGTTAATCCGTTTTAACGCACCCAGATGTGAGGTTGCATCGTCTGTCGATTTGCGCTCGTTCCCAAAGGATTCGATTGCTCTTACAAAATTATCACGCTATTTAAGATGATTAAATAAAATATACTTGTTTATTGAGTATTTTTCGTAATTTTTCTGTTGCGAACATTTGTAGCGATAACATTAAAACTGCTGGTCTTGGTCCAAAAAAAATATGATTCCAAATTCATGCATAAAATTTTGAAGTTAACATCTTTTAGATTGTAAGTATGTATTACATGTTTTTGTTCTTTCGGCATGAGTAAGAACGTGACGATACAGGAGCATGTTTTTTAATCAATAATTTTTTAAAGTATTGTACGTACAGTTTCCATTGTACACAAATATCATGTTACTGTTCGCCTGTTTGTGTTATTTTTACAACAAAACAAAACCGAATGCACGGACAATTGGCAGCGGTGTGATTGTTCACCGATCACTGAACAAACGATAGACGGTCTTTGTGCCAATCAGTGGGGAGCTGTTGACGCCGGATCAATGGGACATCACAACACCCACTATGCAGCTAGCCAAACTATAAATAGCTCTAATCACCTAAACCATAAAGACTTGAATCTAATGTATGTGTAGTGAAATAGCTACACGAAAAGAATGTATAACGTTTTTTTGCGCAATGATAGCGTCCGTTCGTGAATATTTGGTGGTGTCAGGAATTAGAACGTTTTGTCTCCAGTTAATGGTTGGAACGTGACCGTATAAGGAGTTCGTAATTTCACAATAATGTATCCCGGATAATGTGACAATGATGTACGGTGAAATCCTATTGAAGTTCACGACTAATTTATGGCCCAGAAGAAATTGACGAACGAACTTATTTGTCACCGGTTAAGAATAGCTAATCTTTGATAAATTATTTGTGAAATCTTATCCCAAAAAGGACGTCGCTGATATTTATCGTTTGATCTCTATTACTAAACTGCTCATGCCTAAAATCCAATAACATTTGTGACTAAAACGTTAATACAATAATAAAGCCGATATCAATTCACACTTTGACACTAAGGAAACATTAACTGCCTCGCTAAAAGCACTTTCACCGCACCCCGACAAGTCGCTGATACGTAACAGAAAACAAGACACTATCTAATCGTATCGAAGGAAAAAAACAAAGAAATAAAGAAAAAAGCCTTCGAATAAAAGTCCGGATAACACCGGAAGCAATGCTTTTCCACAGCTGATAAACCAGACAAGTGAAGGAAACGCCAGAAATGTGAGCAAGATGTATGGAAAACCCTGAAGAGGGTAACTTCGTATGTTTTTTTTTTCGGAAGGCTTTTTTCCCGGTCCGGTCCGACGGAAGCGTTTTGTTAAGTGATTTGTTAGGCTAATTAGACGGGGTTTAAGCGGCCTGCAGGATTGAATGCTGACTTATATCTGCATGAGAATATGTAAATTGTGGAAGGCTTGCTGCTATTTAACTGGTTTTGGATTTTGGTAGCGTTTAATACAAAGCTGATAATTTTAAAAAGAAAGCCTTGTAAGATGTATATAATATAATAACTAGTAGAACGCAAACCTATCCTAATACTTCCTCATTTTTTTACTCTTAACCTCTAACTAGTCCAATCGGAAAGAAAGGTTTCATTTACAAAACTCAAAAACTTATATAAAACTTCCGCCATTAAAAGCGTATAACCTAAATTTGAAGATACATAGTACATATACACAGTATGTAAGATCAACGCGGTCCAATTTGGCGCAGGCGAGGTACGCGCGGGTAAATAAGCGCTCACAAATTGTTATCTTGTGAAACGAGACGTGTGATTCGGGCAACGACGCGTGATCCCCGCAAACCGCGCCAGGAAACGCTCTTCAGTTAACGCTAGTGATGTTCGCAGTTATGTCGATAAACCGTTTTGTCGATGCGTCGTTTTGAATTAGAGTTTTTGGATATTGGAGTAAGTTAGCGGTATTTGCTTGAGAGTTACTGGCATTAAAAAAATCTTAGAAATTGCCAATATAGTAAAAAAATGGACTAATCAAAAGATATTTATAATCGCTTTAAAGAATAAAATATTACAGGTTACTAATTTCTATTGTGTATGTCTTATACAGTAGATATTGAAAATGGTCATTTTCTCAGCAGTAGATATTGCATTTTCGATTTACACAGTTGCAATACGTAAAAATACATTTGAGCTTATAAGATTAAAGTGTGTCGACATTTTAACACCACTAAAGTTTATGAAATGTAATTTTCTGACGTGAACGAGTCACGAACATTTGTAGCTTTTCCGAGTGTACCGGGAAATTGCGATCTCTGCTCTGAGCGCAAAATATGAGATCTACCCGCAGTTCGTTTAAATTGCGGCCGAGGTTTTTATAATATAGTGCTTTAGTCGCTTTGTGTACTCTGCGAGTTTCACTGTAATTGGGATTTGAACAAATACTACAAGTTTACACTTTACGGGACATTCATACGAATTTAAAAGGCTTTGCAGTATGTCGATCGCCAATGCCCGATACCCACTGAAAATTCCAATTTCGAGAACGCCTTTATCCTGATTTTAGCTTTTCCCTTTTCGAACAGTTCGGATTTCATTTTGAATTCGAATTTTAACTGGGATCGTTAGATATGACAGCCCTATCTATCACCGAACATTAATTTAGCTTGTACGTCATAATTCAAGTAACCCCAGCGTCGGTAACAAGTGTCCACGCAATCGGCATCGTGCATCCTTGACCGGGTTCGGGCGGCATCGATGACTGATGGCCGGCATATGGCACCGGCACCCGGCAACTCATCGCCCGTAACAGGGCTGCACGCCAATTTTCATATTTGGTAGTAGCTGGGTTTCTATTAGAAATAGTTTCAGTTTGCCAGGGTTAGGTAGTATTTGCGTTGGGCTTTGAATCTAGTGTCAGTTCTTCAAGTTTTAGGTCTTTAATTATTCGTTATTTTTGTCTTATAAGACTTACCAACAAATATATTTTTTGATTGGATATTTTTGTAACCGCTTCCATGCACATTTTATTAAGTTCACAAAATCACTCGATCGACTAAGGAGCTTTAACAAAATAACAACGAGTCGTTAAAATCGCAGATATTTTCTCGGATCAGCACCAGCCCTGTGTAAGATGAGGGTGCTCTAAGATAATTATCTTTTTTACCGAGGGCTCCCGACGCAAGTTTTAATAACGTGATAAATGCCGCGTAAAGGCTTGTCGCTGACGCGTTAACGGAGGGTAGGCAAACATTCACGTTTGATTAATACCTCACTTGTTATGTTACTTTCATTGTGCAACAGATGCTTTTTATTTTTCGCATCATTTTCTTCTAGATTTTTTTCTCTCTCCATAAAGATAAAGAGGGATCGTGTTTTAATTTTACGCTGAATTAGCCACCTTGTTTTCTTGACTATTTAATGCGACGGATGTTGCAATCGTAACTTGTTTATTTTATGCGTCGTTTTTAACTTCCCTAGAGTTGTTTTCGAATATTTGTCCTAATATCTACATTTTGTCTTATAGTTTGTAGGTATCAAAACAATCAAAATTAATCTTGCATTAATTAATTGGGAAAATACAAATGACTTAGATTATAAAATTGTTGATAAAATATCAAGGTGCTTAACTAGGTGGCAAATTGATAATAATTGGTTACGTAAAGAATAGATGGGTGTGTAATGAAGTGGTGCGTGCGGTAGATCAAATAAAACGCTAATATATGAGACACTTAAAAGACAATCAAGCGATCACTGACGCTTAGTAAACTGTTACAGGTCGATATCCCTCACACCCTTCCGTCTTGTTTACCGAAGCAATAGATCAAGTTTTAAAAGCCCTAATTTAATAGTACAAACATGAACCCCCGTCGGGAAGGTACACATCTTCATAAAATAACGGCTATTATTGCTATTATGACTCAATCGAATGCATATCGAAGGGAATTTTGAGTGTCTGTCCGCAAATTGTAGGTTGGGTACCCCTTGTTATTCGGCTACTGTTTTATGGCACCTACCATGTTATTTTATGCGATATTTGAGTTTCATTAGGACATAACTTATGTGGATTAGACAAGACAAGGGTGGAATTGTAGTTAAAGGATGTGAATTAGGGTTTTTTTTATAGTAAGGTATGGCAAACGTATCATTTTAGAAGTTAAATTATGAAGGAAAGGAATCCCGAATGCTTGCAATCTATATCACCGTGCTGAGGTGTCTTAGATAACCTAAATTTGATATCATTCCTATTATTGCGACCTAAATAATTACAGGCTAAGCAAAACATTGAAATGTTAATAATATTATAAAGAGTAAAAGCGAATTCATAACTGGAAAAATATATTCGAACAAACAAAGCGACCATCATAAAAAACAGATTTATAATCCCAGAACGTAGATATTTATAAAATTAAATCATCACGCAAAGGGGACGGTTAGATTGGGGAGGTCGGTGACAAATGGACAAGCTGTGACGAACCCGTTACATCGTGACACAGACTAATAGCGCCATCTATTGCGGCCGCGCGATGTCCGGTGCTAAGTCTGTTGTCAATGTTTGCCGAGAGATGGCGTTATTAATAACATTGTCATGCTTAGTATTGGTTTAATTTGTAATGGTTGTAGGATGTACTACATTATTACTTACTGTTCCTAAATGCGGTTTGGCTTTTACGTAAATAGCTAGAAACATTTAAAGAATTAAATATGCCTTAAGGTGCAAAAAAAATATACGATTAGTATATGGTTAACCACTTCAGTATATTTAGAAATTAATTTTTGTTTCTTTAATTAATAATCTTAGTTAAGTGCCACAGCGATACATATAAAAACTTAACGACTTTTATTGCGGTGGTTGGGTTAAGACGGCAGGTGCTACTAAAGTTCAGTTGCTAGTTACTAGGTGGCGCTTTTTTAAGCGTCTTGGTAACTTTTTATATTTTTACTAGATAATAGTAAAACGTTTATCTTTAGTTGGATAAACTATTCTTATTAAAACGGTTATTAATCCTAGTGGTTGAATTGCTAGAATACGTAAACAGTACCTCCCAAGATGTTATCCCAAAACTAGTTTGGATATATAATTATAATGCTACTTTTCCAGGTTCGTGACAAGAATGGTGTGAGTGGATGGCTCGATGCCACCACAGAGAAGAGCAACTGGCTGAAGCTGGTGCGCTCCACCAACTACCCTCAGGAGGTCAACGTGCAGCATCTGTTGTTGGGAGGCCAAGTATGATCCTATTCATTGACATTTTTTGTTCATTTCTGTAGGATATTGTTGGTTTGGGAGAATTGAAAGTCATAACACAAAACAGAGCTATTATAGACGGTAGGCACATACAAAACATTTAATTCTATAGTTTAGGATCAAAATAGAATGTATATTAGTTATAGAATGTATAGTATAGTAAACAAAATTATTTTTGAAATGTTTCCTTATATTTCACTTTTCCCATCACCCAAAAGACCCCATTCCACTCCACACGTCTTCCCATGTTTAACCTCGCAATTAAAACTAATAACGCACAAATCAACGGAATGATTATCACAACGGTGCTCACAGCCCATTGTGGCACTACCCCAATTAAATTTGAATGTTGGTACGTTGGTACTTCCGGTGGCAGAAAATCGGTGGCTGAACAACTGTGTGCCATTTCCGGTCAATGAGGGGAGCGAACAGATGCGGTGATTAGATTCACTTATTTGTACCCTGCGAGGTTAAACGCTATTTGATATTTCAATACCACGCTCGCGGTATGATATTCAGAAATATTTTTTAGCTAAATGACGCGAACGTAAGAGGTATCGTTATGAATGGTTTTCGAATACAAATGATTTGGAATAATAAGTTGAATGTTTTCGTATTATGAATGTTGTGTGTATTCGTAGTTTTGTTTTGCTGGGTATATACCTATGTTCTTATTATATTTCAGGGACTATTTATATTAATACACATTTCAGCATAAATACTCAGACATACTTCAAGAGAATATTCATTAGACGCCACAATTAAACTTAAACCGTTACCGTTTAATAAAAGAAACTGTGCTCTTCATACTGTGGATCACCTTTCGTTTTCATAACTGCAACTATCATAATAGAATCATTCGTATTTAGCCTTATTATTTTAAGAAGGATTGATGTATCTAATATATTCCTCACACAAATGTTTCAGGTATGGTTCAAGGTTGTCCGCGAGATTTCTGCAGGACAGGAGCTGTTGCTCGGTCCCCGCACGCCGCTGCCTCTGGGGGACCTCTTCTCTTCACTATTAGATCCTAGTGAGTACCATAAATATATAACATTTAAACCATAAATTACTTTATCCATGTGTGTGAGTCTTTTTTGTGAAGATCGTAAGAGACTATGTAGACCTTCCTTTTCGAAATCTAACAATGTCTACTTTATAAAGCTACTATGGGTAAGGTTTAGATAAAACTTTGCTACAGTTCAACAACAAATTCAACCTGATTTTGGAATTCAAGCTCGTTCGTATCGATTCTAAACTTCAAATTTTTGATAGATCATTTGCAAAAACCTAATCTAAGATGCAGATATAGGTATGCTTCTCAATGACTCCACTTTTGATAATATATCACAAAAGTTTCAGTAAAATACACATAGCACGCGGCAAAATACATTGGTTCTCACCATCATATCAGCGGGACGGTTGAATCACGGTCACGCGTATTCACGCTCCGGTGACACGCGGGCGACAGTTAATTGGAGTCACCTGCCCTCTGCCCCAGACAACAGACCCTTGACAAGTCATACTGTAGGACATACAGGCCGATGTTTAGAACAAAAGGTGTTTTACAGTTGTTAGGAAATGTTAGGCAGAAACATTAGGTTAAATAGGCTAAATGTCTAGGAGAGGTACTTAATGATATTCACAGACGTTACTGTAATCCGAAAATATATTTAAAGTCGAGATTTCTTAAGGCTTCAAATATGTAAACTTGTGCAGTTAACAAACATAACAAAAGTCAGTAAAACATTTTCACAATCAAATAATAAGTTTAATATTCAAAAGAAATTAGATTCCCTTTTAATGCTTTGTTATATTCGATTTCAATGCTAATACACAAAATACCAATGATGGATTGTTTTGGATACTGTTTAATATTTCGTATATTACGTGACACGCAGAAATTCATATAATTTTAAAACATGCTGTATGTGCACATAATCCTAGGGCCTGGACACACCGGTGCCACGCGCGCATGCGATATTTAATTTAGATAAATCGCGACGTACGCGCGACTCATGTGAAAAATCACGCATATGCTTCCGTTAATGCGGGGGCGACTGTTTGGGGTACATATTGTTACTGGAAGAGACTACAGAAGCATAGAACAATTGTAATATTTATTTGAGGTAATTTTATAGTCTAGAATTAATAATTCTGATGGTAGAAAATAAACTGTGTACCTCAGATAACTTTATGTTATGTGTACGCCCGTACGAGAATATAGCTGTCTTTATAGTTTTTGTTCATGACGATCATGTGTGTATTCCTCCTTGTGTAGTCAATTTTAATAGAAAAATATTGGTTTATCTGTTGAGCTACAATCTTTATCCGAATAAATACTTCCACGGATACATATCAGTAGATCGTATAAACTAGGTACTAGTATATCTAAAAGTTAGGTCAACTGCGCTCTTAATGACGCAGCCACATCCAGCAACCGTACTCGCACCGGTAACGGACCGGTGTCGCTAGGGTCTTCAGGGTTTCCTGTACCGGCTTCCGGTGGCTCGCAGCCGGCAGTCGCCGGCGCGGTCCCGGTGATTTATGCGATTCCAATTGCACGTAATTGCTGGCTTGGTCTAATTATGTTACGCGCTGACTTACCGACTTTCCCTCTTCGACACTTTCGATGCGATTAGGTGTTTAGGTAGATTGTCCCTTGTTGATTGTAAGGTTTATATTATAGGCATAAATAATGCTTTATTATTTAAGTGTAAAATTAGTACAGAAAATATTTTAGAAAATACGTTCTAAAAATATTAAGATTTTCATAAAAAAGTACGATAGTCTGGAATGTTTCGATTCCTATGCTTAGCTACGTATATAAAAAAATAGAGACAGGAAGATGTATACTTTCACAATAGAAACTTAGTTAACACGCACCAAAATATAACTACCTACTATATCAATCACATTTCAACTACATACTTATCTGTACATATTTACTTAAGTAACCACATAATTCGCCCACATTCGTCATACGAACATAAGCTGCATGACATTCCAATATTGCGTCCACAATGACTCTTAAATATCTGTAATTAGAAACGATTTGCAGTCAGGATCGAACATTTGTCATAGAGCTCCGGGCTCCATTGCACAAGACATGATTGATGGCGCCTTAATCGTAACAGAGGCCACCTATAGCTCCATTCATTGAATAATTTCTCGATACTTTTTTTGCGAAAGGATTAATTTGTCCAGAGATAAAGTTTTTGAATAACACGACAATTATGATCGATTGACCTCGCCCGTTTAATTTATGGCCAAATATTTACATACGTATCTTCCGAGTCCTGATCAGTTGCATCATTGATACAAACGCCGTACAATACTCAAGATAAGACTAGCTATAAAATAATGACACAGATTTATTCGTTCAGACATATTTTCTAAAAGGTCACTTTAGTATTCCTAACCTCATTCCTTTAGCCTCTAACTCAAGTATTTAGTAATATGTCTTGTTTAATATGAGCTCAGATCATTGGGATTCCTGTTGTTGTTACGTGATTGTGAATATAATGCGAGTTTGGAATTGTAATCATAGTAATCCATCTCCCGTCATACGCAATAACAATAGTGGAGTTAACCCTTCATTGGCTGTAGTTTTTTCAAATCGCCGCGTGCATTCGTGCGCGTAATGAATGAGTGTCGCGCGACTCGCGTTGACATTTGTCATCGCGCAATTGTCGCGCAGATTAAAATTGATGACGTTGCTTTGTCGGACCGCGCACGCACATTGTGCCATGCAGTAGCCCTGATATCTCACATCGTGATTGTGATTATACATATGAAATATTGATAAGAAAAATATTTTGAATCGATTGTTTTTATCTCTCGGTAGCCAGACATCAAATATGTGCTTAAGTTAAGCCTGATAATGCCACGCCTTGTTTTATAAGAAAATAATGTGTAGCCTCTGTTTTTTTTATTCATCTTGTACTTACAGACATGTCCGAGAATGAACAGATGCTCAATATAGGCATTTACAATTCTATCTAAAATATAATATTTGTTAATATGAGCCGCGTACAATAACACAGAACTGTGGATATTATTGCACAATACACATTAAGCGTACAGAAAGCAAAACCGAAAATTGAAACGTCATACAATTGCGACGATTCCCTCGCAACCAAAATGATTAATCAGAAAATTAACCAACGACAATAGAAGCACCCTCCATTACGGCGGCGACAATCGCTCGGCGTCCCACATCGCGTATTTATTTAACAATCAAATAAATATTACGGACAATAAAATAGAAATATTTCAATTTAATAACACCGCCCCCAGTAAAGGGTTGAATCTGGTTCGGGATCTGTTTTTTGTAGAGATTAGAATTATCTTGATGTTACGCGAAATTGAATAATTTTTATACCACAATACATTTGGTGCGTGACTTTATATATTGTTTCGGATTTAGGAGATATCAAATTATAAATATTAAAATCCTATTGTATACTTTTTGGTTAAGTAACCAGAATCTTGATAAACAATAAAAAAGATATTCCTCAAAAAAAAAAACACAAAGCGAAGAAATGTTCTTATTTTAAACAGTAGTACGAAACAAAACAAAAAACAAACTAATTTGTTTTGCCGTCAAAACATACTGACATAATTTACATAAAATTATCTCTCAATTTTCATCTTGAGCCTTCATCGTGTACCTCAGACTCTACAGACGCCGTTTTCGCCTCAAGCCGTAACGGTAAGATGCGCGTGCGACGCACCTGATGCGATGCTGGGCCCCGAGCGTTAATAGAACCTATTTTCACGCAGGAAGCGAACCTTGGACTAACAGATTATGTACACGATTGTGCTCTAGAACATTGGAGATTAAATTGAATTGTTGTTGTTTGTTACCGTGATTGAAATTGCCTATTCATGGTCTTCTCTACACTAGTGGTCGATTTTAATATGGTTTGGTACAAACTTTTGAAATATTGGAGTTACAAGTAGTCTTAGGTCAAATATTATTGAGTTTACTAGATGAAGTTGAAAAAATTATACTATTCAAAATAATTTCCATCACATACCTATATAAGGCGTAAAAATAATAGTTTTTCATTACACTCGTTTACAATAACCGTTACACAAAATTAAAAACAAACTTAGACAAACACTTATAAATTGCGAGAAACAACAGGTGTAGTCGTTTGGGGTGGAATTCATTACGGAATCGGTAAGTCACGGACACGGTGCGCGCGCGCAGCTCCGACATATGTGACGTCGTGGGAAAACTTAACGACCGCGCACCCTGCGTACGCAAATTTCGTATTCTACGTACATTATTGCTGTGGGTGGAGAAAGTTTAACTTTTTGTGTGGGAAAGTGAGAATAATTGTATAAGATATGTTTTTTTTTTTATTGAACTTTGAGTTTTGGTTAGTTAGGTTTTGATTCGCTTTGATGAGAGTTGCGACAGCTCACGCTATTGGGTATAAGATATGTTAGGTAAGTTAAGTACGAAGTACTAGGAGTGTAAAGGAAGGTATGAAGAAAGTTTCATTATCTTGATCTGAAACTTTTTAGGGAATGTTTAGGAAATTATTGTATGCGTAATTTTTAAGATATCCTGGTGACTATATAATGAAGTCATCGCTTTACCTTATGTGTGACCAAAAAATGACTATTTCGAATATAATAAGGCTATCTTAGTTTTGTTTTTTGTAGGTCAAGAGAGCTCTACAATTTCCTAAAAAAACTCTACATCATCCTTAAAATTTTTAAAATAATTAAATCAAACAATTAAAACTAACATCAAAACTCAAATACTTGTATGAAATCGGCAATTAATCCGACATTCAAACTTTAAAACCACAACCAGCGCACATGTCACGCACAGATGATTTTCCATATTTCCCCGACGGGTCAAGTGAGCATATTAACCCTCGCGCAGGTGGGGTGGGGGTGTGACTGGCCCCTGATAATTTGTAACAAACACTTCAGTACTGCACTGACAATACACATAGTTTCACCTATGACCTCCTGTGACATCCCTCGTGATCCAGTGACATCCTAACTTTGACCTCATTGATTCGATTCCGTAATTCTAATTTTCTCAGGTATGTGAATAGGTTTTAAGATTTTGGTTTTATGTTATTTTTTTGTTTTGTTTTTTGATTTTCTATTGGTTGTTATTTTTTTTTATATTTGAGATTTTAATTTAATTTTGTGCAGTTGTTATTTCATTTTCGTGTCTTTTTTCTTATTAATGTTCTTCACTACTGGACTTTATCTTTTAATATCATTAGAGTATTTTTTATTTCCTTTTGAAAGTTTGAAACAATTTGTGGCGATTTGCGTATGTAAAGCTTAAAGATAACCGTCACAACTGGTTGCCTTCACATCCTCTCACACATTACAACGCCAACACAAGCGCAGCTTCCCTGAGAAATTGTAATAAATCTTCCGACAATACCTCATGCATTTCCATTCTATATTCATAGTGTTAAAACATTTGAATACTAATACCGATTCTCGGAATCAAAGTAAGAAACTGCTACATATTCAATGCATCGATCATTTTCAAATATCGATTCATATTTGCCCGATGAAATCACATAGTTATCTTAGCCTTGCCTTATCACGGATGCGGCTCGTTAGACAATGCTCGAGGCGTGGCTTCGCCCGTCGTGACTCGAATTAATTCTGCATGTGTCAATGCGAACCATTTTATACTTCCGACGCCCTGATCGTGATTGTCTACGTCAGTATATGACGATAATTCTGTGCAAACGTATGACAAGTTACTGTTATTACTTCGGTATCTCTGATACGTTTCCTAGACTCAATAATTGCTTTGTTTAGTACAATTTCAAATATAGATTGAATTTGAATTTCCGCGACATATATACTTTCACGTTGTTTCAAACTCGGTACGAAATTGAGTAATCCGAAGTGTTTCTGTTAGTTTGACTGCCTAACAGCGGTTAACAACTAGGATTATCAATGTGCAAAATCAATGAATAACAAATTAAGTCGTGTCAACGCCGCATCGTACGACGATGAATTATGCACATTACAAAACTGTTTGCAGCTTAATTGCACGGTTCCTATTGATTTACATAGACCCGTATGAATGACTTAAGCTAAAGAAAAATGTACGGTCATCCCGACATGATGTAAAGACCATTGAATTTTACAAAGGTGCCTTAAAGGAACAGTGAGGTAGGTATATTCATAATAGGTATCTTCGCCATATAATTAGTTATAATAAAGCTGTGTATTTCTAGGTACCTACATAACGTTGGTCTGAAGTAATTGTTAATTTATCTAAGATATGACCGTTTATAGGTGTTTTGTCTCGAGATAGCTGTCCGTGCAAAGTAAATAAATCAACCATATTTGGTTACATAATAAATTGACGTTGTATCTAAACAACTTTGGCAATCATATAAATTATCAAATCTATACAAACGGAAATTAAAAAGTTGATAATTTGAACACTCTTAAACATGAAATGCCTCTCATTTACTGTTTGCCTAAACAAATACTAAGACCTCTCTAAAAAAATCTAGCTGTTAAAAAGTTTTTATTTTGCATCGAAGTGTCACAATTTCTACAAAGAACGGAGTTCTAAACATAAATTTGAAGTCTCTGGCAGCTTTACTTGGATAAAAAAAAAACCAATTGAATTTAAAATATGAACGCTTTTGTTTCAGAGCGTCGCCGCCTGTTAGCGAGTTCATCTGCTGAGAAAACTCAAGCTGAGGAAGAAGACCAAGAAGACGCAGAACCCCGCTGCAACTTCTGCGATATACCCTTCCCTAATATCGACATGTAAGTACAATTTATATTTACATAGTAAAGTCAGTCTTAAAAAAAACATAAGAAATTTAAAGCAATGCGTGTTTGAATGTGTCAAAATTTATGCTAACTGGCCTTCGTCAGATTTTTAAATTTAGAGTATGAAGAAATGATATTTTTATGCCAATAGTTATTGTTTGAGCGTAAAAATAAATAATTTAGAACTACTTGAAAGTTGAGCTATAGAAAATCGGGAGCTTATCGTCTTTTATTAAAAGCAACATTCTTAAGGCATAAGATATTCCTATAAGGCAAAGGTATTGTTACATAAATCCTGTTATTTGATATCTCGAAGTAGTTTCGCGGGTTTTATAAAAGATATTCGCTAAGGCATGCTACGATAGACGATATGATTGTATCGGTCGGTAACTCTATTTATATCGGTCTAGGAAATTTATTGAGGTCTAGCTAGCTTAAGTGGCTACTAAATAATTCTTATCATAACCATTGTTCCACGCATTAACATTAAACAGTTTATAATATTGCCATTGTAACACGCTATAGATGTGTATCTCTGATTATTTTTACTATTTTGTATTCAATAAAAGTTTGCCATCAAAAAGCTAAATGGGTACTTACTACTACTTACTTCTTACACAAATTAAATTCAAATCATTCAATCGGGCGTTTCATCTAAACGGTTCGTTCAAGATGTCCGCCAGCAGATGCAGAAGTCTATCAATTTCAAACGTCTTCAGAACCATTAACCTCCAGCCATTAATATTATTTGGTCGTAGAGTAGAGGGCCAGTAACGATTTATTTAGTGCTAGAGATGTGCTCGTTCGATAAGACGCACGTCGATGATTTGTTGTCGAGCGGGTCGATGGCACGCGACGATTACCCGTCTTCAGTGACGGTGACGTACAGATAAACTCGCTGTACATAGCTCTGACGTCAAAATACCAACGTCATTCCATGCTGGTAAATATTAAAAATAATTTCATTGCTATATCGAGCATACAATCGAATAAAAAACAAACAAACAGTCGCTAAAATAGCTGATAAGGATCAGTGGCACAAATAAACTAAACGGCTCATCACGAATGAAACTATATCATGAATATATTATCAACGTGACAAGCGATGGAAGGCCATAATGGCGTGTGTCATCATATTCTATCGAAGCGTTGGCTCGTCAATAATGCAGGAGATCGAGATTATCGACATGCACCGCTCTAACGTATCCTCGCCGTCCTTATCGCGCCATCACTATTGTTTTAAACGTTTACAACGTTTCTAGGGCATCAGGAGATCGATTAGTAATTAGATGTGCGCCACATTGTTTCTTTTTAATGATTATAGGTTTAAAGAGGTTTTAATATGACTCGATGTGCTTAAAATTAAATTCATTTGCTTTTTAGGTAATCGAAATCTATCAGATATGGTCAAATGATAAGTTTCATTGACAACAGTGTTCCATTAGATGCTTCTGTCGTATCTCATATACAGCAGTAGAATCAGCCATTCTTTATATTGATGTATTAAATTATACTGTCACGTTCGTTCTTAATACTTGTTCAGGCGTATTGTAATGCATCGTAATGTATGACGAAATCACATTGTAATCAGTCTTATCGAATCTCTTACTCTTACTTTCATCAGAGTGTACAATTGCAATGATCATCGCCGCTGTCACACCTTGAATCGATATCTGATCGATCAGGTAGCGATTGCGCAGTCAAACACTAAAATTACAGGCCATTTGATCGTGAATACTTTTTTACGATCATTATTTGTCTAACGCAGATTTATTTTTATTTGTTACTGATCTAGTTGGCGTTCTAATTCAATATAGGTGGTAATTTTGAGGTATTAAGCTGGCACGTTATTGAGCTGTATTGATTGTACTCGATAATTTGATCGATAAGTCAATTAATGTTTCAAGGAACACTGATGGATTTGACTTTCAGGATTATGTAAGTGGTGATTAACATGCTATAATAACAAGTTCGTTTTCATACGATGTAAAGACAAACGGATCCGACACGATGGGTAATATTGATACTATCTACTCGGACATGGACTGAGCTACGGTATTTCTCAACCGATTGTTAGCGTTAGCCGGGATCTACAATCGATTATTAAAATGTAAGCACGTTCGTCGGTAGTACATCATTAGTCTGTGTAGAGGCTAAAATGCTGCTATACAAATATATATATTTTCCAAATTTTAAAATTCTTGGTGTTAAACCACGTTTAAAATCACTGATATTGGGAGTTCGTAACGTTTTCGAATAACTATAGATAGTTTTCTTAATTTCAATTCAACGGCTTATGAGTACTTTAGTATTCGGTCCCTATAATATGTAGATCAGAATATAAAACTGTACTTCAGACGTAACTATTGCTATGCGGTTTATTTTGTCTACTAAAACGATACTTGCAATACTAGTAATCTCACTTTCTTTAACTTTTCACACATCATAATCAGCGTCATTTTAGTTGCCAGCCAGTATCGGTGGCTCGTGTGGGTGTGGCTTAATAGATCGGCTCGGAACGAAAGTTGTTCATTGGATGTTATCAATTCGTGAACATGTAGATTATTCCTATGATCGGTGAATATCGAATACAGCATGTTCAGTATCGATCTCCGCTGTAAACTTAATGTTGGGTCGACTTGGATTTACTACCAGTTATCTGGTAATAGCCCTTATTAATTGCTCTTGAAGTAGAGTTTATATAGCATTGAAAATGAAAGCAAAATGACATGTAAAAAGATAAATTGCGTCAGAAAGCTTTGGTATTTTTTAATTTCAAATATTAATTTGGCTATTGCTGTGAAAGAACGATCATGTAACATATTATTATATTATTTTTTATAAAGATCGGCAGATAGATTTCGAATCATGTAAAGCGGCTGCAATAGACTGACAATTACACTACACAACTTTTTCTAATCGAGCAGAGACACGGACTTATTTAGAGCTATAATTAAAGCATGTCTAAAAATCTAATACACTTTCAATTGGTACAATTACGTAATACGCTATTAAACTAAACATCTGTTTTACATTTACTATGATGATGTTGGTAGTAATGAAAAAATATCCGAGAATAGTAACTATTGAAGATCGTATGCGGTGATACGCGGCTGTTGCAAGCGAGCCCTGGGGCTACACGTTGTATCTCAGCTGCGCGTGCGTCGATTACGAATCTAGTAAATAGCATGGACTGTACTTTGCCCTCATTTAGATGAAGTGATGCAAAATTTATTTTTGGTTGGTTAATTGTTGGGTTTAGGTTGCAAATAGTAGACTAATGTTAAAAACAAAAAAATATGTTTATATGACCTAATATATCCGCAAATTTTGTTTGGTAATAATAATAAATATAAGATGCATAGATATGTGATTAGTGATAGCACCATTGCCTGGATATGCGAATCCGTTCGTCAAGTTGGTGACTAGTTGATATAAATAACGGACAGACAGACAGCATGTAAGCGACGGTACCATTACTGACGGCAGATTTTATTCCTCTAGATTAATTAAAAGATACGGCGACGGGCCCGCCGCCGTGCCACAGTGAAAACGTTCCATCTCAGCCTTTTGACGAGCACGACGCTTTCGAATAGATCAACATAGATCTACCCGTGCAACAACTAGTCAATTCTATTTCCTTAATAAAAGCGGCGATGTAATCTGTGTTTATATTAAAACTCGACTAACGAGGTGTAACAGGTGCAACGTTAGAAAATAGCCGGAGGCAGCAAGGGTTGCGTGCGCAGACCAGTTATGCCAAGGAGACTCACTCGGACCGTTTTTGCAAATGATATACGTTTTCCATCAAATGTCGACACAAGTTATTATGACGACGATAACAGTATTTTCTATCGAATCGTAGAAACCAGGGTCAGATAGATATACTACTGAGATAGCTCCATATTTCATAAAATATGCGTCAAATATGGATTCGCTCATAAAACGTGTTCATACAGAATTTATTGCAAAAATTAATTCATTTATACATTATACGCCGAAGACCGAAAAGCTTTCCTGAATTATGTATGGTCGAGTGTGTAAGTTATGTCCGCGTGGGCGATTTCTATGCATAAAGATGTTATTATTTTGTCTTTTCCTATAAGTAGTCAGTGGATAGCGGTGCCCTATTCAAGTTCGTTAGCGTAATCTCCTCACTTTCTAATAGAGTCGTTGGTGGTATGCGATAAAATACAATTAGAATATAAAATGAAGTTAAATTACTGGCACTGTGAGAATGTCACGGATGTATGTTGGGGTACAGTGAATGTTACTTTTGCGGATACAAAGTAGAGCGTGCGGTACTGAAACGAGACAGGGTCGACATATGTTTCACGTACGTGCAGTAAATTGCCGGTAATAATTGCAAGTTGAGTACATACTTAATGTATTGCTTGTTTTAGAAATGGCGATCGTGTTTTGTTTTACAACACGACAAAAAATCCTTCATATTTCAAATCTCTAAATTTTACATTGTTATATGTTAAATGTTACATTGTTGAAATTAGTAGTGTCGAACACAATAGCATGTTCGAGTACATACGCTTGGAGGACAACAACAGATCACTGATATCGATACCGGGTCAACTGCATGACTCGGTCAACGCGGCTCCTTTGAAACGAACAGACTAACAAGATACGTCACAGTACAAAACCCTTACAAAGAATGCTACTATCCTTGAACAACAACTAAATCTAAACGACCTTCAGGCGAATCCCCGTACGTGTTTATTGCTTACTAACTTTCTCTAGACATACGCGGATGTCAATATCAAGGGGAAATTTTGCCAGCCTTGACATTTAGCCGGCTGAACGAATTTTTATTTATAATTTCTTGTGTTTTGTTGCAGTCTCGATCGCCACTTGATAACGGAGCACGCGCAGCCCCCAGCAGCATTTCACTGTGAACTGTGTAACAGAGCTTACAGCACCCGCGCCTTGCTCCTGCGCCATCGTGCTCTTGCGCACACCGACATCAGAAAGTACCCCTGCGAGAACTGTCCTAAGGTGTGAATTGAATACTTGTAGTTATGAAGTATATTTCTATGAATTAAGATTATGTAGTTTAGAAAGTTATATTTTCCTGAAAAAACATGGGTTTAATTAAATTCAATTATTCAGTAGAGTCTGCAATCTAACTACTTACTAATAATTTAACTTAAAATAAACTTAACTTTTAAGTTTATGGGTTTTAATCTCCCTGGGTTCTGTTTAATTTGTGGGTAATTTATCGGTGGTTTATATTTCACCGTTTGCGAAACCTGATGTTATTTCAGGTATTTACCGATCCTTCCAACCTCCAGCGCCACATTCGCGCGCAGCACGTGGGCGCCCGCAGCCACGCCTGCCCTGAGTGCGGCAAGACCTTCGCCACCTCGTCCGGACTCAAGCAGCACACACACATACACTCCAGCGTCAAGCCGTTCCAGTGCAAGGTGTGCTTTAAGGTAAGAACATTATTTAATTACATTAAAATATTTGAATACTTTATTACCTACCTATATTAAATGACTATTCGAATATTGTTATAGTTCTTTTAAAAACAAACTTAATTTTAATATATTTTATTTTTATTTACAGGCATACACCCAGTTTTCCAACCTCTGTCGTCACAAGCGAATGCACGTTGCCTGTAGAGCTCTGGTTGAATGCCAGAAATGCGGACAGTCCTTCACTTCCTACGCATCTCTTACTAAGCACAAGAGGTTCTGCGACACCGCTGCCGCTGCATCAGTCAATCTGCGAGGTCAAATGCCTCAAGGCTTACCACAAATATCGTCCTTACCAAACGTCGGAATGAATACTCCAAACAACACCAATCCATTCCCTATGTACAGGGGACCCACTTTGCCCTTACCGTATAACACATTCGCTCACTACCCGGCTCTGTTCTCAGCCGCGGCTGCTGCTTGCCCACCAGAGTTCCTTAGTCCGCTTCTGTTTAATGTGCAAGGAGCACGACTAGCTATGGAAGATATGGCTATGTCCAACGCTAACTTAGTATCAAAACAACAAGAAGGTCGCTTATCTGTAAAGAGCATGGATAGCTCCAATTCTATGGAAGACAACAAAAAGCCCAAAAATCTGGACTATGAAACTAAGAGAGACAGCTACAGCTCAGACCGAGCCACACCAAACAAACTACCGAGTTTATACGCGAAACAATCACCACCATCAGCTGAAGAAGCGACATCTCAACAGCGACCATCACCTGTTATGCCAATGCCAACACCAATTGTTCCATTCAACTTTTCAAGAGATGAGATGAAACAAAAGAGTCCTTTCAACTTCTCCCTCAAGCTCAACAACAATGATATCCAAGGTTTGAAGTCTGAATCACCTTTGCCTAAAGATTTATCTAAGAACGTTGTAGAAGACGACAAAACTTCAGAGTATTCAGATGTTGAGGAAGATATCAAGAAAGATGATGGCGACCAGCCATTGGATTTATCAGTAACAAGAAAACAAAGTGATAAGGATTCTGAAGTAGACAATGATGACCGTTCCTTTCGCAATTCAGTCAAGTCTTATTCGCCACCTGAAAGCCCAGCAGAACGTAGCAAAACTCCTGAAAATGACACAACCGACGTTGATGTGGAATGCGTAGAACCTAAAAGAGAAGATTCTCCTCCTCAACTGGTATCACCACCACTTGCGTTCCCAATGCCCGTCCACCCGCAGCACAGCAGCTTACTCGATGCTATGTACCGGCCTCGATTTCCGTCTTTCCATTCATCAGAATCAATTCTAAACTCGTCACACTCGCCTTATGTACCGAGTCCGTTCAATTTTTTATCCCCACTTCTCGGTACTGATGGGCCAGACAGGCAACCTAGCGCATATGCTAAGTTTCAAGAATTGAGCGCTGGATCTGGAAAGCTGCGCGATCGCTACGCATGCAAGTTCTGCGGGAAAGTGTTCCCTCGCAGTGCCAACCTCACACGACATCTGCGTACTCACACAGGGGAGCAACCTTACAAGTGCAAGTATTGCGAACGTTCTTTCTCAATTTCATCGAACCTTCAACGTCACGTAAGGAATATTCACAACAAGGAGAGGCCGTTTCGGTGCCCCTTGTGCGAGAGGTGTTTCGGACAGCAGACAAATCTCGATCGTCACTTGAAGAAGCACGAAGCTGAAGGTGGCGATTCCCCAAGTTCGGCGGACACTGAGAGGGAGGATGCGTATTTTGATGATATCAGGTCATTTATGGGTAAGGTGACATGTTCCCCGGGCACGCGCTCCCCGGCCGCCACGCCCCCGCACGGCGCGCACGCGCGGCCGTCGCTGGCTATCTCCACATAGCCGCCGGCCTGCCCGCCGCCGGCGTACGCGCTGCCGCCGCCGCCGCCGCCTTTGTGGTCGCAGCCCTTCCACTAACGAATAGTGCTGAGATGAACGACGCTAACGGTCGAAGGATGAATGCAACTGTTAAAGTGAACTGAACATTGTTGTTGGATCGTTGTAAATAAGTTGGGTGGTTCAATTTCAGTAGGAAACTCGTAACAGTAATGCGGGTGTATATTACGTACCTTTAGTGAGTCTCTCTAACTGTAGAGACGAATATAGAACTTAAAAGATATGGTTAAATGCAAATTTACATAGTGAAATCTACATTCATTTGAAAACAAATTATTTTTTGTGTGCTTTGGCTTACCTACTTTAAGATACGCTTTAGTACTTAACTATAGTCCGATATTGGCATGTAACAAAATACGATCTAGGTAATGAAAGATCGTATTTTAAAGTAAGAAAACGACTCTAGGTCTTTTTAACAACAAAGGCACGGAGTCACGGTATACAACAGATTTCTCCTTGTTGATTGTAAAATATTTAATTAAAGATATACATTATGCTAAGCGACATGACAAATCACTTAAGTGTAGTATAGATATTATAATGTAATAAATGTAATTTAAGTATAAGTGTAGTTTTGTTAAGAAAAAATCGTTTTAATGATAACTTAAATATTTGTTCCTAGTTTATGTATTGTGATTTAAGATTGACTTAAAACGTATTTTCTTTATATCTTGTACATAAACGTGTTTGTCTGTTATCGTGTAAAGTAGGTAAAAGTTAAAGTTAGTTATGAATGGATGTTTAAAAAATATCAAAAACTGCGCTCTATTTCAGAGCGCTAATAAAATTTATCATTTATTTTATTGTATTTTTTAAACAAATTAACTATATAGCTATAAAATATAAAGAATATTGTATGGATATGTCATTATATTTTGTAAATTTATCAAATTGGATAAAGTTATCGGGGTTTCTCGTTTAGTCAAAGAACTACCAAAGTTTTTCTTTAATCAAAATTATTCGAAATTATACTTAAAAGAAAAAATAAACTTAATACGCATGAAATTTAGTGTTTGGCATTGTGAATAAAATCGTTACTTTATTACGTCTTTAGACATCAATTAAAATATTTTGTTATATTTGTTATTTACACGTTTGTTGTACATAGGAGTTCGCGATACACATTATGCATATCATGCGTTTTATATTAAATCGAAGCTCAAAGATTTTAGCGATTTTTATTACAGTACTATTAAGTATCGGATGAAAAGTTAAATGTATCTTTAGAAAAAGTAATATATAAGAACCTTCGTAAGATAATTTTACAAAGTAATTTCGGTCACATTGCTATTCTACGATTTAAGTGTAGGGAAATTAGAGCCGCCATTTTGTCGTTCCAAATGTCACAAATAGTTCAACAAAAAGGTTTTAATCATGTCTTGTCACAACCTCCTTGCATGTACTTTCACGTATATGATGCAGTACGTTCACAGATTTAATAATTAAAATCGTTGCTTTTCAAGACCGTGTAATATAATTAAAGCAATTCTTGTAAAGTTAGATATTTGTAATTATCACTTGGCACTAGATCATTAAGGTTTTATTGTCACACGATAAAGTTGCGTATGTTAAGTACACTTGTACCTATTTAATTTCAAGTTCAATTAAAAGATATTAAATATTGTAAACGCATTAAAAATAAAACGATACAATATATTTCTCTTGTATTTATTTTATGTTTATTTGGGTTTTTAATCTATAAACTGTTATGTTACTCTTTAGAATTGAAAACTGCAGGATCTGATTCGTAATCTTAAGAGTAAAAGGCTTATCGTTACCATTAAGGCTTAAGATAAAATTTACGTAGTGTTTAAATTTCGGCATTTGTGTTTAAAGCAGAAAAGTGTCTTATAAAATGGCTATAACTATTGGAATGACATTTAATTATCACTTTTTCTTTTGTACAGCCTGACTGTTACCTTTTAATTGTTAGGACATCTCATCATACATGCTTATCTTCGCAAGGAAGCAGGTTACAATTAAACAACTAATTTCAAGGCATATATTAGCTTTATGTATGTATAAGACCTTATTCAGTTCCCGCATATTGCCTAGAACTGTATACCTGATAACAAACAAATCAACAAAGTACTACTCTCTGTAGTGGCCTTAAAGATGAAAGAGAGTTCTAGAGCAACACCAACAAACGTTGCTTAAACTCTTCTTTCATTTTAAGTATTTGTTGTTATAACAGCAACAAAAATAGAGCATCTGTTAAAATCTCAACTGCCTGGCTACCATGCCTAGCATTGGTACAGCATGGTGATAGACAGACGGACAAACGGACAGCTCTTCGTAGGAGAACGAAAGAGGTTTTGACACTTGGATACGGAATCCTAAAACGACAATAATTATAGTAGGTGAAAAAAACAATTGAAAGACAAACTTCATTTCATAATTACCTAATTACTCAAGTAAACATATGTATAAGATTAAATGACTCATTTTTATATAGAACCTGAATCTCGCTTGCATGCCTTCGTAATAACGACACTCAAATTACACAAATATGTAATAAAGTAAAGTCGTGATAGCCCTTGCCGTCATGAGGCTGATGTCAGAATTCCCACGTCTCTCCATTTAATTACGGTAAAATGGCGACATGATTTTAAATATCATCACGGTTGCTGGCCAGACGAAACGTAATTGTGTGACTCATGACCATCTTAGAGAATATTTGGTACTGCTTATCATCAATGTTCACAGAAACCAATGAAAAAAAACCGTTGTTAAATTGATCATTATGGATGATTGCTTTTTTTAATCGACTCCCGCATTAAGGAATTTAATCCTTGTGTCGTTTTTGGTTTCACAAATAGTCGGCTATTTGTGCAGTCAAAAAGTGCTGTTTAAGGAGTTTTAAGGATGGATAGAGAGTTTTATAAAAGACTTTTTGCTAATTAACTTTAGTTATGACTTTGAAAAATTTAACGGTCCCCGTCCATAGGTTTCAGAACGTTTGTCTTACGTCTGAGTTATTACAAATAATGTAAAAGTTTTTAACCTAAAAAAATAAAGATTTACTTGCTGAGGTTTCACAAGCATTCAAAAGTCAAATACACTATGTACTTATCCAGGACTTTACCTGCGTAATTTACTTCCGACTTATCTTGACGTGTTTTCCTAGATTTTAATTAGGACTGAGTTGCTCCATCAGGGAGTATGGTTATTCAAAGGTATAACCTTAGCTACTAAAAACCCAAACTCATCTGTAAAATCCCACCGGTTCGGTTAAAACATTTCCATTTTATCGGATGATGACGAAATGTTAAACCGATGAGAATAAATGAACTTATATTTAATTATTATTTTCAGTTCTACATTTTAATTATTATTTAATTTATTAATTATGTTTTTAACAACGATTATAAAAATAATTTTGTTTCTAAAAGACTATTTATAAAAAAAATTGAGACACCAGCTTTACTTCAGCTATTATGAAAGGTAATAATACAAAAATGTATTATGTTAATAGATTGGCATAGATAAAAAGGCTCAATTAAATATTAAAGTTTTTGAAAAAAAAACGTCATTACGTAATGCGTGATGTTTCGTTACAATTTTAAAAAATAATTTAATAATATGCGCTGAATATGAATACTTATTTAACATAAATATGATCTAGATCAAGAAACGATAAATAAATTAACGCTATGGATCAGAATACTTTACTGTAATTAAATATTAAATACGAGAATGATCCAACGTATATTAATAATCCATTTCCGCGACCATAATTAAAATGTAATCATTACGTTATAAACGTGCCATCGTGTACATACCTAAGCGGTTAAACTTCAAAGTTAAACATCATAGGTTAATTTAAATGCTACGTTTAATTGTAAACCAACCAATGATTACTTCAGTCTAATGTATGATAGTTAGTTTTAAAGGACGAGTTGACGTCGCACCAATAAGAGACGACTCACGTTTCTCACTTGTTCACGATTGGCTGCTAAAACCGCATCAGAAACATTTATTATTATATTCGATTGTAGGAATGACTGACCTACAATTCATACAAATTTAAAGTTTATGCCGTGGAAAATAACCTTAAAACGATACCAATCGTATTGAATCCGCGTTGGTTAAACGAATTATTGATCTGCATAATTGATTTGGAATAAGAGCATTGTCATTGTCAATTCACTACTGATAATACGTATTCATACAAGTGGCAATGTTTCAACTTCTAGCAGAATAGTAGCCTTGGTTGTCAAACAAAAAAAAAACTTTTAACCCGACAGTTACACAATCAGACACATGATCGAAATTCGAAAGTACCGATTGTCACAGTCCTTGAATCGAGACCCACAGCGTAATCGATCCTCACCAGAATGTCAATAATCAGTTCACTGGAGCAAGGGTTAACAGAAAATATTGACCTTTTGGCAGATTTTAATCACTGTTCTGTTATATAAGACGTAACCTCGAGGGAGCGGCGTTATCAGTGAAAGCAAGGACGTAACAAGGACGCAGATAACGCAATTACACTCATTATCGAGCGGCCGGTCGGCGCGCGCGCAGCCGTCTCGGTACCCTATAATAGAGGATTAAGTGGGCGATTGAGATCGGTCCCTGACACGCCTAGTTCTCTAAAGAATTGGCGCACCTTAATAATAATTATCGTTCATCTTCTACATCTCCATAAAATCAATTAAACTATATTTCAATCAGAAACATTGATTTAAAATACATCAAACACATTTAAACGTAGTTTCAAGAGAAATTCGAGTTTTCTCAATATCAATACATTTTCGAACATATAAATAAAATAGTGATGTGACCACGCAGCATTTGCTTCGAGTATATTCTCAATAAGGTCTTGCTTGCTAGGAATCTCGCGACACTATCGCGACATGTAGTCACCGCGCTGCCCACTCTATATGTAAGGGTTTGTTTACATGACTTTGGTACTAATATTATTGGATTATTAAAAAAATCTTGTTGAGAAGAAATCGTCTTGAGTTTATTTTTCCCTTAGAGTTTGAGTAGGTAATGTACTCAGACTCGTAAGATACGAGGACTAAGAAGAATTTGTCTAGAAAATGTCCAACACAATGCGACAAAAAAAAAACGATCGTTTTAAGTTTAAAATTAGATCGTGAGAAATAACAATAGCTGATAATACGATACGTCGATATTGTTATAATAAAATATTACCTATTCTATTTAATACGCAAACATTTAGATTCAAAGAATTTTATTTAAAATGCAATAAGTATTTATTACTATGAACTAACTCGCCCACATAGTATATCCATGTAAGACTCCGCTTAAAGAGTTGACACGGCGGCCATTGTCCGTCTTTCCCCGCACAAGGCGCCACGGTGTCCCGTTTTACACAATCGCAGGTACACCCTACACGAGAAATGTGTCTTATTAGCCGGCCCTTGCAAATGTCATAGTGGTCAAGTGGCCCTTAATAATTGCAACATGTGATATATTGCGCAATTTCTTGATGGTTATGCTGAAATAACTGGTCATTATCAACATACATATCTCATCTTGAGTTAGGTAAGTGAAGCAGTTACATTTTTAGTCAGGTGTGTCAATTACGCACTGAGTTGTGAGAACAATTTTCTGTTTTATGGGCTTAGAGACGGCATCTGCGTAGCTTTTACCTTTATATTTGAATTTGTTTACCTAACAGTATATTATCAAGAACATTAGTAGTAAAGGTTTATTTTAATGAAACTGAACCAACCCAAAGTCGTATAAATAATTTTCCAATCAATAGTTCTACTGTTTCGTATTTATCTTTGGTGTTGCCAAAACAAATGAACGGTTAGTGGCCATAAAGTATTTCGCGCCATATTTTACTATGTCAATACAAATTGCCCTCGTATTGTTCAATGTTCGCAGCAAGGAACTTGCCTTGCGCAATTTAATCTCGACTTGTTCTTCATACACTTTTTTCTTTAACCACTGGTCATTAGTACAGCAATAAATCTCCTTTCTGTCCGTTCGTTGTCGTTAAGAACTTCATTAACTTTTCGTTGACATGAGTTTTTCAATTGAAATCATGAGAATGGGAACTCGAAACATTTTAATATCGAGATTGCGATGTGACAAAACGTCAGGAAATCGATGCAGCTTATTATTTACCGTTCCAGTTCTTGGCGTTATTAAAATTGGATGTCACTATTACGTTGGTGGTAAAGTCGAAATTGCCTCAAACATCATTAAAAGTTATTTGCTTTAATTTAAAGTGTAGCGAGTATGTGGCTTTTAATTTGACTTGACAATTGTTTAATGTCGTAATCATACGTGTAATTGTGGCGAGAGCCGAGTTTCTTGGAACTTTTGTGGAGACAATGATTTAAATAGAATTCAACGAAATAATGTAATTGGTTAGTTATTGATTACTAGTACAAAAGTCTCCGCCCACAGTACGGTTTGATCTGGAATGATAATTTTACGAGCCACATCCGTTTTAATTATAATCTGACCGTTGGTTATGACCATGGTACATAGAAAATTACTAGAAAGCGACAATAAGGAACGCGTACGTGTCTTAATTTGGAGACGATGATCAACTTTATCTTTTTAAACTTATCAGAATGGAAATGCGAAATTACAAGCGATTTTTGCATCGAAGTTTTGCATATCGAAACTGAAGCACACTTTTTAATATTTCAAGCAATTGAAAAAGAGTGACAAGAATCATACAGAGCAGTTTAGTGAGAATATTTCGGATACTAGGACTTTGCTGAGGAAACACTTTAAGTAGATGTTTTACCACAAAAATCGATATAAGTAGCTCAAAGCAGAAAATAATTAAGTTTTAAACTAATATTCCCAGTGCTAAGGCAATGTTTCCAAGCGCTAAGGCACTTCCACCTTAGTCTTTATTCTCTAGGATATATTTATGACTTACGACTTATGACGTATGCCCGTACATTGCGGATGTCGATACTAGGATCTCACATATCATACGTTATGACTATTATTAGGTTGGATATAACGATAAAACCATTGATTCCAATAACAATATGATATAAATATCATTGTTTATCGGTTCCTACTCCACCCTATCTTTGATATATTCATTAGGGATTTTTGTTTTATGGATTTATGTAACAAACGTATTATTGTGATAATTTTGATGATATTTTTATTATTCAGCTATTTCATCAAAAAAATATTGACAAAATCGAATCATCCAGTACTAGTTAACAAACATAAATTATCAAAATCGGACGAAATGAGAAACTCCTTGTTTTGATTGTTCAGTATAAAACGGGACCCACCGCTTACCATCAATCTGTATAGACTACAGTTCAAGAACCGTGATAATTAAACAGGGTTTTGCCAGATTATGCACTCAACCTATTGTTTATCTTTAATCTATTTGTGCGGAACCCTTTGTGCTCCACATTAACTCCAAATCCAACTTGCACTTGAGGAATTCGATTACATAGATGAAGGTGGCAATGTATTTTATGCTCCTACAATACTGGATTTTGGACAAAGTTAAAAAAGTTATACGTCTTATTGAATTGTGCTATATTCTAGTAAGATCTAATTTAAGAGAGTCTAGTAAGATTCTAATAAAACGTTTTCAGTTATACACCGTGATTTTTTAGTCGTCTTACAAAAGCAGCCCAGTTCATGTATCCAATGACTAGAACACGTTCATGATAAAAAAATTGGTATTTATGAGATTTCAATAAATTTAAAATTTTTATTTTTGCAATTTTTATTCAATATTATGATGCAATTCGTAGTTTTTTAGAAACACAGCTCTGTTGCGAGCGCGGTCCAAGCCTTGTAACAATGGTGAGGGGCGCGGGCGGCGGCGTTTTTATCATTTTTAAGATTTCTCTTGTTTAATTTTTCTTCGTACTTATGGTTTTAGTTGATGATAAAAAAAAAATCGCGCCTAGGTGTATTTTACGTCGGATACATGAACTGGGCTCCTTTTGTAAGACGACAAAAAAATCACCGTGTATATTCTGTAAGTAGTAGTATCTCATTAAGTCTAAACTCTAAGAGAATTAATAGTTGCAACATTACAGTATAACATGAAACCTATGAATTTCTCTAATATCGTGATTGTCAACAATGAATTACATTTATTGTGTGTAATTTATAGTTCAATCAAAATGTTGGTACAAACATTTGCAAGGCTACACAAATATTTGAACCAACTGGCGCCATGGCAGTCATTATTCAAATTTCGAAATTATTTGAAAGAGGTTTAATAAGAATAAAGAGATAGGCAAACTTCATCCTGAATTCCAAATCACCAATAGCAACCGTACACATTTTATCAATAGTTTTTTTTAATATAAGAAAGGGCCTTTTACCGAACACAACCATAAAACACTAGCTGTTGCCAGCAGCAAGGCTCGCT
This sequence comes from Trichoplusia ni, assembly GCF_003590095.1. NCBI lineage: Eukaryota > Metazoa > Arthropoda > Insecta > Lepidoptera > Noctuidae > Trichoplusia > Trichoplusia ni. The sequence goes on along the minus strand of NC_039478.1, from coordinate 8,215,724 downwards.
AAAAATCGAAAATGATCCCACTTGAACATAAAATTGGGTTAAAAACTGTCATGTGTTAATTCAGGTTATAAACTATCTTTATACCTAATTTTGCAAATATTCGTTCAGTGTCTTATGCGTGAAAGACTCTCTAACAAACATCCATCCATACTTACAAACTTTCGCGTTTATATATGCACGGATAGCCGAGTGGTTCAGGTCACCACGCCAAACCCACTGTGCGCGTCGTGTCGCGGGTTCGATCCCAGTAGGACAAGCATTTGTGTGATCCACGAATGCTTGTTCTGAGTCTGGGTGTCTTTGTGCATGTGAGTTGTATGTTTGTAAACCCCCCGCGATACAAGGATTAAATTCCTTAGTGCGGGAGTCGTTTAAAAATAAAAAAATATTAGTAGGAATTTGGTTTACGACCGTCAACAAACATAGCACTTGTATTGATGTTAATAGTAATTCTAAGTACAATAGGATTATAACTGACCACTGTTTAAGAGTGAAAGGAAAACACTGGGTATCTGCTTAATCCGCCTTCGCACTTGTGTATTTAATTGTACTAAAGGAATTAATGTAAGTACAGTCAGAGACAAAAACAGATTTTCAATGTAAATGTGTACAATCATGTTCAATGATTTGCTATTTTGCTATTAGATACCAAAATATTCATAAATACATGTTTACTATACATCAATTCCTACAAGTAACTGGATAACTCTGGTAAGTACTTTGTAAATAGAGTATTTGTTAAAAAATCTCAAATCAAACACATTGCCAAAAAATATTGGAGTATTTTGTCTCATAGTTCGTAAACACGATACAGTAATTTAAAATCTCGTGTGACGTCACTTACCAGTACGCTTTATACTAGCGTGTGACGTTTTAGGTCCCCACTAACATACTTAGGTGTTTTTCCTTACTTTTAATTATTGTAATAATATTTTTCAGTCAGACAAAACAGTTTTAACTTATTAAATTTTATCAAATACCGTATTGAATTCTGTTAGCCGAATTATTTTGCTGACTGTACTTAGGGAATTAGTGTATCTAGTGTTTGTAGGCGTTCAGCCTAGATTATTGTATTTGTCTCCGAAAGGCTAAATAATTTCCTGTTTGTATTGTTTAGGTTATATTGTTACAGGATTTTGAATTAATTCGTATTCGTTGCTAAGTGTAGCTTAAGTATCTACCCAACAGCAGAGGTAGGAATTTTTTTGAAGTTAAGTCTGTTTTTCTTTTTAATCTTAATAACTAAGTTCAATCCAGTTCAGTTTTTTTTTCATTCTAACATAAATTGTCTTTTTAAAAGATTTATAGAGATGCTTTTTTGATGCTGCAATCTATGATTGCTTCACTAGATTTAAAACTAAGTTGGTGTTTTTAAAATCTTGGGGGTATAATGATTATTTTTTTACATTGGAACTTAAATGTCTTTTTTTTAGTTTTTTCTTAGTTTTATTTATTTGTTATATTCAATCCTGGAGTCTTCTTTCAAACTTTCCTGACGACACAATTAATACTCAGAGTAGTAGTAGTGGAATACTATCACAATTCTTTATTAAATTCATCACAATTTAAGTACACTAAATTAATTAAATATTAAAGACCACGTTTTTTATTCGTAAAAACATGGAGTCACATGAGACGCACGATCAAGTACCTTTGACAGTGCCGTGATGGATGGAGCTACACTGATCACTTCTGGTGGCCAAACAAGTGATAATGGCTGGCCATGTTGTCTTCATTATCTTGTAGATTTATGACGTCAATAATTATTATTACTTATGAGGGTTAACGTAAGTTACAGAAAAAATGTTTCTGTTTATATTTTTTTTTATGAAAAATCTATTAATTATGATATTGTCTGATAAAGTAATTAATTCTCTTTAACTCGCAGCTGAATGTGTATCCGTATAAGTATTCATGAAATGAGTTTCACTTTCTTTTATTTCATGGGAATGTGTGTGGAAAGACATCAAAACTCACGTTTCTTGTTTGCTTGTCATTCCGGTTGCATTTTAGTAACTCAATTTTGAGGCACTTCCCGATAAGCTAGCAAACTGAAATTATCAGGGTAGCTTCAAACCCAAAAACATTATAATTTACAATTATAAAAAAGTCTCGACCGATTTTGATAAAATTTTAAAATGTACAAACGTGGGTTTTTTTATTTTATAAATCTATTTCTCATGAAATAAACAATGCTCTACAATGCTCGACATCGACTCATCAGACCTCGGTAATTCCACCTGACTATGAAAACAACAAGAACTCGTGACAAACAAACGCTTTCCGGAGATGCTGAATACTGATCGAATACTTTACATTATCCTTATAAATCGCAACTATTTAATAATATCTTAATAATAAAGAAACTGTCATTATTAAAAATATGTCATAACTGAGTTATGATACGGTATCTCGGTTATGATGTCTGGGAATGTTATGTATAGGTATTTTTATGATGCTTCCATTCTTTTGTTTTTAATTGATTGACCATAGCTGGATATATCATTTCTTGTTTAATTACTTAAGCTATAAATATTACTTGAGATGTTGTATTTTATTTGCATCATCGGCTGTTTGATTTTATTTACTTTTTTATCTGTTACAGAAATTTTCGTAATGATATTTGTTTTAATTATAATTTTTAACAACGATGCCTTAATTGTTCGGAACCAGCTATTAACAATAAACGGACATAGAGCGCCTTACCGAGATAAATCTAAAAAATGAATTGGGCAATTTGATTTTAAACACATTTCAATGTACTCATTACTCATGCCTCGTATGAACTTTGATATATTAGAGTAAAAATATTATTTTGACATTGGCTGTGACCGGGTTGTTGCTAAGCAACCTTATACATAAGAAGCCAGACGTTTAAGCTTCAGGGCACCACGATCGACCAACTTCCGTGTAATTATCTTTGCAATATTAAATCCTTTTATTGCATACATATCGTGTTAACACTTCTGGCAAACACATTAAAATAACGATTTGTCATTTCAGCAACACGATTCGACATTAAGGTCTGAAAAAAGTTTATATTTAAAGTTTGGCAAAGGTTATAAGGCTACGTAACTATGACAAAAGGCACTGATATTTAAAGTAAACGGTAAGTATTATTTAAAAATATTATTATTACACTATGTATTTTTTAATGTAACTTAAAATCTAATTATTTTGTAGCGTATTACCAAGACTAAGCAGTCTGTCCGTCTGTTTATCAATATGTTATGGACGGTAAAGTTGTAAAGTGTTGCCATAGAAATTTTATAGTTTCTTGTTAAGTCGTCACAATATATTATTATAATAAAATTAGAATAGAGATAATTTTGAGGAGTGACTTTTTTTTTAGCTGCTTGGATTTTTCGTTCGTAAGAGGCTAAACCTCTTAGTACGGAGGCTTTGATGACGTTTGTTTAGTTCCATTCTACAATAAATTACTTTTAGTTTAATAAATATCAAATTACATGATTTTATTTGCTAGATATGGGTCTGAACGTACCACAAACTACACAGCAATAGGAGTTAACAAGAGTTGTGACATCGCCTTGCATTAGAAAATGTTTCTGAGCACGAGCAACGACAAATCATGATTTTAGTGCATTTGTTAGGTTTCTTGTAGAAAGCCGCGGACAGGGGCGGCAGGCGCGTGCGCACCTAGTGTTGCAAATACTTACATTTAATTGTGCTATCGCTCCGTTTTATAGTGTTGTACCTTATATTTGACTACATAAACACTTACACGTTACAATTAGATATCTGACTCGTAAAAAAGCAAACTGTTATTTCACGTATTTTGTTTGCAGTAAATACCTACGACGTCAAATTTATCCCTCAGATTTTAGTATATTTAAAGTCGATGAATATACATAGTTTTCTACAGTCTTACATACGTAACAATCAATCCTCAGTAACATACGAAACAAGAGCAATTGGTCAGGAAACACGGACCGTTACGAATGACGGTCGATGCGGAAATGAGTATATCGATATAGCATCGATATTGTTATAAGCACGCCATCACTAGTTAGGCGCGGCTGTGGCACGCGAGCTCCAGTGCCGCTATCAGGGTCCCTACTATCACCTCTTAAATTTATATCATCACTGTTGTGGGACAGAGATGACGCTCTACATCTATAATGCGTTGTCTCGCTTCTACACCAGGCATGTTACTGTAACAGATGTGGTAGAGTTCCTGGCCGAAGTAGCTCAGTATTTGATACAAGTGTATACCATGTATCGATATGCAATGTGATTAATTTTGTTGCACGCACGTCACTGGCCGGTCTCGCTGTCGTAATAGCACGCAAACTCTTGTGTCTCAAAGTCTAGTGGTGTCGCTGTATTTTATGTAACTATTTTTGTGTATTATTAGTGAAATGTTCTTCAAAATAATTATCACTTTTAATCATGTTAATACAGTTTTATGGATATACGTGAAATTATTAAACTAACGTGGATTCAAAATATTTTTCATTCGATGTCCTCATTGTAAAAGAACAAAACACAGAAAATGTGAAATACACGTAGCAATACTAATTTTCAGACGTTTTATTAAAACTTTCTATTTTCTGTACGTACAATGAAGAATTCTAATCTACGTAAGTAGGTATTGGAAGAAAGTATAAATAATGATGGTGTACATCAATCGATATTGTTTGGCGCACGCACATCACTAGTATTAGCGGTTGGGCGCGGCACTGTCGCAACGGCACGCGAACTCGTGTGCCCTGTGACTAGACTCTGGTATATGTCACTGGATTAGATCTATGTCTAAAAATGAAATTTATTTAGGGAAGACTAACCTCTTATCGATTAGCTAAACATTAAAAACATGACTAGGAAAAGACTTTTAATTTCACATTTAAGTGCAATTTCATTTAAATTAAATCAGTGATGTATTATACTTTTTACACTGAATCAAAACCAGCTAAATATATTCTCACTTTCTATATCTAGTCTATTCATTATCCCATGCACGTACATCGATTACTTGGGAAGCCAAAAAGAACTTAAAAAAATATTGTCGCATAATAGCTTACCAAAAACCCTGGAAACATTACGATTTTAACATTTTTCATTAATTTACTAAAAACAAGAAGTCAATTAACAATGAGTACCGAATCTGTTCACCTTACCGCGAGTATCAAACTGACCTAATCTCCGCAATCCGCATGACGCGTCGCTCGTGATCTTATTCGTAGCGTGTGCCGTGTTGCGACCACTCCATTGTATACCATATACCTCGACCACTGACGTACTACATGACATCTTGTCGGAGTATTGCAGACCTTTCAAACTACCGAAAATAGCGACTACTGTTACTATTAGTTATCTAGGCTTGTCTGCTTACACATCAAGCCAAGTTAAGAGGTTCCGTTTGTGCAGATTTTTTATACATGGGTTTGGCCCGAGACATAGACCCGCCATTGCAACTCCTGTAAGCCAGGATCTAGTATCTACAACGTAACCAACGAAGATCACCGAAACACTTTAGCTTTGAAATGAGGATGCTTAAGCATTTTGCCAACACCTAGCTGATAATTCACTATATTGACCGTGAGCGTGTTCCACCTCGTAGGTACTGAATTTCCATTTTTTGCCTTGCCAAAATGCGTAGAACAATACGAATAGTGTCCGTTTAATCCAATTTCCATCATTCATTGTCTTTTATAAATAGCAGAATTGGGGCCCAGTAGTGTGATACCAAATAGTCATCACATCTGCGCAAAGTTTTTCATAGATTGACTCTCAAATACAACATATTAAAACTAAGATACTATCCACAAGAAACATGACTAAAATCACGGCAATTGTCATACATTGTAAAGCATTACATGACGACGTTTGTGCCATATTTGTGTGAAATTTATGTTATTAACTAATACAGCACTGTTTCGAGGAAAATGTGTCATTGTAGTGCGTAGGCGTCGGCCTGGTGATCTGTCACTACTTAGGATTTAATTTAAATAATAGTGATTTATTAATATTAAGAGATTACTGTTCAATGTTCGGCTTATCCTAGAGCTGATAAATTTTTGGTGATCTGTACATCGAAATGTATGGAATTGTATTTTTTTTTATGAATTACTAAAACTTATAATTACGTACTAATGTGACAAAGTTATATGTCCACTCTTAACTCTCACCATTGGCAATCGGTGAAAGAAAACATCGTGAGGAAGCCTACGTACAATTTGTTGGAGTTTGAAATCGCCAATCACATCAATGTTGAATCTTCCATATATGGGAAGAGGGCTGAGCTTGGTATTTTATTATTGTTTTTTTTTTTAATATATAAAGCCACTCCCGCAGCAAGGAATTTAATTCCTTGTGTTGCGGGGTGTTTCAAAAGCACACAAATTACATGCACAATGACACCCAGACTCAGAACAAGCATTCACACAAATGCTTGTCCAACGCGGGGATTGAACCCACATAAACGAAACAAATTTAAAAAAAAACTACTTATTTTTACAAAAACTCAATTGAATTTAATTTAATTACGCAACTAACGAGAAATGCACAGGGTGGTCTTACAATAAGGAGCCGCTTTGTACCAGGCTCACATAAAAACAAGAAGCAACACCAAACGCTAATGCTGTCTTCCCTTGTATATTACAATCATGAGTGGTTGAGTCACATCCATTCTATTTTTAATCCTTATAAGGTTGAGGATACATTACAAAATTTCTACGAGACGAACACGACCTAATTAATGGGTGGCGATAGAAAAAACAAATTCTCTTTAAACTGTAACGGAAACGAGTTGACACATTTTTAAAGTTCCGCAAGCGAATGAGAAAACGTTTAGGTTCAATAATTAAATTTATTGCTGCTGTTAATTAAAAGTAAAATCGGAAGTGTTTTATGAAAGTAAGTAAAGTGAGTACCGATTGAGTGATTGGGTCGATGTGAAGTAAGATAAGATTCCGAAACCGAGTGTTTTCAGTTTTTAATTAATTGGTTCGACATGGCAATTAATAAAAAAATATTTTAAAGATTTTTTAGTTATAGTTATTTTGTCTGTCAGGCACTTTGACGATAATTTATTGGTCTGGACCACTCTACTTTTGGATGGGATCATGTAAACTTTCTGACTAGTGTAAATTTGGTGGTATGAGGACTAACCAGTTCTGACTCCTGATACCACAAATTTAAGTCTCGTTCATCCTGCACCATATAACAAGGTAACCCTCAGGAAAAGAAGTTTATTGTGGTTTTTCTATTGGTTCTTCTGGAAGTAATTGTACTATTTTAATCGAAGGTAGAGTTACAATATGATCGGAGCCTCCTTGACTTCACTTTGTAAAGAGAAGTCAGACTTAATCAGCCTAATCTGACTTATTTAAAGTCAAACAGCTTATCTGTTAAATATCTCCATAATTCTCCATCTGCCATTAAGAGTTATCTCGAAAAAGTCAACTCATAAAGATTTCTATTCAGGTAACCATTAAAAATAATTTATTATAAAGAACACAACCAATTACGGAAGGTGTTGACATTTACCGTAAAACTCGAATGCACAAGTAAAGTGCATATCCATTGCTGCTTTTGAACGTACCTACAGAACTCTTTCAGAACTAAAACGTTCGTACTTAACATATTTTTTATTTGGCATCGTTAGTCGCAAAAAAACATACCGCACCTCGCACACACGGCTAAAGATGTTATCGCATCAATTAGTGCAGTTGACTGTTTAATTGCATTGTAATTAAAGGCTATATTCGCTCGGCTAATCAGCACGTTACTGCTCTATATGGGAGAGTCGCGGTGAGCTTCGGGTTCGGTCTCGCTGTTAGCGGTGATTACTAGAACTTTGTTTCATTTGCTATTTATTTTTTGAAAAATATAGATATTTATTGCGTATCAAAAAAAGTGTTTTGTTGTTTGAATATGCGTTAGTGATTAATATCTGTCTTGGGTTTGTAGCTGGAGCTGTTGTCAAAGTAAATCTTTAGATAGAAAATGCACGATCTCATAATGACTGCATTATGACATCGTGCATTTTTTTGCAAACAGTTTTTCATGTAGAAATAATAGTAATAATTAAGGAGAAAAATTAACCACAAATAATTTAATTTCATGATATTTTTGATATAATATTATAATTCATACTTAACATTAGATTAACCAACCAAACACAAGCAGCAACATTATTTTTATAACAAAACCGAAAATAAACAAAACGCTGTCACTTAGACCCAACCCTTAAAAAAACTAACCCTATAAAGTGTGCGTAACATTTTTTTTCTTGTCAGATTCCCTGAGAATGGAACGTATTCCAGTAAGTGAGTTTCATCACCGCTTCGCCTGGGAAGACTGACCGGCCATCGAGACCCATACGTATATGGATTCTAACACAGTCATAAGCCATGTTGGTCTAGGAATGCACATTCGCTTGTTTTTCATGTATACAGTGATAGTATTCGATTTAAGTTAAAGACATTTTGTTGCATTAGATGTGTAAGTTGTTACTTCTGAGTTACATGCATTAAGTAGGTTGTGTATAAGGTTTTATTAGGTAAGTAGGTTGTATGGCTGCGTTAACCGTTTTTTTTTAACATTAGATGTACTTTAAAATACTAAATAGTAGGTAAAGCATTTGATTAAACTTTTTGTCATTTTCGTGAGTGACATCGTTGTAATCTTTGATTAACATCCATCGCTGCGTCGACGTCTAAGGACACGTAACACAGGTTATTTAAACAAAAATAACATAAATTTCTGACTAATCGACTAACTAAACTCGATCTTATGATCACGATACCATTTTCCTACGTCATGATGACGTAGCATCCCACCAAAAATCTCTTTAGTCCATCTACTAAAAATCCATTTTTACCAGTATTGCTAGATTTTTTTTATTACACTGAGTTTCTAAGAATAACAAAGGTTTATTCATCTGCCGAGATGTGTATCTGTATCGAGGCCTACAGGTAGCTATCCATATGTAAGTCGCATACGACCTAAACTATGCAGACGCACGCGGAAGAGGCAAAGGGTAATTACTTTATCTACAAATATGTGTCTGAACTGATAATGTAACTCTTTATAAGGATGTTGGAGCAAATCTAGAAAATTACTGCATTCTGGATGATTCTATGTGGAATAATAACAGGTATTGTAGTTGTAGATAATATAATGCACAAAGGCAGGTTCGATCCTAAAGCAAGCAAGTTAAACATTTTGTCTTAATTAAAATTACTTTCTTAATTATTTTAAGAGACCAGTGACAAACGGCGAAGGAGAAGAGAAAATTAGGATTTCGGAATTCGTAATTGTAAGTATAATTAATTAACTATTTCATATTCAGTTCGGACTAGACTTCAAGAAAAAGGCAAAAGGAGAACCTTGAACTTATTTTGTCTTCTGAGAAATATAATTTTTCACCATCCAGTTGCGGACCACTTCTGGACACATACCACTTCCGATATTTAGTGAAGTATTAATGAGCAATATGCATTTAAATTATCGTAATCTATTCTTACGGAGATTTATATTTAATTTAGTTCTAAAGCAAACTTAGTTTCAAGCCTTCTATGGCTAAAATGTCACTTATTAACCAACTTTTAGCTCGATAGGTATCGGCGATTTGCAGCCTTAAGTTAAGTAATTAACTATACAAACTAAATGTCAGCAAAAAATAGCTATCAGCCAGGTCAGCTATTAACGTGAATAACAAGAAAATCGATTACTTTGTATAAAATTTGTCTAATACGTCAGTTGTATATGGCAGCAGATACATTAACGGTTAGGTCAAAAGCGACGTTTTTCGAACACCAACCATATTTTGAACATGTAACGTTGCGATGTGCGCTATGTGGAAGATGTCACAACTTGAACGCCGACAATGCTGGACTGTACTACGAAATGCGCAATTCGCCTGTGATCGATCCCGTGCCCTTTTATTTTGATATACATTGCTGCTTTTCAACAACACCTTCATGAGCTAGTCTATATTCAAACAGTAATGGAAAGCAAAATGGGTCTTATTGCCGTGATATAGATAGTAACTTTGGAAGGCTGAGTCGATTCTAATTGGGTAAATCAATGGTGGACGTGCGTTACTCACTCGATGTTTACGATTTCTTGTTAAACCCAACAGATACACTGATTGATGGATTAAACGTACTCTCGGCTAGAATTTAGGAAAACGATCGTTAAATTGCCAATAAACTATTAGTGTTTATCTACTTAGTAATTTTATGGAAGCAAATATTATATAAATGGTGATATAACGAGGATTTTAACATAGTCCATAATTGTTTGATGTATGGTTGATTTAAATTGCTTCTGCCCAGATTGGTTGATCGGTTGGTTATAATGCCGGTTTTTTTTGGGATAAATATCGTCGTTAAGTAGACTAATAAAGTCAAAATTTTGGGCAACTATAACTTGTAAGCATACAATGTAAGCATACAAAATAGCGCCAGATAGCCGAGTGGCAAACTAACTGTGTACCAGTAGCCGCGAGTTCGATCCCCGGGTAGGATTCTCGACGAATGCTTGTTCTTAGTTTGGAAAACTCATCACCATACGAAGAACGCTGCAATAATAAAAAAATCTTAGGATAAAGATACCTACTTCTTAAACAACTACTTAATTATTTTGGTATACCGAATACAAAATGTAAATAACAATTTACTCGAAATTGCAAACTGCGCATTCAATTCACCTATGTTACGGATGTATTAAACTTCATAATTTTAAACCTAGGTCATAAACTAAACTATGGTTTAAAGTTATCTTTTAATTAATCTCGGTATGTTTGATATCCTTGACCTTGGAAACAACGTGCGGTCTAAGACCATTTAGGTACCCTAACGTTAGATTAATGTCAACTATCATGTTTTTCAGTGCACTTAGTAGTTTTATAATTTGTTTTAGAATGGACTTTGAGGACATCAAACAACGGATTAAAAGTAATTATATTTTATAAGGTCATATTTAGATCTCATTTTCCTGATGGTCTACTGTGGTATAAGTGTTACTTGGTAAAATAGGTTATAGAGGTTAAAAGGATAGAGGCTCTATATAAACTGAAGTATAAGTTTGAACCCGGTAAGACTGTGCGTACCTAAACATACCTTGGAAATAGACAAGGCAGAATAGTAAATAAAATTTTTGAATAGCGTGGGAAAAGCATAGACGCTCGGTATTCAGACCTGTCAAATTAGAACACTCGTCTGTAATCAACGTTAATTAAAACGACATCGCATTTAATTACTCAAGTTTGTCTTGCGGTGTCAAAACCAGACACGGATGGTAAAAACTAAGGGCTATAAGGTCTAACGAGAGACGCTTGATAAGCGAACAAGAAAAAAATTCTTGTGCTTGTGGGTCATCAGATATGGACAGGCCGAGTGCGCTGCAAAGCTCACCTGCCATACACAGACGACATTAATATTTCATTAAAACACACGTTCACACGTAATACACCCGATGCATGTGTCAAATTGAAATATACGACAATCGCACGTAAGTGACGTTTACAATAGATACGTTAATTACATGTGACTCAGGTTATGTTGCCGTCGCCGTCTGTACTTCATTCCTCCTGGTAAGTTACGGTTATTACCGTGATTCATTTATATGTAATGGTGTTACTTCGATTGTTATCGTCTTAATGACTTAATTTTATTTGCCGTTGAATTCTTTGTTGGCAATGATATACTTTTATTTGTAAATTGCAACATATTTCGCATTATCTCCTTGTATATTTTAATTCACACGCTGTAATCTAGTCTCTATGATATCACGTGTGATCTATGTCTGTAATAGATGTCATAGCTTGCGATTTATGTCTACAATATGATGCATGTAAACTTTATCCATGTTAGTGTCTCGACGCACGTAAAAACGGATCAAGCTTAAACATTAAAATATTTTAAACATATCTTGATATGTATCTTGTATTTTTCCTTTTTAGGATAAGCCAAGACATCAAGAGCAGTGGAAGTGACAACCTATCATTAAAGTCCCGCGATACATAATGAGATATACACTCAGTGTATTTATTTATGGTAATGTGCGCCATCTAACGTTTTTTCCTCTAGACGTTGAATCAGTAAATGAAGTAGAAAAATAATGATTAATTTTATCAAGACAGTGGAACATCAACTGCGTTTTAATAGCCTTGTGTTTGCTTAGCTTTCTGCATTTTTCATTTAAAATTAAAAGAATTCGTTTTACAGAGTTAAACGTAACTAGCGTTCGATACAAGCAATATGTGCATCTTTCATCGCTTGAAATCTTTTAGAGTCTGCAAAAAAAAAATGCAACGGCATAAAAAGTTTACTACCACATTAAAACTATGCCAATTCTACTTAGTAATGCTTTAGAGTCAAAATCATTAATCTATTCGGAAAGTATGTTCCAGAAATAACTTTGAAATGGGCAATTAAAATCAATTTTAAGGTCGTTATATAAATTACCACTTGGATATTAAATTGTGATTGTATATATGTATTGATAAGATGCGTTTGCCGGGTTAGCTGGTATTTATTTCAGTTTTAATTCACCTGACTCAGAGCAAATCGCAAGACCTATTCACGCTAATAGGCAGTCCTTATCGTTCGTGTATATTCTCTTCATTAACCACATCAGAGCACAACACGTGACTACAGCGAACTATATTTATCACAGTAGGAACTGTTACAACTGAACTTTTCCTAAGAACCTCATTAAAACCAAAAGTATAATCGAACTAAAAAATATAAGAAAATTGTTAATTGAAGACACCTTTATTCAGAAGAAGATAAGGTTGAATTTTGTCAACAGTTTTGGATGCTGTTTCGTGTTTCACGGTATGTACTGAAACAAAATAATAAATACTTGTTTATCTAAGTGGTGTATTGAATTGAAACATTGCGAAAACAAACGTTGTTGCGTTACAAATTGTGTCGGACATAAGAAGGGGAAATTCAAAGGAGCGTGTGCTTCTAATTTAGCATGGACCTCGCTGCCTGTTTGACCAGTTCGGTTACAAAAGCTGTAGGATCCAAGCCTCAGGTTTTGTTACACAAACCTTCGCAGACATCCTTAGTTTTATCTAGGAAATGTTGCGACTACTTTCTAGTGCTGCAGACTTACAAATGTTACTTTTACAGTTTAAAAATAATTTCGTAATTTATCTTTGCAATTTTGCCAGCCTTCATCGATTGATACATTACCTCCTTTATTTTTAACAGCACATTATTTTTACTTATCTTTCGAAATCCAATCAGCAAAAATATAAAAATAATCTCAGCTAATACTGATTGATTGTTCCATACACAATAGAGCAGCTATTAACAATGTTATTAGAATGACAGAGCCATCTTGAAATTGAATTAATTTAAAACATTTTAACATTTTTTAATATCAACGTGACGATTTGACAAATGACGATCATCGTTCAACACAACGTATCGAGACGAAACATATGAATCACGACGATTTCAAATTCAAATTCGGAACGCGATATTCAAATGAGCGTAATTACGGCGCACGCGCACACCGATTAGCGGCGTGCGCGTGTAGGATGCCCTAGCTTTCACTAATAGACTCCATATTACTCAATTACTCTGTCAATACTTTATATAGGAAATTACTAGGATTGTTTTCACGATTAATGTTGTATACGGTAGTATGTACTGAGTATGTAAGCTCGGTTAAATATGTGCTCGTGTTCTTGTGAGGAAGTGAAGTTTACATGGCAATCTAATGTAGTGTAAGGAGCATAACGAAACAGGTACACGTTATTGCGATGTCTGCGTTTACTTCAACTATACTTTTTAATCGATTTCTATACCTAACACTCGTCTGAATTACAACAACTTTTATTAATATAGTATTCTGGCTGTTTTTCTTAAGAACTGAGAGTAAACACCGCCCAAGTTCCTTACTCCGAACTCTACTGAGTACCTACATTTAAACAAAAGATTAATTTGAAAAGATGATGATTTTTCGACCAGGGTTTAACCCGATACCTCGACCTCGGCATAATATGTATGCTCTCAGGCCAACTGCAAAGAAGCCAAAATCTCAAAGAAGAAAAATATTTGTCATCCCCTCCCAATACTGTCCATATAGCACAGTAGACAGACAATGTTGCAAAGCCCTAATATCATAACATTGTGAAGTACAAGCTATTGATGAACAGATATCTAGTTCATATCATTACATCACTTTGATCCATTGACAACCATATATGAACATATCTCATTTAATTAAATAATCTGCCATAATTATTAATGATAGTGGGAATAGACCGACCTGGATCTTTCTTAGTGAATATTATGACCAAGTATTCTATTCGTGTCATTGTAGGTCTAATAGACGTATGTTATATTACTGAAGCAAAGTGATCTTCTTATACAAAAAACAAGTACCTACTTGTAAAAAAATACCAAGAATCAAAAAAAAATTTGGTGTGAGTGATTAAGTACATTTTTTTCTGTGTTTTTTTAATACGACTCTCACACAAAATAATTTAGTTTGTTTCACAAACATTCAAGTCACATGCACAAAGACAATCACAGACTCAGAACCAGCAATTTCGTCGACCACACAAACACTTGTCTTACCTACTCGGGGATCGAACACTCGACACGTCGCGCACTGTGGATTTGGCGTGTGTCCTCAACCACTCAGCTATTCGTGCAGTCAAATACTATATTGTGTCCTTTATCACTAAGAGCCTGCAAATCTTCAATTTTTTCCCAGCATGTAGGAAACGTAAATTTTTACGTAGTTTGACTTTCGCAAACCATGAATACAACCTGACCACCATTTTATGTAAGAAGCAAAAGTTCAGTTCTTAATGAGATACTCATGTCGTCAAACTGGTGCTCATTTAGGCAATGAAAATAACCCTTGCACAATCCTGAGTGATTATAATAAAATAAAATCTAACTAATTACCTCTATCTTTTAACGTCTCTCTCATTTACTAAATAAGTGAACTAGGATTACATTAACTGGCTATTCGTTCTAATTGAGTGCAAATAAGCATTGAATATATTTAAGCTAGCTACCTAATTACGTATGTGCTTTGAATTGAGACAGTAGACTCAATACATACTGGAAGAGTATTGCGGTCATCGCAACATGGATTACCAAACTTAGAAATCTTGGATACGCGGTGACACCCGTCAATTTTGTTAAATCTTTTCGTAGTTTCGAGCTTTAAAAATTCTTGGATGAGACATATTTTGGTATTATATATGGCAAAATTGCAAAATTATTTGCCTTGCGATGACTTTCATATCACATCGCTCGTTTATGTTGAGCTGAATGTTAACCTTCGCTATTCAAAAAGGCACAATGAAAAGAGGTCCTAATGGTTAAAATGTATTCATTTAACCACAACCAAGAAATTATCCTCTGTCAAAATTTGTCTCTAATGATTTTCGTTACTTTCTGCCGTCCTGATATTGATTTGGCTTTTAGTGCACCGATAGAGTTCCTTAAAAAGGTCATAATTTTCCTTCACATTTAATTTAAACAGGTCTAAGTGATCTAACAAGTTTATAACTTAACTAACTTATGACTTAGACTGATTCCTTCCTGAGCATTAGCAAGTTAGAGCAACATTAATGCTTAATGTATGCACTAACATTTTCTCACCTGCGCGTTTATTTAACCTCCGGTAATTTATTAAGAATATTTTATTAATCGATGTTTATTTGTTTTATTATTATGTTTATGTTTGTATTTGAAAAAGTTATGAAATGTTCAATGTAGTCTTTACAATGAAATTAATTGAGAAATAGGTGGTCCTAATTTCAAGCATTTTTTTATTTATTCGTTAACGTCGTTACTCTACCATATGTATGGGCTAAAATTGGCAGCACATTTAAATAGGCTGAGCAGACAAGATTGAAGGAGGTAGCAGCGATTTTTTGGTTTACTTAAAAACCATTTACTTAAAAAAATATATAAATCAATAAAATACAGAATTCCCGACAAATGCCTAGTAATACGTGCGAGATAAACCGCCGACACCGAACAGAAACTGCGAGGAAATATTTTCCAGCAATTGTCATCAACATTTGAGGAAATCATAAATTCACTGTCACCGATACCGCACTAAACGCGTATACTGAGTGGAATCCAGGAGGCCTACCACCAGACCATTATCACTTAGAGTACGTCTACTGTAGTTGTAAAAGTGGGACAGCGCACTACTAAACATAGAGCAGCATCTCGCTTGCACATCAATTACGGTATTTCTTAAATCGGTGTTGGAGGGACTAGTAGGCCCTCTGGTGCCCTACCGAGTACCGTACAATCGTTCGCCAGCGTTCGCCAGCTGCGCGATATCGCTTCGCGACCGAACGGCAATATTTCACCGGTCCTTTGCTATCACCTGTCAAATCGTACAAGTGTTCCGCCCGGGCCGGACCTATTTAAATATCAACTGTTTTAGACGTAAATACTTGCTCTTTGTCTTACTGTAAAGTAGGGTGTAAAATGCTAATTGTTAAGTGGAACTTGTTTTATTTTATTATCGGAGTTTATCTGTGACTTGGTGTTGGGTAATATGAAACTATTCAGCGGTTGATGGTACAACAGATAGGACTCTATTACTGCGTGGAGCACCTTTAATGTTCAAATGCTATTTCCCCTTTCAGATTCCTCAGCAAAGTTTAAAATCTTTAACATCTCGCTAGCCCAATGAAATCTAACTAGGCAGTGTTTTGTTAAAATCAAACAAACGATTTGGTATGATAATGTTTGTAGGTATTAACAACCTACTGTAAAACGCTTTAAGAACAGTAAATCATTGTTTCTTTTCTCTTGAAGAAACTTATTTCATAACGAGACGATTCTGCTTTACATACATTTACATCCACTTTGACTCATAATATACAGTCGGATGTATCGACGCGTGTCATCCGGCTGGCTTTCAAAACGCCGAGTGCGACGACTTAGCCATAAGAAATATTTATAATGCTTTGTATGCAAAATAACCTAATGCATTTCACTACACATAAAATAGTGTCACTTTAATAGACACGTCGTTATACACGATTGTCGACCTTACAACTATGCGGCGTCGAAGTGCTTTTATTGTTTGACGCCGCGAATTCTAAGGCGAGTATCGAATGCGAATATCGTCACGTGGGTGAGCCCCACAATCTCACTAGGATTTGAATAAAATCTGCATACGGCCCTTGTAGTTTTTGATTGATGATATTATATAGTGATGTAACGCCAGGATCAGCGATGTGTTTGTGGTGTGAAAGGTGACTCTATGTAGATTAGTATCACGAGTACCTACGAGCTTGACACGCGTATCAGACTGACACGTATGTCAAGGTCGCGGTTTCACTTCTGACTTGTCAAATATTGCTTTGTTCGATATTATTTATTGTGTTATCATCGGGCAGATTTGTTTGGAATTTTTATCGAGTCACGCATCAGTCGTAATGCTCGCTCGACTAAAATGGAAATGTTCGTAGCGTAATAGTTATTATGTGTTATGACATATTTACAAAGGTGTGAACACTTTTATCATAAATAATTTAACATAGTCAGATATCTAGTAATACGGTGTCAGGGCTGGTAATAAATTCATGTAGTAGGATGTAATTAATAAGATGTGAGAAATAGTTGACATATTGTTGCTTGTATGGACGTGCTGCGTATATTTTTGTTTGCTAGTATGGGCCTCGGTGCTCAGCCATTTATATTTAATCGTTCATTATGTGTTTGTCTTTATCGTTTACGATAAACATCAATAGTAGTTTCTATTCAGTTTGATTTCAACATAATAAATTGTGGTACGCACAATAAATTGTATGGTACAAAAGTAGGTAGGGACTTGAGGAGGCTAGCGTACCGCGCACGCAAAATGCATCCGCTTTGAGACAGAGAGCATTCTTGTTGGCGAATAAGGTTCTTCCTAGTTATTTGCTGGTCCTATTGAGATGTTCCGAGCCGGGCTGCTGACACGCGTATGGTCTCCGGCACACCGCACACAGCTATTTCAATAGAATGTTAGTGATGTTCACAAAGACCAGTTACAGACATCGAATAAGGCTCGGTGCACATTCAAATAGCATTTGCGTGCGCCTTTGGATGCGTAGCCGAGAGTTTCTAACTGAAATTTTCCAAATGCGAAGTGCGAAAATAAATGAGGGGCCTATTGATATGAAATCATGTGATAAAATGTAGCCAAGATGCGGTGTTTTAGCCATTAAATAAAGCATTATTAAGCCATTGTTTACCGTTGTTTGAAATGTATTAGAACTGTGTTAGTCAACTTATAACAATTTAGACAATCTTGGCATTTCAGAATAGGGTTTTCATTCAACTTTTGAATGTTTCAAGTGATTTTAATGTGCGAGTGTCAATTTTTAAAATCACCTGAGGCACCTAAGCAACATAACTACATGATAAATCAAATAGGACTATATTTACCGATTTTAGAATGGGTTGTTATGTTTTAATTTGGTTTTCCCATGCAAAATTACCCCTAAAATACTTTATATGTTCTTTCTTCACTTCGAAAATACTTTGTTTCCGCCGAAAATATAGTGATGTAATTCAGAATCTCGTTTCCAATTCTCCACATCACAATAGTCCGTTTATAATTAAATTATTATTTTCCTCCTGCAATTCATTTATTTTTGTCTACAATAATACAACTGACTTAGTCCCAGGCCGCGTCTGTTCCTTAAATGGTAATGATAGTATCCCGGTATGTCCCGGGTGGCGAGGACATGTGTCCCGGGGCAAAGCCGGGGACCATTGTAATTGCGAAAGGTTATCATAGCATACAAAGGTCGTAGGGTTGTAATGAAATGTATATGTTTAATAAGTTCCTTAGGATTCTGTTTGTGGTAGATTTATGGATTGAACTTCTCGTAGATTTTATATTTGACTATAATTTCGTCTGTCAATTCATGATTGTGTGTACTTTTAGTGCCGTCAGTTCGATAAACAATGGCAACGATTTTAAGCACCAATATGATTTAACAATACTTTAAGCTTGAATCCCATTCTGATAAGTATTTCTGAGACATTTTATAACAAATATTTTTTGACCACCTTTAAAAAAGGGAGTTTAACCAATTTGACCGTATATACCTGTATTTTTAAGTATTTATTTTATAGTTTTATTAATTATTTAGAACACCACAATAAAAAACACTGTCAAAAATTTGAAAGTCGAAAAACACTTTGACGACTACGCCTGCCCTTGAGGCAGAGAAGCATAAGAAGAAGACATTTAGTCACCAGCAGTGAAACAGTTACGCGTCATCATGGTGCAAGTTTTTCCAAAAAAGCAATACTAAAGCAAGCAAAGTATTAAAACAGCGAGACCAAGACTTAATCTATTTAGCATCATTACAAAGCTTCCTTATTCCATATACAATCAAGTTCTCAGATAAGTTAAGTAATATTATTGTTTTGCAGCATCCGTGGCCGATGTGTGCCGGGCGTCGGATATGGAACAGCATCTGATAGCCAGGATCGAGGCACGCACTTACAATACGAACCTGTTTTATCTGAATCTTGGTCTTCTTTATAGAAAGTAATCATCATATAGATTGCAGTATTATTCTATTTAACGGTAGCTTTTATAGTAGGTTGGTTTCGTTTTGTATCTGATTGTTTTGTTGGTTACTTTTGTTGTATTGAATTGTCATTAAGTGAGGTTATGCTGAATATTTTTTTTATATTTTCGTTTTAAGTTAATAAAATTATCCCTAAACTACAAGGAATGCCAGTTGAGGTAAAATTTGGGAAAGGTAATGCAATTGTAGTTCTCGAATAAACAATCGATATTTTTTTCGTATTGCAATAAGATACATTGAAGAACTTCTTTACAATTTGAAATTGCATTACGAAAAAATATCAATTGTCTATTCGAGTAAAAACTACGTTAAGGAAACCCAGTTGCTTTGCAATTTTGGAAGGGTTAGTCTTGCGAGTATTCCGCTTGTATTCGCCAAAACATTCCGCAAAAAAGTTATATCAGCTAAACATTTCTTCATACCTTAATAGAACGACAAATCTCAGACACTAACAAACCACAATAGTTTCATATACCCATATATAAATATACAGTAAATACTACATGTATTTGAAATACCTATAAGTACATACAATACGTCCCCGTCGCCACACTACGGGGCTAAAGGATTTATCAAAGCCGGGAGCAGTGAGGAGAACCTCGGTAATTTATGTGCGCCTGCGCAAACAGATGTGCACGGCTGGAGTCCGCTTGCCCACGCGCATGCGCAGAACACACAACTTTGATTTACTCCTCTACAACAAATATATACGTTCCCGTCACAATGAAAATATCATAATGACCGTTATATCTATTTCTCGTTACCTATTAAGAAATCTTGAGAGTTGTTAATTGTGGGTAAATAATGTTTGCCTTGTGTGAGGAAATTGCAGCTTGTTTATTATATGGAGGTTGGAGATTTTCAATTGTTTACGTTTAGTTTCTGTTATAAGATCTAGAGTGACTAAGTTTAAGAAATATATAAACATAATTTGATGCGTCAATGTTTTTTTCGATAATGTGGACAAAGACAAATTACGGTTATAATTAGTCACCCTATTAAAAATGTGACTTACCTAAAGTTCTTCTGCACAGCTAACAGCAACATAAACAAGGTATAATAACACAAAAACATTTCTTGTTTCTTCTAAAGCAAATGTTATGACATCATACAATATCATAACACCTAAAACATTAGCATCCTCATATCAATCTTTATTACAACTTTATCCAGTAACACCAGATCTCGCCTTTTTGCTTCGTATTAACTGCAAATCAGAAAAGTGACTGTTGAACAAGCGAGATAGCGCTATCCGTAGCAAATAACGTCATCTCGCTCCTGCAACGACACTAATCTTATAAGAGCTCATGGTATGAGTTCTGATGGGTATACAACCAGTTCTTAGTCCTGTATAGATATGGGAGGTGCTCTGCAAGTGACATTTGACCTCTGACCCTGAAGCTGGGCCAGTGCTAGTACAGTTGCTGTTATCAGTGTGCTTACAAATGTAGAGTTATTCGAAATTTGCATATTACTAGGGTGCATAGCATTCAGACTCTGCAGTACAATATTATATAAATAAAAATTTTTGAAACTACATTTCAATGCAAGAGAATATGTCTATCAATACACACTACAAATTATTATCTAGTTTTGGCAGTCAAACAAAAAAAAAACACTCTTTATCTTCCTACCTCCCTTTACTCTGCGTGATTTTCAGAAGAGTATCTAACTCATTTTTCATTGTTTCAAGCTCCTTTTAACTTGCCAAAAAATACTGAACTTCTAAAGCCAAATACAAAAGAATATCAACACCACCCTCCTTGTAATCAGAAAACACCGACTCTTGAACACAAGAAGCTAGAACAAAGACTTCGAACCCTGGACGTTACGCGGTGCGTGAAGAATCCCATTATTATAAGGTACATCATACATTCCGGGCATCGTAAGTGCGCGGTATGAGTTAATGTGGCTTGCCGGTGAATAGCCCTATATCTGCCGCTGAGAATGCAAAAGGATAAGCTCCCTGAATCATGTTAGGAAAGTTTAGAACTGATTTTTTTTGCCTATTTATGAGTAAAATGTAGGGAACTCTAGTCTAATAGTCATAGGTATTTTTTATGTTAAGAGTCGAATTTTGGATTTGGTTCATTACACTTTATCGAAATAATTAAAGACCACCAAGTTTATCGACTTATAAAACTTATAGAATCAAGTGCCTTTATGCCTGTTACTAGAATGTTTGTGAAAATCGTGAAAATCCGATACAAGGATTAAATTCCTTAGAGCGGAATTCGTTTTTTCACGAACAAAGAACAAAAAACTTTAACATTTTTGTTTTTTAGTTCTTTTTCAGAAATCAGAAAATTCCATATCATAACATACTATCTGTGCACAGTTGTCCGCAAACATTAATACAGACTCTATAAAACAACCATATAAGCCAAACAAAACAATTCATTAATTTAAGTCAGCTCTAAACAATTTCAGGTCTACATTCATTTGGCAGCGCATATCTTGTGCGCAGGAGTGCATTGTTTATCTGCCGCGGCGTGGGGTCGGCCAATAGGTAGCGGGTTCGATCCCAGCTGCGCACTGTTTATTACGGCACCGGTATGTAGCTAATAGATAGAGATGTTTCATGCAACATTAGTGCTTGTGTTATTATGTTTGAGCAAGTTTTGTAATAGATTTTGTGAAATATTATTAAAGAGTCATATATGAGAAAGGTTAGTTCGTGTGGTAGAAATAATATTACTACAAGATATATAGAGGTTTTAATAATGTTTGAATTAGCGCTCACTCAGCCAATGCTAGTTTAGTAGCTAGGTATATTTAGCCGATATTAGAATCGATGAAATGGTTTAAAACTCTTGTTTATTTCAAGAGAATGATTAATTAAATGCATTAAGATAAAACTTTTTAACAATTTACTAAATATGCTACAAATAATAAGGAAGTAGAAGGAAGTAAGTGACAAATGTACCATCAATTTATTATTTTAATGTTGTAAGGGAAAAAATTACGAAGTTAAAAATAAATAAAAAGTACGAAGTTAACGCTCAAATTTCTATAATCTATAGATACTAATTAGATACTAATATATAAAGCTGAAGAGTTTGTTTGTTTGTTTGTTTGTTTGTTTGAACGCGCTAATCTCAGGAACTACTGGACCAAATTGAAAAATTCTTTTTGTGTTGAATAGACCATTCATCGAGGAAGGCTTTAGGCTATAAACCATCACGTTGCGAAAAAAACAGGACAGGTATAAATCATAACTTATATCTTCTACCCACGGGGTCGAAGTCGCAGGCAACAGCTAGTTTTGATATATGGCTCAAATCAATCGAGCGTCATAACATAAAATAATAGAATTAAATAGGGTATGCGTTATTGCACATCATATAATTACAGAAGTTCGCAAAGAAAAATAGTTACAAGGTGCCATAATGAAAGACGCAGACAACCTTTGGATGGACCTCATCCAAAGGGGCAACATTTGTGCAAATAGTCCTCGGTGCACAATAAAATAAATAATCCTAACAAAATAATAAATTAAAGTAGTAGTTAGCAATAATATTTAGTTCTAAGAAATTACTCACAAACACATTTCCTGTTTTATTTGCACAAAGCGTGCAAATTTGTACGTACGGTTAGCAATGCTTGCGGCATTATCGTGACGGTGGGTTAGAGGTGCACGGCGGGCTACACACTACCTGTCTTCCTTTCATTACGAGCTTCATATGGATGCACCATTAGATAATGCACGGATAAATGTCGGTACGGCTTACGCTTCTTCTGAGGTAAGTAGAGCCTCTTTCACTCGGACCTCTTTGGCTTCCATCTTAAAGTGTTTTGTTGATTTTGGCCGCTGAATGAAATTTAAATTTCATTTGGTTTTTGTGGCTATATGAGTTTTGTTTGTTTATTGTAATAAATGTATTGGAATGTTTTGTTTGGTTAATCGGATTGTTTATTACATTTTTTTTTAATTTCCTATTTTGTAATAAAATTCCGTTTCATAATTCATCACTGTCCTCTTTAAATTTATCAGTAAATATGAATACTCTTCTAATTTAAATATTTATAGAAAAATATTGACCAAACCAGAAAATCTATTGTCCTTTGTCATCGATGACAACCAGACAAAAAAATATGAAGAAAAATTTAATTTTCAGAAAAAAAAGTTCGATAAAGCTAAGAACATACCTGTCAAAATAAAATTCTTATAATAAAAAAAAATAACATCTATGTGAAACAAATATGAAAGTTAGTATCCAGATGTTATCTCTAGGTGTACCTATCAATCTTAAAATGTCGTATCAAGAATGCTCTAAATTAAATTAGAAAGGCGGACGTATCTAATTTGCGTCAGTACTGCGTTATTAATACGCGTAGGCTAATTGTCGGTGGCCGGTCATCTCTATTATATTGTTAACGAGGATCTAAAGGTACTGGATGTGACGTTGTATTTGTTAGAAAAATAAGATTGTATCGTATCGTGTTGTATATCGTATTTCATTTTGAAATATTTTGTAACATCGGTACCTACTATAGCAAAAAAGTGTACCTTAATTTATTAATGTGTTTATAAAGGCAGTGTTCAGATCTTGCAGACATAATACAATAGACTTAAAAATAAGCTTTAGAAACTTTGCTAACACACTTTTACAGTACGATAAAGTTAACCGAAGATATTTATTCCTCTGGTACTGAGTGCTTAAATAATTCACTTATGGATTGAAGTTTCATACCCTTTGAAGTTAAAACCTTAAGCAATATTGCAAATTATTCTAAAACATTTACACCACATAAAAACAGATTCGGACTTTACATTCATTTTCAAAACCCACTAATAAAGCGGTCCTTAATTTTCGTTTACGGTAACGAACCATCAATCACATCTAGCTTCACCTCACCTATGTTAGCCCACACATTTTGTTGATAAATACCAAGGCAGATTCGCTTAAAGGTAATAAATTTCACAAGATTACCGACGGCATGATTAATACGATCCATCGGTACAAAAATGAAGACTGGGAATCGATCGATCAACGTGGGTGTTTAATTTGAGTGTATGGTCATTTATCTTTATCGATTAGTGGTGTACGGGACCACGGTACTTAGGTAATGCTTGTGGAAACTACTCGTAGATGGTGTGATGGTAAAATTATAGTCGGTTTGTGTCTTTGTGGAGGCTTTGTCTGAGATTAGAGGGTAAAGCCGGTATGTGTTTAGCACGGTCGGTAATGTGATCAATGAGGTAGGTTTGTTAGCAGCTGTGTTGTTCTTCAAGGACTTATTAAAATGTAGTTTCTCAACCAAAAAATGTAATAATTTGTGAGCTTTAGCATTTACTTGCTTTTAATCTTACCCCACTTTCAAGAGCAAATCGTTAAGAGATTAAGTCGACTTTCAATATTTTAAAAATAGACACTTAACGTGTGTAAAACACAATAAAGCAAGGAAATACTTTTCCAACCATGATTTTACATATCTTTTTACGTCAACGCAGAATAATTGTACTCACATAATTGTCATATCCATTACCACGATTATCTTTGACAAGTGCTGCTTTTACCGTTCTGATTAAGACTGACAGAAGTTGAATCGTTCATGTTGGGGTGAAGGGTCCGAGGTCCTGTTGACCTCAATTTGATAAATCTCACAACTTCTCAACTTACTGTTAATTACTGAAAAGTCAAGTAAATTATTGCAACACTGAATAATGATCGACATTAAAATGTTGCCATATTCTGTACTGTAATGTTGGAATGTATTTATATTTATGTTGCGGCATCTTAGTTATTTACCCTATTGACTTTTAGTATACGTGTTTGTTTAAATTAAATAAAAAAGCTCCCTTGACGTAAGTGTCCATAAGGTACATCAGGAAAAAATGAAATATGTATTTCAAGCTCTAATTTTCGGTTCGATCTCCGCACAACGCAATCATTTGGGTGATCTTCAAACAATTGTTTTGAGTCTAACTAGAATGTTTGTGAAGCCCCTGCGCCATGGGGAATAAATACCTAATGGCAAAAGTCGTTTTTAAAGAACCCCTTTTCTTCCTCTATGGTTAAGATGTTTATTTTTGCAAATATAATTTTACTGGAGGTATGTTTGTCCGTCCCATTGATCGGATTTCTTCTCTTTCGCTTCTCAAATCAGATCAGCTAGTTTTAATTAAAACGAAACACACTAATCTACTACTACGTCTTACCATTACTAATCGCGTGCAATGACTTGGACACACCCTGTAATACCATATCGTTTTCACTATCTACAATTGAAACGTTTCCATCAAATTTGACAGTTGCGACATTATTTCATTTAATACCCGCAACGCAAACTGAAAAGGATTACTCGGCTTTAAATTTAAATTCTAAATAATAACTAAGTCTGTCTGTTGGTTGTACGCACGCAACGGCGCACGCGCGGGCGGGAGCGTGCCCAATCCGCTCCAATTTCGCAAGATGTCGCACCGTAGAGGTTAACTGCAGTAGGTCAGGTCCGATATTGATGGGGTACACCTGCGCTCGTGCTGTACTTTTGTCTGTGTTTGCTTGTGACAACGCCCTCATTAAAGCTTTGTTGGACGTTGAACATATGTGCCTAATTAACAGAGTAAATTGTAAGTAAGGGGAAGGTTTTATTTGATTTTGCGAGTTAAATAATACTGCTTATGCGAAACAGCATTAACTCATTATATCTAAAATTAATTCAATTATGATGTGTCTGTTGCTTTAGTCCTTATCAATTAATTAGATACCTTTACAGTATTATGGTTGCGGATCTTGAAAGAAAAGAACAGAACGCTCATAAAATCACTTTTTTGTCCGTTCGTCTGCTGTCACCATTGTACATTTTCGATATTTGCAAGAAAATCTAAACTTTCGCGAGAATTTGACTCGTTTTTTATTAAGGGATGTACTATCAAGTGATTCTAAATCAGAAAAGTCGTATAACAACCGAAAAATACTATTAAAATTAATCATAACTTCTGTCCTATGACACGGAAATAACGAAGACCATTTCTGCACCCCCTATCACCAAGCTTCCTTATCACGAGCTTCGGCTTAAGCAAAATTTCTGTTATCACCGCAGCATGGCCGCTCACTTGTAGATGTCGGATCGTCGCGCAGTATATCACGCCGGATATTTACCGCCGGCCACCGCCCGCCGGTGACAGCCTTATCTGTTATCAGTATATGGATAGATACCTTATTGGATGCCAGCCGTATTCATAGTGTAGACTATGGCCTTGAGATTTGTGAATGGTTGGCTATTTTTCGCAGTTTTTCCTTTTTTTGTGTTGTTGATTAAGATATATGTTTTACAGACAGCCTCATAAATAGTAGTATTAAAATAGACACTTAATGGTACTTTATTTAATTAAAAACAATATCCAACGTAGATAGTTTATCAGTTTGATCTCTTTTATATCAATAGTCACTAAATCGTAATTCTCTTAATATTTTTTTTTTGAATTTTTTGTTTTAAAAGCACAAGGGGGTCGCTCTCACCACGCTCTCCCATTCTCTATTCTGGAAGTTCTTGAAGTAGATCAATTAAAGAAAAGTAAATTAATAAAAGAAAAGTTTAGTAGTCATCTTGATACAAATTGTATCACAACAGGATTTCCGCACAAAAAAAGAACATTTTAACAAAACTATCAAATCAAAATCAGGAAATGAAGCCTGTCTTTCAGCCTATCAAAAACGTGACCAAAACCACGTAGCGCGCTCAAAGAACCTCCAGTTTAAATGATTTTTAACAAGGCCTACCGCAGTTTTCTCGCCAATAAAACAAAATACAAGACTACAGAATTCCTCGAAGTTAAACCGTCTTTACTTTTGAAAGTTAGATGGAATTCCGCATTGGCTAATTGGCGCTGACAAGCGACGCGAGAATGTATGATATAGATTTGGTCTCGCAAACTTCGTTACACATACCAGCCTACACATGCCCGAGGCAAACAGTTGCGAGTGATGCTTTAATTAATCTGTGATACATGTTGTACAGTTTTCTAATTCCTTATTTAATAATACAGGTATTTGATCACATAATCTAGATATGAGGATGTTGAGAGTAAGATCTTTTTGGAATATTGATCATCGTAAAACAACTTTAACTAGGTAAAGTGCTAAGGTCTGTACTATCTTCAAAGACTTTATTTAAGTTCATATTTTGTAATGCAAGCATGTATTTTTCAGTAAATTTACCACAGTCTATCTGTACACCCTTATGTCTCACAACACCAAGTCATTTCTTTTTTCTTTCTTTCTGAATCGAGATTTTCTGCAATTACCCTAAAAAACATGTTGCTGATATTAGCATCTCCCTAATCCTATTGTAAGTAGAAACCATAATGCATGCTCGGATCTACCTAAAATTAGACATCGTTATCAAACTGCTCAACATAATAAACGGTATCAGTACATGTTCAAATAATCTGAACTATAACTGCGGCTCTGTTACGCCAGTGAAAGGGAGGGTGGCCATCTATTTTACTAGACCAATACTACAACATCTTTTGTGTGTGTGCATAATGGTTGCGACAAGGGTTAGTGGCCTGGGTGTGGCCGACTGTGGCCAGGGTATCGACAGTCGCAAGTGTTCGGGCTCGGGGCCCACAACATGGGAGCATGCGGAAGCCACTACGTCACGCGTTATGTATTAATTTATGAGTTCAGCCTGGACGTACTGTGTTCTAGAGTAACAAGAGTTATGGAGATTGTTTAGTATTTGTAGAATGGTTTCTTATCAGCTACGGTTATGGTAGTTGTTGTTTTTAATTATATTATATGATTTTAATACGACTGAAATATCATCAATCGGGCGACCATCGTTTAGTATCTTTCTATGTCCATACTAGTCCTATTATGAACTCGTTTTCGTTTAAAAACATATGATGTTAGCGCGCTAAAAAAAATTGTTGGATCTAAAAAATATTCCTCATTCTGCTTGGATACAAATTCATTGATTGTTTTCTAATGCATCGGAAAACATTTCATTAGGGTACATTGAAAAAACATATTGCCAAAAAAGGTGTTTTTCCACAATGTAGTTCCAAAACTTTTAGCTTAAATAAGTCTAGATATTCATGAATAGTTTCATTACTTTTGGACTCAAATAGGACGTTAAGTCTGTCGCATGTACCCGGCATCCATTAAATGGTCCAGTAGACCTATCAGGTGCGTGACTCACTCCAATATACCAATTAAACTAGTACAGAATTCAAATTGTCCACACTAACACGATTATAAGGATATTGGCAATCTAACCGATTATGTTTTGAGGTATAAACGCGATTAACGCGACACCAAGCTAAACGTTTTTAGGTTTCTAAATTGAAGTAATAAGTTACGGATTAATAATGATCTGAAGGTGTGGAGTTGTGGACTAAATTTGAAGTAAACATCCGAATACATTAAAAAATACTAACATAAACCTAACATTGTAGCGTAGTGAATAAAAATTGTGTTCTGAAAATTTATATTTTTAACGGTTTCATTTAAAACAGTTTATGTCTCTCTTCGTCGCTATAATTTACGGATGGCATTTTTATCTGGTTTGGATAGGAACGTTCTCAACTACTGCCGGTACTTCGTAATAAGTTGATGCATTAGGATTCCGGCACTCATCATGATCGTTCTGAAATTGTCATCCCTGACATTTCATCGATTGTCAGTCTTGCCTTCAGTTCTTCTGAAGAACTTTAATGTTGACAGGTAATGAGAAGAAGCAAGGTTACTTGTTATTATTCGCAAAACAAAGGATAAGTATTCAAAAAAATGTTTTGACTTCAATTATAAAGCCGTTCGTAGCTGCGATCACTACAACAATAAGTCAGCATCCCATTTAAGAGCCTCCGATGGTCCTAATAGGCGCAATGTAAATATCGACACCAATTAAACACTCCACATAATACATGTCGAAACATCACACAATTACATAGCGCATACAATGTCAGAAGCGCATAAATCCGGCACAACCCTGAACCCCAAGGTTGTCCCTAATTATACCTTTCGAATGAGACGTCATTTCCTTACGCTTACGAAACATTAAATGTAAAAAGAGGCTTTTTCGCGTTTCAAAGGTGTGAATTTAAATAATTGCAATAATCGCGGCGTCGGACGGACATGCGAACATAATGATCGGGTGAGCGCTGCGTGAAGAAGACAGCCGCCGACAAAGACGCAATATCGGCCGACTATACGACACCTTAAGTTTCGGACGTCTCGGTTCACACACCACTCTGGGAACAATTATAAATGAGGCCGATTCCATATTCGTAATTCTCGCCTCGGGTATTCACATTTCCCTTATACTCGCATGGGAGTACTAAATGTTAAAAAATATTATATAAAATCTGTAGTAATGAATGTTTTAAACACAGGCATCCTGTATCTTTATATTCAATTTTATCATGTGACAATTTCTTTATGAGTAAGATTGTCGCCTCCGTTTTAAACGTTTTGCGTAAATGTATAATTTCTCAAACTCTCTCGTTTTAACGTGTCGGTAAATGTGTTTTGGTAAATGTTTTTTTATTTGGTTGTAAAAAATAATCTTCATTACGTTAAGTATTTTACACTTAATTATTATTGGAGAAAGACATTATTTTTAAGGAGTTAAAAATTTCAATAAAAATAATGTACATTATGGTGCCGACAAAAAAAAATGTGTTTCAGCATAACCCTTAAAAATGTCGGTCAAAATTTGGTAAATTCGTTTGAAATGGGTTCGTGTAACTGGATTCTGATGCGGGCACGGTAACTACAGATAAAGTAATCGAGATCCTCTCTTCACTCATGGGCCCGAGCGCCGCATACCCCTACTTTTGCCATTGTAAAATTTTATTACCACGAATTTGCGACAATTGTGTTTCCGATCGATGGAACTTGATTTTCATAATTAAGGCTCACATTTGCCGAACACGGACCAATGGTATTCCCCGTGGTATTTTCTTGATTTTATTGTCTCTAATGAGTCTTTTAAATCGGAATTAGTATCATGAAATTGAGACGGAATTGCGGTTTTGTATTAAATAGTGGACTCGCAATAAACCTAATAAATTGGTAAAATCAATCTTTTTTTTAAATGATGACTACTTTATACAACATCTTCATTCTTATTAATCGTTTATGGTGTAACAATGATAATGTTAATGAAAATACAGATAATGAAAATTATTTTATTCGTTAATTATGTGCATGTTCAACAATGAGCAAACATTACACGCCTCTTTGACTATAAGACTAACATCGATAAGAGAACGCCTAATTTTTATATGCAGATTAAGCATTGTCTTCTAGACGAAATACCACCGTCCAAACAACCATTTAATTAGTAGACTAGTACATATTTATGAATATTTATAGTCAGAATTTACTATTGACAACACTGTCAATCCTATGTTAATAACATGTCAAGCCATGTCAGCGCCAGTCGTTGCCAGTATTGATGAGATTGACAGAGCCACTATAAATATTGGAACCCGTGAAGTATCACTTTCAAAGCAGGATTTGTAATAAATTGAAGTAGAAAACGAGGTTATAAAGTTGTATGTATGTAAATTTAGCTTTATTTAATATTTAGACATGCTTTAAAGTTTCACTTATTGACTATTGTAGAAACCAAGTTGCAAATGAAAATTATTTTTCACGTATATTTTTTTCTGTCTTGTCAAAATCATCAAAATTGCCGATATCTGTTTTAGTTTGTACTAATATATTTAATGTTTTGTAAATATTATGCTCAGCCTGGTTGTGGAAATATGTTAATCGACATTCAAACATTGAGTAAGCAATCCTGTGGCCCTCGTGGCTTCCGGCCGGCGGCCATCAGTCACCAGGCCGGCACACCACCAGACAGCCAACAGCTATACTTGTCTACACACGTCCCCGCCCCCACCAACCACCACCAATGATGAATGCCCCAACTTAACCCACTTGACAACTCATTTTCTCGTAACAGATTCCATTACCAAACGTTCAAATAACATAGTAGCAACGATCACCTTCGCAATACCAGACCATAATGGTAGCCTTATTCATACGACCATCATTATTTTCTGTCTCGCAACAAGGCAAAAACAATCAATAAAAATAAATCATTTAAATAACCATAAACACGTATTACAATGCGCCGACATTACATCTCCTAATGATTTCGCTAACGAATCATTGAAAGTGGTCGGATCGCGTGCGCGCGCGCATGTCCGCTGCGATCTAATCGCGGGCGCGCGAGTGTGCGTGCGCGCGGCTGTGTGCGTGCAATGCGGTCGTAATAATATGAAAGTGTTGTTCGGACCCCGCCCTAGCCTCGGGCACGCTCTGTGTTCCATTTACATCTGCTCGAATACTTTATTAAGCCTTCTGTCGAGCGCGCGCCAGATTCTGTGCCTTGTTGAATTACTGATAACGATAACAGTTACCGTAGTATTCTTGTTGTTAGCCTTCGCAAAAACGTGCAAAATAGAGGCATTCGTAGATGTTAACTCCTGTTATTTGAATTGATCTATTTCGTACTGAGAATATATTAGATATCGACCAGGTGGTAGGTACCTACTATGTTAATTTACTTAGAACTGTACTTGCTAAACAAAGGTTCAGTTTATTGCCTTACTTAATCCGGCAAAAAGTTTCAAATAGAAAAGTTGTCAATTATATTCACAGTAATTTTATTCAGTGATATTAGATATATTTTCATGAATATGGAGAATCAAGTACAATAGAGAATAAAAACATTATAGGACTAAATCCTAGTCCAGCAAAAGCAGTCAAGAAAATTAGTTAAAAAGCTAAGAAATAAATCTTAAAAAAAAGCTCAAAGTTACCACAATTACGTAACAAAATAGAACACAGATCCACAAGATAATTAAAACCAATTCCACCATAACTCATCGAGCAAAGAATTTTGTGACTTACGACGCTCGTGAGCCACAGTCAACCTGCACTGATGTATTGTTAAAATTTATAAGGCAATTATTAATAAGCGGTACAATCAAGTCCGGATACTAAATCGACCAGCGAAACGGCAATAAATCGCAATAATTTCAGTAAAAGGTCCATTTATTATAATCATCAGTGGCCATTTTCTAGTTTTACATTTTGAGTAAACTATATAAACGAGAACTAGTATCAATACTTGTCGGAGTCTGCTAACGATAGTAATGTTTTTGTGATATCTATTATTAGTAAACAATTACTGTCCGACACGTTTTCTGCGGCAGTTTGTATACAAAGAATGGGCAGTTACAGGTAATTACCGAAGATAAGATTGGATGGAGTTGCTGTTGTGTACTTTGCGTAATATCTGTGTCTATATAGGTACCTATTTTTCACCTAGCGTAGAGCTTTTTTTTTCTGGAATATTACCAAAACTGGTTAAAATATTTTGACATAGCGGTTCGTTGTTACAGTCAGGTTTTCTTGTAGCTTTATTTACCTCTACAGCCTTAAGACTTACACAAATATCCCATGAAATAAAGAAAATTTACTTGTAGAAAATGAAAACATGTATTCAACTAGTCGTAAAAAACCCCTGACTCATAAAACATAAGTTACCAAGAGTCCATTCATAATTAATTTAAAATGCACAAGTTGTACATATTAGGAATTCTTATTATTCCACCCTCGAGCAAAATTACCAGACGTTGTCTAACAGTTATAAAGCACAAGTTACAAATGAGGCCATAAATTATGACACACTTCCGACTCATGTGTCATTATTAATACAATTGCTCGTAAATCAATCAGTTTACATCGACTTTTTCGTATTTCATGTCCAATCTTGGGTTATGATGCATCGGGAGATCAGATGTATGTGATTTATACTATCAGATTTTTTTTCTTATTGGTTACTGGAGATTTTTTCTAACACCATGTTTTTAGCTGATCTAAGAATTTGAAAGGCATCCTAGAAATTTTAGATTCAAAAAAGCAAAATGATAATTTATCTCCTGCGGAAAATTGATGGTTACGTTACATCAATAGTGATATACATTCAGTGTGTTATACGCTTAAAACACACTTTACTCCACGCCAACAACATAAAATTCAATACAACCATTATTTATATAGTTGACAAACAGATTGTAGTATCACATTGCATTCCTAACTACAATATAGTTAAGCTTTCAATACCAACAATTCAGCCATTATATCACAACAACCAAAAGTTATGTCAGTCCAAATAATTGAATAAAAAAAGGAACCAATAAATTGGGCCGCCAGTGTATCGACGGCTCGGTGAATTGTTATACGCAACAGATCCGATTCAGTTATTCTGCAGGATCACGTCTCAGTGTTGAGACACTAAAGGTTGTCTCTGCGTGAGCTTGCGAAACTTATCGTAAGTAAATAGAGCAGATAGATGCGGTGGGCGCAATTTCTACGAAGCCTAACTCGCAATTTGTCCGCAAAATTCGTTAATTACGCAACATTGAAGTATCGAATGCTCATTCGTGCTTGAAAAATGTACAATCCAGTTTGCTTGTCAAGTTGTCATCAACATTTTGTTACGTTAGAGTTCTTGAATCATTAGCGGATAGCGAAAAAATGTTTTAGAACAATGTCGTACCGTGATTAAGATGACATCGTTTTTGTAATGAATACGACTCGTTTTTGCTTGAGTAGCTGAGTTTTTGTGAGGGGAATTAGATGGTACTTGCGTAGTAATAAGGTTATTTTGATGATTAGATGACACGCTATATTTTTTATTTAGATCGCCCCTGTATGTTTGGTTGACATGGTTGATGGATTGGTTGACAAAAGCAATGTTATTCATGAACTTGTTTCTCCAACAGGATATGAATTCGTATATTATTGTAACGTATTTGAGCTAATATTTGTATAATATAATGATAACTAATATAGACTTGACTTGAGACTTATACAATTGAAAAGGAAAACATCGACTATCGCACATATAGTTTCCACGCCATGAAGTAAAAGTCAACAAAGCTTATGCAAATATGTACTTATTTGAGTCTAATAACAAATCTATCGCTATTTAATTATCATCATCATCGGCCCATATTCGTCCACTGCTGGACATAGGGCAACCCAATTGCTAGATCCGAAGATAGATCTCGATGGCGCGAAATTTAGGAGGCATATATCAATTACTAAATACAATGTTGCAATAACATCACAAAAAGTATATCATCTGTAACAGTTTTGTTAAAGAGATGTCACTAAAAGACAAAGGCGTTCGTTGTCGGTCGTTCTTGTTGGTCGTTTCGTTGCGTAGACGCAATCACTTGGATGCAGTAATTGGATGATAACCTTGACTAATATATTGATATCTTGTGGCTTTTAGTTCCTAATTGTGTTTCACGAGGCCTACTTTATATAGATAAGCTTGACATCTATTGTAAATGAGAAGGTTTTATAATGGGAATTTCGTGTTCTGGTTGTAATATCGAATTTATGTGGAGTTTGTTTTTTAGTTTAAATATTAGATTTATATGACATAACTCCCGATTTTCTGAGGCTTTGGTGCAAATTATCTTTGAGTAAAATAAATTAATTTTATCTGAGATTTTTTTATCAATAAAAATTTTAAACTGCAAGACATACAAACATTTTTGTTAAGTGTTTTCTGTAGTTGTCTTGGTGCAATGTCTTCTACCCGAGAACCTAGCCTCGTATAGTCTACCTAATTGTTGGTAGTGCTTGCACTTGAAAAAAATGAAAGAAACAATCAATTAACGAACACAAACATTTGATTTAAAAACGAAATATTATATTGTTTCAGAACCCAAGACAAATGAACGAGTACCTAGTAGTGCACCATAATTACTCACGCGTATTACGTCTTTGTGCTCAGAAAGCCAGTTGCTTGTTCCATTTTATTGTCATTACTTTTGGTCATTAGCGATGCATCATCACGATTGAGTAAGTTCACGCCAATTGTTCAAGGGTTGCGACAGAGGCGCACGTGCGTCAGAGGACAGCTACCGTACACGGTGGTCATAGGAAACTAATGTTATTGCTATTTCTGTTCTGTTCCGTAGTAACAATTTATTATTGGAGTGATCTAATTATTAGAGTTCCGTGATTGGTAGAGCTTCATTCGAATATGAAGGTATTATGATGATAAGTTCTAGTGGATACATTTGCGATATATAAGTGTGTACTTAAAGTCAAATCTGAAACTTTGTTGTTTTGATTTGATGGGGAGAGTCGAAATAAGATGGACAATCAACCCAGTATTTCTTGATAAATACCCTTTTTGGCATGAGTTAAGTAAATAACAAACATATGTTGACACATATTTCAAAACCGTGCGAATATAAAGTGAAATCATGATTTTTGGACAATCAAGGAAGTCATCAATACATGTGTGATGTAAAATGTATGTAAATAAAGTAATTTACACTTTCGTTTTTATAAATTTGTCTGTACCATCTGCTCCAATAACATAGCACACAAATTACGCACTTATGTACGCAAATGTACGAAAATAAATAAAGTATTATCAATTTCACAGGATGTGTTCCATATTCAAATAATAATTTATTAGTTTACTTAAAGTAAAAGGTAACGGAAGCGGATGTATACTAAATTTATTATCTTTAAAATAAATTTAAACAAATGACAACCATTAAGATCTTGCTACACGATGGCCCTACTTTTTTTTACTTTATTCTATAAATTTTCTTAATTTTTAATTGCCGATTCTTAACAATTATCAGCATGTCAAGTCAATTCATTATCTGTGAACGAATCATTAAGATTATGTCGAGTGATTCTTAAATGTTTTTCGCTTTTTTCTGCTTTCTGTATCATTTTTATAAAGAATTTATCGTATGGACCAGATCACAGGATACTTATTAAAAGCAAGATTATAATACACGTGCTTCTAAGTGTAAATTAACAATTAAAGTCACTGTGTAACAACATTTAAGTATTAAAATTTGTTTAAAAACTTACTTTAAACTTATACAACACTTTTCATGTTACAGTTACTCATTTAAATTTAATTATTGAAACAAAAAAACTAAGGTTGAAATAAGTTTTGCTGGAATTTGCCTTTCTCCAGCCACCATGATTAGCCTTGGACAGCAGTCTTGGGAAAGACTGCTGTACTGCAGTAAGCGAGGCAAGTGGCGAAGCAACCGCGCCTCTTAAAGCGATGAGGAAGACACTGCTCTTCCTCTCAACGATGATGTAGCTCATTTAGGAGCTCTGATGTCAGGGTTCGCGGTAGACTGCGAAAGCGTTCCCGCTTGGCCCCCGACTAAAGGAAGCGGGAAGCATTCCAGTAGTTTTAGCCGGTAGGAGTCCGGCACACCCCTTCGTCTTCCCCAGGGCGAAGGATGTCCACGAGGATTTCCACTGGACAAAAAAAAAACGTTTGCTGGTGGAAATTTCTTGAAAAATAAGGAGTACCCTTGTACCTATTGCATTTTTCTTGCTATTATGTGTTTTACTCAGTGTATGTTTTGTGTACATAAATAAATAAAAAAAAAGTCGACGCTTTCGTACAAAAAATCGACTAAACGAAATATTTATTTATTTAAACTTTCACGTACAATTGTGGTACATAAGGCTGACTTAATGCCGTAAGGCATTGTCTACCAGTCAATATTTGGGTTTGGGTAAATATTCTCAAACGGACCAACTAATATTTAAAATGTAATATAAACACAACACAACCATTGAGTCATCATTCCCCGTCTACCAGTTAGTTCATTAAACAATGCACCGCCTCAAGCGGTTACTGGGCGGGCGGAACCAGGAGCGGTAATTAGTCCTAACAATGTTGCCTTATTCATTATCTCTGATTTTTCGATACCATCTGTTATTGTTGTTATATTGCTGTCCGTGAACAACTTTCGTGAAGGTTAGTCTTGAATCACCACCCTTTTATTGGTTGCTATAAACTGTTGCTTTGTACAGTCAGCAACCAAAGTTAGTTAGAGCTATGTTGTTTGATTTTGCAAAATCAAATGTTTTTCTTTCAAGCAGACCGTCTTAGGGCTCTTTAAAGCTTAACAATAATTGCTGGTTGTATGATTCCAAAATGTCATTCCTATGGAGAAGAATCGGCAAAAAGCTCCGTAAGTTAGGTACTTTTACGTTTTAACCATAATTTTCCAGTGACATTATGTGACATATAGGATTTAACGTTTAGAATGTTTTAGCTTTACTAGAGAAAGCGTAAGAGGAGCTCGTGGCTCAGCTATAACCGCATAAGTGAATCGATCACATGTTAAGCTACGCTTCACGCGGTTGGTACGTAGATGGGTGACCATATTTGTCATTACGAGTTCCCCGTGTTTCGGAAGGCACTTTAAATTGTGGGTCCCGGCTGTTATTCCTACATCTTTGACAGTCGTTTCAGGTACTGAGAAGCTTGAAAGGTCTGACAAGCAGCCTAACCAAGCGGTATCGTGTTGCCCAGGTAACTGCCAGTTACCTGGGCAACACGATACGTGGTAGTCAGATAGGCAGTCGCTCCTTGTAAAACACTGGTACTCAGCTGAAACCAACAGCACCAACAGCTGAACATAGTTGGGAAAAGGCTAGGCCGATGATAGAGCAAGTGTATTTCGTTATCAAGTCATTTTTTAATACACAGTCGTTTTGAAAATCTCATTATGTTTTCCGACTTCTATTGCTGACCGTTCCATTCTTGTTCTTTAGGAAGTACGGCGGAATTACCTCAGTATGCCTATTTGTGAATAATAATATAAATTATAGTGTAGAGTAATAAAATAGGTTGCGTTTACATTGACTTAATAAGTGCCTAATTAGGAATATTATGTTTTCTTTTGTTTTAACACTGGGTGATATGAGTCATGTGCCAACCAGCTACCTTATTTTCTGGACTACAACGTCAAAGGGCTAGAAAAGGATCTGTTTATGAAACCGGGAATTCAGGACTTTTACTACATATTATTATACTTAAAGAGGTTCAGTCTCCTTCTTTCCCTTTCTAACATGTGGAGTTCTGAGGGTCAACCACCATGTCATAAAGTAATATTATTAGCCCGGCGTAGAGTATTATCTCTTTTCCACACCAGAATATTACTGGAACTTTTACTGGAAGTCTTGAAGGTAAACCCTGTTCCCCCTGATCGCATTAAAACCAAAGTTGAAAATTAGTATTAACTGTGTTTCATACCAAAACAATCTCATTATGAAGCTTTGTAATTTCCTTGTATTATGAGATCCTATTTATTAATCTTTGGTCCATAAATGGTCCGTTATATAGTGTAGAAATTATCTTCAGTAAGACTCAAGCTATGTCAAACGCGAAATACAATAATATAAAGGTCGTCATTTCTAAAGTGTATCAGCATTTTCGTAATCCCAATGGAAGGCGTATCAGCTATAAATAACATAAATAGGTAACGCCTTAGTCGTTTGCTTGCAAGGACAAACGTTTGTTGCCCTACTTTGATAGCCTATGACGGTCCAATTGCTCTTAGCCCACCTGTGGGATATTCGTACGCTGCAATGACTCCCGCTGTATCCCGTGCTCCCTATGTCCATCCCACAGTAATAATAGGAATAACCACAGTTGATAATTTAGTGTTGCATAATTGAGATAAAAATATTTAATAAGTAGAATCCAGATTTGCTTCTGAGATCATGAATATTAGTATGGAGAACTTTAAATAAACTTATTTCAACTGATAGTCTGAGATCGAACCCGCTCCTTTTGCACAGAAATCTAATCACTGAATCCCCAAGCCACAAGCATCCTGATTAGCTGGTTAACTGGAAACAAATCAAGGTTCCAATCCTTTTCGACGAAGTGTCCAGTGTATGTAGCTGTCAGGGCATCTTTTACGGCGTATTAAGCTGGGAGTGGGATTGTTAGATTCGCCCACGTTCGTAATGTCGAGGGGACACTATCCAGTACATAAATCAGGCTTGCACCAC
The DNA here is from genome assembly GCF_003590095.1 of Trichoplusia ni. Taxonomy (NCBI): domain Eukaryota; kingdom Metazoa; phylum Arthropoda; class Insecta; order Lepidoptera; family Noctuidae; genus Trichoplusia; species Trichoplusia ni. The sequence continues at coordinate 8,176,307 of NC_039478.1, read as the reverse complement.
ATCTTGTTCACTTCATCGATAACATGGACACGACATGACGACGTTAAGTGTTCATGATAAACTGTTTTGTATATTTTTTATCTTTTTTTTTGTTTTTAACTCGGTTTGGGATCTGTTTGGTGGAATCTGTGTGGTGTTCAGGGATTTATTTTTTTTTCTTTCTACATGTATTTTTGGTATTTTGATTCGATTTTTATCGCCATTGCCAAGTGTATTCTTGATTCAAAGCCACGCACAGACGATTATATCATCTCACTTCCACAATATCAACAGCCCGACTTTGAGAGTTTATAGCAGTCCTTTGAGTACATTTGCAACAAAGTAAGCAACAGTTATGCCATCAGAACAAAATTTACAATTTTTAATTGGTCCCAAACTTTTTCGATAAGATACCATAATGTCCAAAAGTAAAAGTGAATAAGTACAATATTTTATTGATTTTTTAATTTTATATCGCATGTTATAATTATGAAAAAAATTAAAGATAACATTATCTTTCATCCATTAACAAGTATTATCAAAAAAATCGTTTGTCACGTGTTTTATTACGTAAAGTGAGCGAAACAATATCTATAATTTAAATACAAAGCATTAAGGTTTTAATTAACATGTTTCACAAGCGAGAACAAAGTTTGGTGCATACATTTGCTGAGTGAAAGGGTCATTTGGCGTTTCGTTCCGCGAATCGATTTCAATAAGTTTTGGCGATTAATGTGTTCGGGCTGGCAACAGTGTAACTTATTAACTTATTTTAACAGGTTATGTCATTAATTGTCTAGTCAATCACGAATAGACGGCGTTCAAACACGAAAACTTAAGTCCTTTTGTTTCTTGTTGCTATGACAACATAAACTTTATGCTAGTGTTTATTTTATAAGATAATTATCAAAAGTGCTTTTTACAGTCTGATTTTAATTCTCATAGATCATAACATGACTCAGGATTTATATACAAAAAGATACAATTTTAATTTGAATCAAAATCAAGAGTTTTATTTCAAGTAGGACCTTTTCCAGGCACTTTTAAAAATGTACAGAATTCTCTCGACTTTAGGTGCACGGTAGTAAAATGTCATTTATATAGAGAAGAACCTTAAAGAATCTCCACAAGTTCACTACTCCTAAACATAAATATATTCCGCAATCACTGACGCCCATATAGACCACACAAGTCAAGTTTAATTTTCTCTATTCGCTTGAACATTGCAATCATAAAACCTAGAATTATAACATCATTCGTCTCAACAGTTTCCAAGAAAGATGTCATAAAACAAATCCGGTTGAGCATCCTTAATGCAATCAAGTAATTAGCGCTGTAAAGTTTTTTAAACGGTTTTAAGTAAGGCGCGGTTTTCTTCCTACTAGCAAGGGCGAAACAATTAAGTGCATACTATAATAAAATTTAATAAAAACGTGTCCTGTTTCGTGTATTTATATGACAAGAATAAAAGAAACCTATCACTGATTGTTTTTTTTTTTAATGCTTTTCCGGATCTCTTTTAATATTATTGTCTGATAAGCCGGGTAACTTAAATCAAACTGTTTTAAAAAGGTTGCTTTTCAAACTAAGAGCCTTTATCCGGTTGCTACTAGCTGTTGCCCGAGACTTCGTCCGCGTGGTTAGAAGATATAAATTATAATTTATACCTGCCTTCTATCTATCTATCTGCCTTCTATCTATCTTGTAGGATTCAGTCAGCGTTTGCAATTTAAGCGCAAAAAATGTGTTTTTTTACGACCTCTCCTTAGAAACCTCAAAAATTGTAGCCTATGTGTTATTCTGATGTATAAGCTATATTGTGGTAAAGTTTCATTCAAATCCATTCAGTATTTTTTACGTGAAAGACTAACAAACATCCATACATCCATACTTACAAACTTTCGCCTTTATAATAGTAGTAGGATTATTAAGTTTTTTATCCGTGACTGAAGATATTATATCATTTATTATTGAAAGACTATACGGTGCGAAACGTTAACTCATAATATCAATATAACTCATAATATAATGTCTAACATTCGCGTAAACCTAAGAAACCACTTTTTAGGTTTACGCGAATGTTAGACATTGAAATGAAAATACTTTTACGGATTTTTTTCGCGGTTTAAAAAAAGCCAACAAAGTATGGCATAGTTTGCATTATAGAACGCACAATTTTACGGGCATGTAGCAATAATTTTAAAACTCAATTTGCAATATCGAAATCCAAATGTGTGACCAGCCTACAAAAGTGATGAATGCCTATTACAACACGTCCCTCCACACATATACCCGTCACATTGTTTACATTCAATTTTTATATTATAATTACTAGGTACTTATTATTCAAGGTGCACCATACATCATTATAAATTATAACAACTTCTGTTTCAAGCACGCGAGCATTAAATTAGCACTTCTTTTCATTGTTAGAAATCAGAAACATGGCTTCGGGTCTTTTTATAACGAAACAAGGACGCGCCCACGAGACTTAACATTTCGGCAAAAGATACACATCAATCATAATTATTTGCATACATACTGTTAGTCACGATTCGAAACTAAGCAGACGACCAAATTAAGTAGAGCTCTCCACCCTTACTTTGTATTGGACGCGGAATAGACGCGCTAGCTGTGTTAAAGTAGACTAATCATTACTATTTAATATTCAGTAAACCTTGTTGTATTGTTAAATACTCTTCATTATTGAAAATATTTCAAAATTTCCAATCTTTATGTGTCTAAAAGGAGTTATTTTATAGATTCAGTGTTTCGTCTGACATTCGTAATGTGAAATTTTCTAGCCCTTATTGATTTTCAAGGCGATTCCATTATTTTTTTTTGATAAAGCAGCAAACAGAATAATTAAGTATTCCTAAGTATTCAATTCATTGCCAGAAGGTAGAAAGTCCACGAACCCCACAATCAACCACATCTAGTGGTCTACGTATTTCATAGGTCTTCTTAAACTGGTCGCCTGTTATCTATGCATACCGAGCGATATAATCGAAACAAAATATTGGCCATTAACGTCGACAGAAGTTTAATAAATTTTATAAATCATCGTTTGGACAATAACTATTATCTAGTATGTATATCTTGGTACCTTGGTTACATCTGGACACCATTATTTAATAATATAATGTTCATTCAATTTATAGACGTGTTTTGATATTAATTGCTTTTTTATTACTAAATTATTTCAATGGCGCCGATTAAACTGCGTTTGACAATGGATTAACTCACTAGTAAAAATCAGTTTAATATTGCAGACATCATTAAAAAGATTTACTACTTCAAAGTTTATAGATATACGATGTTATGACTTTAAACATTATTATTATTACAATAACGTTAGAGGCTATATAAAAAGGCGATAATAATGATAATACTTTCAAAACAATTGTTACGTGTCATTGATATTGTCCTCAAATAAAAAATAACAATAAAGGACATAATAAAGGTTAATTACTTTTGTCAAACTTACAGTTAATTACAGCATAAAAAACCGTACAAAAAGTACGGTAAACTACAGGACGTCCGTATAATGAAACAAATTGCCACGAGACAGAACAAATGTCTTAACAGTGATATATACTGACCTAATAACACAAACAAACTGACATTAATACGATACGATTGACAATCCACATATTAACTACGAACAATTAATTATCATTAACAAAGAAGAAAAAAATTCGGATGCTCGTGTTTGAGACGGCATTGAGATGACAACGGATAGGATTATGTTATAACCACATTAGAACGGTCTCCACACCCTCCCTTACAAACCCAAATAGCTCTAAGAAAGGGGAAGTGTTATATTTATCAAGAGGTCATGTTAGACTGGTCGGTAGGTTGGCTCGAGTCACGCTTGTGTCGCGACCGGCCACGACCGGCGCCCTAACGCTACATTCCTCATGTCAAACTTAGCTTCAAATCGAACGGGAAAAAATATTTGAGCATGCAAGGACATATAGCAAAATTCTAGGGAATCAAAAAAAATACCCACTTTACTTTGAAATCTAGGTATTGAATCTTGACGGTAAAAATACGCTTCATTGAAACCGCATGAGTAAGTCCTGATTTGCAATTCAATACTTTTTGCATCGCTTGAAATAGTTTAGTGGTTGATATAATTGGCGTGTGATCGTTTTCGCGGAATTTAGAGTGTGCGAGGAAAATGTAAAAAAAATGACCTCGTTTGGTTCAGGAAAACTTTAGGAAGTATATCAGAAATAAAGTGTAAATTAGCGAGTGGGAATCATGACCTATACTGAAAAAGTTCAGTTTAAATAAACAGGACAAAAACGTTTGTATTTTAAATAAATTACTATAATTTTAAGTACCTAAACCTCATTTGATAAATAAATACGCTACAGAAACTCTTCAGTCTTTTTAGACAAATCAAGCCAACTGAAATACTCGTAATCAAACCAGAAAAAAATATTTTAAAACTTCAACAGTGTTTTTCATTGACGTATTGACAAATTTTATAGATGTAACCAAGACAAACTCTAGTTTGAGTCAACTTCGAATATAATTATATCATAGTCTTCTTGAATAAAAAAACCCATTTGCGATAGGTACACTCTATAACAAAATCGCGATCGTAACAACAGTCGATTATTAAAACAAAACTAGTTACAAGAATCGATTTAACGATTTTTTAATATTGAAAAGATTTATAGTTCATTGGTCAATAAATTACAATTTCTTCAGTTTAATGTCCATTCGATCGGCTCCCATTAAGTAGCGACTACTTTATTAATATAAAAAACCGGATTTAATCATTCCACTTGGCGAAGGATCCGTATAGTAATTGGTTTTGTTTTAAATAATATAAGTCTGTTATTTCGCGGCGATAAAAATCTGAATAGGTAAACAGTAATTGTGTGCTTAAAGATTATAATGTTGTTAAAGTTTCTGTTGTAAATAAGTTATTATGTGTACAGTGCAAAAATGAAAGCGACAAGCCGGAATTCAATATCATAACAAATAAAATATACAGCTAGATACTCATGGCACTATATTTGCAGGATATTCTTTTCACCAAAAATCTCTTGCTTTATTTTATTAAAACTTTTCAAAAATTACGAATTAAATTCCAAAAACTTAAGGATTCTATATAGGACCAGCGATCTCTAAAATCATTTTGATAATCGCCCATTAAAACTGGAACAAGTGAAAACTGTCAAAAAAATCCGAAATGTCACCTTGTGACCTTGCTCCAGACACGTCGACAGTAATTATTTGTAGCATTTAAGTACTTGCTTTATACTTTCGTTTTTAAAATATATTTTTTTTTAGTTCTTGCATACATCCTCTCGAGGTAAAACCCGATGAAGTGGTAAATTCCATTTGTATTGGTCTTAAAATTTCCAAAGTACATGTATATTCGCAAGTGCAATATGGGTTTTACGCTTAACTTTTTACATTGAATTTTCTTTGTCTTCTTTGTTCAGGTCGAAATTTAAAGTTACGTAAAAGTAACTTTAACTGCAAGGGCTTTCACATTTTTCCCAATGAGTAATGCCTGTTTTGTGAATCATTGATGAGTAGGCGTATCTATCTACTAACAACTTATTCTTATGGTGCGAGGAGCTAACATACTGCAGAAAAAAAAAGAATTTTTATTTCTTCCTCACGACAAATATTTGTGAATGAAACATGCTTATCTGGCGCGAGGATGAACCTCGACCACGCAGGTATCTACGCAGTCATTAGTACAATACCTATAAATACGTAAAATCTTTCACTATTATTTGGGATGTTAGTATGTGAATAAAACGAAAGTGAAGAAAGAATAAGTCGATTTAGTCAGTAAATCAATGTAAAAACACTTTGTGATATGTGTGTATTAATCATAAATGAGCTTATTTTGTATGGTTACGTTTTTCAAAAGTAAAACCAAGAGTCCAGATAATGCGTACGTACGATCTCTTAGTTTGTCTCTATCTTTTCTCACGACTCCAACAAAAACTCTTATTTAAATTTCTCATACTCAAACCTAGTAATTACACGCTTCATTACTTTACCCAACATTAGATAAGGAACAGTAATTGATTACTTAGTTAATCGATCTATCAAAGAGCTTCGAAAGATTGCACGATAAGGGGTGACCTCGGCACTAGATTGACGCACAGATGTCAACCGATCCTTTATAATAATAATTAAAAGAGTTGCTTTGTCCGGTCGAGGTCGCCAAATTATTTGAGTTATTCGGAGCAAGGTGAGACGAAGAACGACAGACTTTTCACTCTTGTGCAACGTTGTACGCGTCTACTAGGATAGGTCTTTATAGTTCTGCTATTGGATGTTACTTTGTTCATTGATGCTTTTCTTTTTTTTCTTGATTTATTTGAAATGTAGCTGTTAAAGTTTTGTTACAGTGCAGTACAATTACAGTAAAAAGAGATAGGGAAGATTATATTTACCGATGATTTGCCCGCGGTGAACTCTTTCCCGATTTCAATCAAATTTACCCACCATGTGAAGTTTAACCCAGCTTGAAAGACAAGAACTCTTTTACTTATATTTGTATTTTTGTCTGTTTTCATTAACTAATTGTAATCATTGACTGTTACGCGGTGAGCTCACCGAGCCAGCTAGTATTTGATAGAATATACTAATAGGAACTGACATGACATGACCAATGACGTCACGCCAACATTTTTCCTACTAATTACTACGTCTCATAATTCCCATCGCAGAGCATACCGAACTACCCGAAAGGCATGTTGCCGTCATTAACTGTGTCATCAGTTATTCCTCATAAATACCGCTTTAGGTTCGGTTCATACTGGACGGAAAATGTATCGCGCATTTTCGCGCCAGAACTAATAAATCGACTAAAATTATACGTACGAAAGTAAGTGAGTATAATCCATTGACAGTTGAATGGTAAAGCCACATTTCTAATTAACTTAATGTAATGTACTTTGGAGCATCCTAAAAAATACCTATAAAGATCCAATTTTTAAAAAAATCAATCGCTTCAATTTAATTAGTTCACTTATTATTTGAATAGACGTTACAACGGTATATAAATAGGACTACTTTAAGCCGCGGTGGTAATCTTTTCCATGCGTTAGATATGTACCGACCTTTACTACAACCAATAAGGATTCCCTTGCATACAGGAAATCATCAAATCCCAATGATGATTACTGCAGAGATGTTATGTGTACCATAGATGTTCATTACTGAGAATTATTGCATTAATTATGGATGGGTCACATATTTAAGTAGAGTCGTTTGACTATTCAAGATTACGGTGATGTTTGGTTACTAAGTTTAATCTATATTTGCACGATAATGAGGTATTGAGGGTCATGGTTTTTGAGTTACTTTGGAATGTTTTATTGGTTTTTTTTTAAGTTTATGATGTTAACAATACGTGTGGGTAACACCTTTTTTCTTTGATTCCTGTTTTTTATGTAAACTTTTTAGGAATCCATTAGATAAATAAAAAGTATAGTAATTATTGCATAAGTAAGCTGTACTTCTTTTTAATTTACTACACAATCCGAACTTTCGCTCAAAAATATTTATTAGTCGCGAACTAAATTGCCCTTATTTTTCAACTAAAATATTTTTATTGCCAATCTTGATAAGGTTTATCTAAATGAACACCTCATAAAAAGTAATTAGAAAATAATTTAAATTGGAACGTTGAGAAAATAATGTGATATGTATTCGAGAAATGTTGAGAAACTTGCTAACCTTACGGTGACCGTATGACGTCAATCACACGTGCCATTATTTATTGTACTCATAATTGTGATAAATTAAGCAAGTAAGTACTGAAATGTCCTTGTAGTTCAAGATTTACAGGTCAATTTTTTGTGCAAATCGTCGTGGGTTCAAAGTTGCATAAGTATTTGACGTAAACTTTATTACGTCTGAGAAAGTTGTTTTACGATTATCCATAGTACTTTGAAATAAAATGAAAGGTTTCTGGAACATAGTTTGTTTTTAAAGTTACTAAAAATATCAAGTCTAATATTGCGTTATGGGTATTGGCTGATAACTAAATCAAATCACGATATATAATGAGAAGACTCAATGAGTGACAAGGTTTGGTAAAAGTTTAGGTAAGGTTAAAATAAAACCTTTGAAACGAACTATTAAAAATCCTGGTAGTTTAAAATTGCTTGTAAGAAGAGAGAGTTTCAATTAATAATCGTCCAACTAAATGTAACTTACATAAAAAAGAGGCCTTCTTAATTAATATGATATTTATTTTGTCATATAAGGTAAATATTAAATCCAAAAAGCTAAAGAGAAATAGTACGTAGCGATTGTACGACCGACAAAGGTAAGATCGAAATTAATGGAATTTAATAATAACAAGGAGGAAATAATGGGATCGCTTCGTTCAATTCGTACTCATATAGCGTATTAAATTATAATAATTGTTAAATTTCCATTTACCAGTATGTCAACGTTGTTCCTTGGTACAATCGGCATGAAAAGTGAAACGAAATTTGATTTAAAAATATGTTAACCCTTTTTTGAACATCAATGTGATAGCTATTTGTGATGTGGTAATTTACATTCAATTCGCAATTTAAATGTAATCATCAAATTTGTATTTAAGTCATATTTTTCTGGAAGAAATCATATGATATAATAAGCATTTTATTAATGTTAATAATTGTTAAAAATGACAAAAGTTTTAAAATTTTCTTGATGTCTGTACTTTAATTAATAACAACTCATTATTGTACGTTATTTACATACTTGTGTTAATTTTATCTGACTTGTATGGAAGAGCGTCGCCATTTCATTAATCCAATGAGTTTTAATTATAATTTGGCGAGACGAAGTGCCCTTTGATGAGTATTGTATGATTGTATGAACTACTTTTACTTTTGATTAAAAGTCCGTGTTGCTGGCTGGGAATGGTACTTTGTTTCAGTTTCCAGTTTCTCTGAAAAAAAAAGCCTTGGAAAGGTGAAAATATTCTGTATTTAATACGTCTAAATAAACGCTAAGGTGATAAACAATAGGGATATTGCGACTAAGATGATAATTTTTTTATGTGATCAAAAGTACTAAATAAAGCAAAAAAAATACGAAAATGGCTTAATCGAGTTTATTGTATTAATAGTTAAATGATATTACCTAAACGCGACTAAAGAAACTAAAATAAGGTCGCAATGTTTTATGACCTGAGCTACAAATATACCATCTTACTTAATGTTGTATTTTCATAATAAAATACCAAAAACAAATTAAAATAGAAGATTTCTGACTCTCATAAATGATTAACATTTAAAAAAGGCAATTAAACACCAAATAAGTCATAGAAATTCTCGTTAGGAAAGAATGTCCTGTATGTATAAATATTTAAAAATTACGAAAAATATTCTAAATGCTTGCTTAATTGACACTCATGACTTATAACTCAATGTATACATTACAAAATCGAGCTTCGTTTAGTATTCTGATATTAATCGGTAGTACTGATACGGGCATTAGGTATACGCCGAGGTAATGATACTTTAGGTAATACTAGTACTAGGTCTAAAGGAAGACACGGTTTCAATCTTGTTTAAACGAGGATTTATTCGCATACGGAATGTAATCACCTGTTCCGAAGTATTTCGAACAGGGGTCCTATTATCGGCGACCTCCGTGGTCGAGTGGCGTACGCACCGGTTTAAAGGTGTCGCTAGCTCTGAGGTCCCGGGTTCGATCCCCGGTCGGGTCAATGTAAAAATTCTTATTTCTACATTCTCAGGGTGTTTGTGGTACCTTTGTTGTATCTGAATTCCATCACACAAGTGCTTTAGCAACTCACTTTGGGTTCAGAACAATGTATGTGATGTTGTCCGCATTTATTATTAATTATTTTAATATTACCACCTCTCAAAGAACTATTTTTACAGGTGTAGAAAAGAGACGCAGGTCTATATCGTGTAGTTCTCTCTCGCTTACACAATGGTAATAGTTTTATTTTAAGATGTGGTGATAGGTTCCTAGTTATTATATATATAAAATATATTAAATATTATATATTAAACTCTGCCTCCGCAGCCCCTTTGTGCTTGCGCACTGGGGACTGTCTCCACAGCTCGCCTCTGTGCTTGCGCATAGGGGGCTGGGGTGCCGGTCCCAAGCCCGGATAAAAGAGGAGGGCCCGCGTCCCTTTGGGGCACTCGGTCATCACTTACGATGGCTGACTGACACAATGGGACGCACCATATATAGGTTTATGTAATTTATACCTTATGAAGCAGATATATATTACCCACTATGTATATATGTACGCAGTCTATGTAAGTTCATCTCACACTCACACACAAATACCTCCACCTGCACCGCGTCTCATAAGAGGATATGTTGGCGCGGGCCCGTTCATCACAACAGTCCGTGATGTCGGGTAAGGTAAACATCCTCCCGCGTGTTTGTGCCGTGCGTGGAGACCCGTAAGGCAGGACGAAGGAAACCTGGAGGTTGAGCTGAAAGATGGCCGGGTCAGATGTCGTCTGGAAGCAACACACCTCTTTGGTCTGGACTTCTGCCAAAACGGGAGGCCTGGGTCCAGCCACCCCAGGCCAATCGGCTGCGGCAACCCGTCAGAGGGCTGCCAGGCGAGGTTCCTGAACATGTGGAGGCGAGCGGTTCCGTCGCGGTTGTAGGTCGGCGACTTCGGGTGGTTCTTACCCTCCACCTGAAGGTAATCGCGGCCACGATCTCGGCGGGGGACTGCGCCGTCTGCTGCATGGGAGGGGACCTATATCCTCGTAGTAATCCTGGCGTCTGGGTACGCTCGGTGCTCAGCGCCCCCTTTTGCGGGCTCCAAGGAGGGTGGGAAGCTACGAGGACGAAACCAACTAAAAGATCCCATGGATACCAAAAGGGACATTACAATAACAAAAACCAGGCCGGCAGCGACACACGCGCCGGTGAGGGATGTGACGCCAACCAGTGAGCATCCCTCCAACACCCACAACCGACAACCTGCTGCGCTCCCTTGCGCGCAGGTAAACAGCAATGACCCGTTGGACCTGTCCAACCTCAAAGCTGCCATGCCGCCCTGCACCCGCCCTGCGGAAGCACTGTGGCAGGTGGTGGAGAGGAAGGGTAAATCCAAAAAGGATACGCTGGCCAGGCAGACCACACAGGCGCCGAGCACCCCAGGAAGGGAAGGCCTCGAGAAACTCTCGAGAGGCCAGCGTAGACGACGAGCGCGCGCTGAGCGGCTGCGCCGGCTTGAAGAGGCGGTTGCGAGAAGGGCACAGCCAGAGGTCCCACGACCAACGGCCCCGGCGAGGTCAGCAATGGCCAAAGCCGCCCCGACGTCTGAGCCGAACCAAGGCGCGGGACCCAGTTCCGCTGCCAGCGCGGGAATCAATTCCGCTGCAGGTGACGCGGAAGGCGGGGGGGCTTCTCGCGGTCGCCCCGGAGAGTCTGGCGGCGCCGCCAGCAATGAAGCAGCTGCAAAGAGAGCAGTCCCGCGTGGAAAACGCGGGGGCAGACCGAGATGGGTGAGGCGGGAAGAGGCCGCGCTGGAATCTCGACCGGCGAAGGGGGGTAAGAGGGCTAGACCCGACGACTCTCTGACGCCGCGAGAGAAAGACAAGCGCGCCAAACTAAGCCGGTCATCCCTAGGACCAGGAGCGGTCAACTACGCCGACGCGCTGAGGTCTAACGACCTTTGCGTGGCCGTGCGGTATGACCCTCACCGCGCCATCACTGAAGAGCAGTATCAGCTCATTCAGGAGAGAATAATGGAGGAGTATGATACAACCATCTTCTCCACCGACCCCACAGTGCGGACGCCAGCGTTCAGAGGAAGAACCTTCCTCAGCGAAGGCGTCATCAAGATGTGGTGCGAGGACGAGTTCGCCCTGAACTGGCTGCGCCGCACGACAAATAAGATACCCTCGCCGATACCCGGCACCAAGCTGGTCGTATGTCGGCAAAGGGATATCCCACAACGTGTCAAGGGGGCGGTCTACGTCCCCGACTTCACCGACGGCGACGTGGACCGCCTCCGCATCCGTCTACACAAAGCCAACGCCGACACCTACGACATCAACAGCTGGTGTCTATATAACGCACAGCGTACGCCCGAATGCGACGGGATCAGGCTACTGCTGGGGATACCCATGCAGGAGGCCGAAGTCCTGAAGCAAAAGGAACGGCGCTTGCGTTATAAGCTGGGGTCGGTCTACGTTAAATTCGTAGACGAAAGGGAAGAGGACGACAGCAAGAGGGAAAAGGCGCCCATCACCAACGCACCGAGCGACGAGCCTCTTAACCTCGCCCCTGGCGAGGCAACAGAGGCTCCAGTGGAGGCGGTTACCAGCGTCCTGCGACACCCGGGTCCATCCATGGACCAGGAGATGTCTGCAGACACGCCGGCCCGGCCCCGGGAATCTACCCCGGAGGCTGTCGACTGGTGGAGGCGCGTCGAGAACGAGGCGAGGGAGGAGATGCTGCTGGGTAGTGATGGACCCGACAGCTCCCCGACCAAACCCCATTAAAGCCATTCAGGCCAACCTCCAGCACAGCCGGACTGCATCGGCCATGTTGTGCAGGCAGCTGGAGGACTCTACGGAGACCATAGCCCTAATCCAAGAGCCGTGGATTAGGAAGGGCAGGATTTGTGGTCTCGCCAACGCAGGACACAAACTGATTGTCAACAGCACCGTAAGTATCGTACCATCAGTATCGTTCGCGCGCGCTCGGCGTACGGTCGTGACAGGAGTGTACAGTAATTTAGTGCGAATTATTAAGTTGAAATATAATAACGAGCGAAAATGGTGCAGTGCAAGAAATGTAAACTATTTCTATCTATGAACAAAGATGACGTTATTAAGTGCAAAGGTGATTGTGATGGTGTATTCCATAAAAAATGCGTGCGTAATAATAAGCAGTTGGCGCTAAAGGAGATATGTGAAGAATGCTTGAAAAATGAGAGGAGCCCACCGCAAAATAAAGACACGAACTCCAGCTCTAAAATAACTGTGAACCCATGTGAAACATCAGGTGAAAAAATCTTAGAAGAAGTAAACAAAAAGCTAGAAGTGATTTACAACATGGAAAAAAAGTTAACTGAACTCACAGACACTGTTGACTTTTATGCAGAAATGTACCAAGAGATGAGTAACTTTAAGGAAGCCGCAGAAAAAAAGATTAAATCTCTCGAACAAAAGAATGTATTTCTAGAAAAGTACAACAGGGCTCTGGAAGAAAGGGTGGAAGAACTAGAAATGAAGGAGAAAGAAAAATGCTTAGAAATATGTGGTTTAGAGAATATACCTAACGAAAATACCAAGCAAGTTGTGCAAGAGGTGGCGAAATTATTGCAAGTTAATCCGGAAGATATTGAAGACGCGGAGAGGGTAGGCAAAGAAAAAGATGGAGACCAAAGACCGAGGATAATTAAAGTCAAACTACGAACGAAAAACGCACGGATCAAGTGGATGGCAGCGAAGAAGGAGCATACCGTCACTAATAGTAAATTGCATTCCAACGGCAGCGACAAAAGAATCTATATTAACGAAGATCTACCTAAACAGAAACGGCAATTACTGTGGTCAACACGAAACAAATTGAAAGAAAAAGGTTTTCAATATATATGGGTTCAAAATTTCAACATATTGGCTAAGAAAAATAATGACGAAACCAAAATTTATAAAATAACAACAGAAAGTGATTTGGAGAAGTTTTAATAATAATAACATTCGGCCACCGGCGACAACTCGCGCGCAGGTGTGCGGAGTGTGTGAACACACACCCTGATTCTTTCACTATAAAATTCGATTCAATAATCCAAAGTCAATATTCTATAGAAATAAACTTCAACAGATTACACAATATTGAAGAATTAAATAAATTGTCCCAAGAATATAATGGATTTCATATAATACATTTAAACATTCGTTCACTTCGTAAGCATTTTACTGAATTTCAAGTTATACTAGAAAAATATAAATACGTAATAGACATAATTATACTGAGCGAGATAAATATCAAGAGAGAAGAATTATCTCTATATAACATACCTGGTTATGAAATACATGCAATGACTAGAGAAAACAAAAGGGGAGGGGGAATCTTGATATATGCAAAGGACTTTCTAGGACTTAGTACAAAGATAATTACCAATCAAGCTATGGAAACACTACACGGAGTATTCAAACACGAAAACAGAATTATAAATATAATAGCCGTATATAGACCGCCGAATAAAAATAAGAATCACTTCATTGAACATATCAAAAATATTATTAGAAAAATACCATCAACAGAAAGTGTAATTGTAATAGGAGATACAAATATTGACCTTCTGAATAATGAAAGGAGTCCAGCGACTACGAGTTACAAAAACACCCTGTGCGAATGCGGCCTGCACAGTGCGATTCCCGGAAACGAAGCGACGCGCGAGGCCATCGTTAAAGGGAGGAGCGAGACGTCGTGCTTGGACCACGTGTGGGTGCGAGAGAGACGGAGTATGGACTTCGCGGCCTATGTCCTTGAACTGTACATTTCGGATCATCATGCGGTTGGTTTAATGGTGAATTATAAAAGTGACATTAATGTAAACAAATCTAGTGATGATAATTTTGTTCAGGAAGTGATAAGTGAAAAAATCATTACGCAAAAGTTTAATGACTACGACTGGTCCCAGCTATTATTAATTAAGTGTCCTCTGAAGTTATACGAAACTATAGTAACAGATTTTAATACAATATATAGCGATAGTACAATTATAGTGCCAAAACGTAATAAACGTCACACACAGCCATGGGTAGATAAATGCTTGTACAATATGTTAAACCGTAGAGATAATTTATTTAGAGCGTGGAAACAAACACCGAAAGATATGAATAAAAGGCTGGAGTACACAAAATTTAGAAATAAAGTAAATAAATTAGTGAATGAAGCTAAGCACAAGTATAGGCAGTCCGAAATACAAAAATGTAATGGTGACTATAGAAAAATATGGGCAAATATCAACTCATGGATAGGACGGGGAAAAAATGATCTGGATAGCGTAATATCAAAGTACTTAGGCAAAAAAGAAGACATGTATACTATTTGCAGCAACTTTTCCAAAACATTTACAAACGAAATAAAAAATATCAAACATGATTGTAATATGAAATTTTTAGACAGAAATACGTATGTAAACCCTAGCTTAGTAAGTTTTAGATATAACAAAGTTACCTCATTAGATATAGAAAAAATTATAAATACATTATCTTTATATAAAGCGCCAGGAATAGATAAAATAAGAGTTACGGATATAAAATATTTATGTAAAACTTTGAGCCCAATATTAGCAAACTTCATCAATATGTGTATGACTCAATCTGTGTATCCTGACCGGTTGAAATATGCAATAATTCGACCGATATATAAGTCGGGGAGTCATATGGAATATGTAAACTATAGACCTATTGCTATACTTTCAGTTATAGATAAAATATTTGAAAAAGTAATTGTTGGCCAAATAAACACTTTCTTGGAACGTAATAACATACTGTCCGATGCTCAGCACGGCTTTAGAAAAGAACGCAGCACAGCCACAGCACTGACCCGGTTTGCGGACTTTGTCAATGAGAGTCTTAATTTAGGTAAGCAGCTCATAGCATTATTTATAGACTATAAAAAAGCCTTCGATACGCTTGACCATCACGTGTTGCTACAAGCAATGGAAGATTGTGGCATTCGCGGTCCCACTAATGAATGGTTCAAGAATTATCTTACCAATAGAAAGATTCGTACTGTAGTAAACGGAGTAGCGGGGGAGGAGGCTCCTGTTGACATGGGTGTGCCGACCGGATCAGTGTTCGGACCAGTAGGCTATATAATGCATGTGAATAGTGTAATTAACGTTGTAAGCAGATGTCGCGTGTATATGTATGCCGATGACATGTGCCTATTGTATGCGTCGAAAGATCTGACCGAGGCCCAGGAGAGTATTCAATCCGACTTTGAAAGAATAACGCAATGGGCACATGACAACGGTATAATCTTAAATATTCAAAAAACCAAGTACATGCATATATACTCACCGTATAATAACCGTGCTAAGGCCGCTGATGACAGCAGCATAGGTATAATAGGGCATACATATGACTGTCTTCATAGAAATAAAGCAAATTGCAATTGTGTCAACATACAATCAGTCACCACATATAAATACTTAGGCTTAAATGTCGACAAACATTTCAGCTGGAAGTCTCATGTAAATGATGTATGTAATAAGCTTAGACCGGTCCTTACCAATTTTTACCAACTTAAAAAAGTAATTAACAAAAATACGATGAGGATGGTCTACTATGCTCTGGCAGATTCTATAATTAGTTATGGTCTTAGTGTATATGGACGCACGTTTATAACATATATACGAGATATAAAATGTATTCAAACAAGGCTCATTAAATATTTAGTTAGTGCTAAAATTAAAAAAAAGTGCAATAAAGAATATGAAAAACTATATCCTATATGTAATATATTACCAATAGATGTAAAAACTATTTTTTTAATAGCCATAGAACATTATTATACAGATACATACAAAATAAAAACTGAAAATATATACAACACTAGGAACGTTGTACAAGGAAAACTAATAAAACCAAAAATAAACAACTATTACGGAGAGAGAATGACTGAATATTTAGTCCCTAAAATATTTAACAATATAGAAATACTAAGAACTGAACCTAAAATAAGTAAATATAAGTTAAAAGTTAAGCTGAAGGGCTTTTTGCTTAGCGAAGCTGACCCTAGTACTAGTGAGATGTAGTAACATAGATAGATATAAGTATATATAATATTATATAAATATATATTATAGATGTGTTTTTAACAAATGTTTTAAAGTGCTAATAATACGCATAATGTTGTGTTGTAATGAGCGTGTCTCGCCAACAAGCGACATAGCTTGGCGAGTAATCTTGTAAATGCAATGTAAAGTTATATATGAATAAATGATTTAAAAAAAAAAAAAAAAAAAAAAGTAACCCACGTACTTGCCTACTAATACCAAAACATTACAATGCAATAATCATGACTGAGTTCTGTTCCAGGGATCTCACGGCTGTGAGGCTCCTGGTAGACCCATCCAATAGCCTATCGAGTGTCGTAATAGCATCTGCCTACCTGCCGGGCGACGAGGTCACACCGACGGCTTCGCTGGTCGCACTAATCACCCGGTGCGAAGAAGAAGGTCTGGAACTCATCATCTCAGCGGACTGCAACGCGCACCACGTCATTTGGGGCATGGATAAGTCCAACGCGAGAGGTGAGGAACTCATGAATTACCTTTTTTCCACTAACCTTAATATCCTCAACAGGGGCTCAAAGAAGACCTTTGTAACCTCAAGAGCGCAAACAATAATCGACATCACCCTAGCCACCGAACGGATATCTCAGCACGTTTCAAACTGGCATGTGTCTGACGAGCTAACCTGTTCGGACCACAGGTGGATTCGGTACCAACTAAAAATGGCCATCGCTCCTGCAACACCGAGACGAAACCCCCGGAAGATAGACCGCAACAAGTTCAGAAGCTTAACCGCGGAAGGTCTGAGGGAGGCAGACGCCGAAATCCACCACAGCACCACTGCAGACATCGAGAAGCATGTGGAACAAGTAACGCATCTCTTGAATGACTGCTTTGAGAAAGCCTGTCCTTCAACACTACCCCAGGTCAAACCGAGGGGTGCGAACCAATGGTGGGGACCTGAGCTAGACAAACTCCGCCACAGGACAAGACAACTGTTCAACAGAGCAATGAACACCAAATACCAAGAAGACTGGGAGCTCTATAAGGAAGCCCAGCGACGTCTAAAGAAGCGTATCCGACTCAGGAAGACGGAAGCCTGGAGACGTTTCTGCGAAGATATTTCAAGCAACAACCAAGCAGTCAAGGTAAAAAAGATCCTATCATGCGAACCTGAGCGCAATATAGGATCCCTTAAAAAACCTGACGGTGAATACACCAGAACCGACGATGAAACATGCGAACTTCTACTCCAAACCCACTTCCCGGGCTGTAGGATTACCACGGAGAAAGGATGGCTGGGAACGGAGATACACGTGCCGCAGGCGTCGGACTGGAGCACCGCCCGAAGAATTGTCGACGAGGACAAAGTCAGATGGGCCATAAACACCTTCCTCCCCTTTAAAACAGCGGGCCTAGATGGAATATTCCCGGGTCTGCTGAAATGGAGCGCCGAGGGGCTGATAAAGCATCTGGTAGGTATCTACAGAGCCTGTCTGGCCTTCCGGTACACCCCGCAAAAGTGGAGAGAAGTGAAAGTAGTATTCATACCGAAACCCGGCAAGAGTGACTACACACAACCAAAGTCCTACAGACCTATCAGCCTGACATCCTTCCTTCTGAAGACGATGGAAAGGCTCTGCGACAGGGACATTAGGTCAAACGCGCTACTACAACATCCGCTTCACCCAAACCAGCACGCCTACAGCGCGGGCAAATCAACAGAATCGGCACTACACAGTGTGGTCAGCACGATCGAAAGAGACTTATCGGCAAAGCAGTCGACCCTGGGAGTCTTCATAGACATTGAGGGAGCCTTTGACAAAACCAACTTTACTAGCATTGCAAAGGCTCTAGTACGACATGGCGTTGATCCAACGGTAGCCGGATGGATAGATGACATGCTCAGGAACAGGGCCATACAACTCACCGTAAATGACACAACCAGGGCCATGGTGGCGAGAGGCTGTCCTCAAGGTGGAGTCCTTTCGCCGCTTCTGTGGAACCTGGTGGTCGACGAGCTCATCACAAGACTCAACGCACAACGCCATTTCACGGTGGGCTACGCGGACGACATCACCGTCCTAATCAGCGGACCATGTGAGAGTACTTTGTGCAATCTTATGAGCTCTGCTCTAAGGACAGTCGAAAAATGGTGCATAGACCACGAGCTTTCCGTAAATCCAACGAAGACGGAACTCATACTATTCACCAACAAACGCAAACTGCCAAGCCTAAAACTACCAAAACTATTCAACACCGAACTCTGTTTGACCAGTGACGTCAAATATCTGGGAGTGACCCTGGATAACAAACTGCTATGGAATAAACATGTAGAACAAAAACTCAACAAAGCCTGCATCACCTTTTGGCAATGTAAAAGACTAATGGGGAAAAGATGGGGCCTTTCACCCAAGATTACCCTGTGGTTGTACACAGCCGTAATAAGGCCAATCATCACATATGGAGCGGTAGTATGGTGGCCCAGGACCAAACTAACCACCGCCATGGATAAACTACAAAGCTTCCAAAGGCTAGCATGCTGTGCTGTCACAGGATGCATGAGAACAACACCAACAGCGGCTCTGGAAGTGCTGCTTGGACTGCCACCGCTGGATCTCTTCATACAACAAGAGGCAGCGGTGGCTGCTACAAGACTACAACACTCGGGACTGTGGCGCGCACAATCTAGAGGTCATGGTGACATATGGCACAAAAGCCTTGAGTCCATACCAATGCTGAATGCACCATGTGACCGAATACCTAGGATGTATGTCTTCAACAAAGCATACACGATACAAACTACAGAAAACAAACAAGATTCCTCGGGAATACACGAGGTACGCGTCTACACAGATGGCTCAAAGACGGACTCAAGCACGGGCGCAGGAGTATTCTCAATGGACTTGAACATCAACATATCAATACCTCTGGGTGCAGATAACTCGATCTTCCAGTGCGAGTGTGTAGCCATCACCCAGGCGGCCAGAGCTATAGAAAGAAGAGGGATCCAGGACCAAGCCATCAGGATTCTCTCCGATAGCATGGCGGTTCTGAAGGCACTGGACAACTACATCATCACATCGTCGCTGATACAAGAGTGTCACCAAGCACTTGAGCGCATTGCTGCAAGCAACATGGTGACCCTGCAATGGATAAAAGGCCACAGCGGATCCCTAGGAAACGACGCTGCTGATCAGCTAGCAAGGAGGGGATCGGACACGCGGATCCTTGGCCCCCGGCCATACCTGCCTGTGCCCTTTGGCCAGTGCAGGTCATGGCTAAGGCGACAGACTACTAACAATCACAACGATCGCTGGGCTACAGTTAACGGCTGCAGACAGTCAAGGGAGGCGGTCCCTATCCGTTCACCGAAACTGTCTCGCAGCCTGATTGGGCTAAAGCGGGTCGACTTACGAATAGTGGTGGGCTCGCTGACCGGGCACATTCCACTCAATAAACACCTTTTCACCATCAATGTTACAGATAGTCCACTATGTAGAGGCTGTCTTCAACATGAAGAATCAGCGGCACACGTGCTCCTGGAGTGCACGGGGGTCGCGGAATGCCGGGCAGGGATCCTCGGTTCACCGAGCTCCGTCACAGAAGCCTGCGAACGTCCCAGGAGACTTCTGCGCTTCTGGAGGGAGTTGGGATGGCTGGACTGACAGCCTCCCAAAGACACCTGACGCACAATGGGCCGACTTAGAGCCTACGTGCGGAAAAAGGAGCCCATCACCAAGTACCAAGTACCAAGTAGGTTCCTAGTTTTGTTCTAATGGTTATTCTCGATGCGTTGGCGAAACGTAAATGAGAACAACTTTGGTAATGCCGGAACAACGACGTATCGGTTTACTGATGGCATTGCATTATTTAGTACATGTAACCACGCCGTGTTATTAACAGAAGGTAATATTGTTTAAGATAACCAATCTACAGCAGTAATAAATAGACTAATGAGTGTCAATATCAAGTGGACCAATCGTGGTAAGGATATTTATAGAGTTGTTGATACCACCTTTTAGTCTATTGTTCTGGATTTTGTTTTAGCAAGAACACATTGATTTCATTTTAAATATTCAAATAAATTCTTGTGATGAACAAAAAGTGTATTTTTGGAAATTTCGAAATAAATAAATCTTAAATCTAATGTTAGGGATAAGGTCCAAAATTGACGAAAGATCTCTTGTCGTTTAACACTCATTGAGTTCTGTTCGAAGTATTCAAGTAACTGAAAAATGTTTAAAGTGGTGTTGACCACTCTAATAAGTACAGAGTAATGGTCAAAAATCGTGCGCAAGCGACGCTCGAAGGTCGTAACGACGCTGACGCCGATCGGTCACCGCGAACAATGGCCATCTGTTGTAATTACTATTACTTATAAGTTGTGCGCGCGATAGTACCGCGATATCAACTAGCGATCATTCATGATTTGAACGCGACTGTATAAGGGTCCGAAGTTATTAGATCTTCATTGTGTTGATAATGAACAGAAGTAACTGAATGGAAAGTTTCGTATTCAGTTATGCAATGATGGCCAAGAGACATACTGCTACAAGTGATATTGTAGGGTTGCCTCATTCTATCTGGAACTTAATTGAATTTTAGTGCAGTTCGATATTTACGCAGTGGTTGGTAAAATGCCTAGAGGCTAGACCGGTTTGCTTCATGTAAAAAACGGTATTCCTTTGAATAAAAAAAGGTGGAAATCGTCTACACAGCCTTGAAAAAGATTAAGTAGGCAAAATAAGCTACTGTTAAATGGAAAAGTAAGACCATTTGCCTTTTGTATGTCGCGAATCTAAATTTTGCGAGGTTTAATGAAATGTTGAATATTTTTCAAAATATGGCTGATACCAAGCATTGTTCAAAACAAGAACCATTGAAAAATATACTCAATAATGCGGTCACATCAAATTCAGATATCACAATTTTTTTAAGGCTAATAAAATATATTGTTAAAATTTTTGGCAACCCTAATACCAGTATACAGTGAAAAAGAAACAAACAATAAACCTCATATCGCAGATGACAGAGTATCGATTACTTTTGTTTTAGTTTTATCTGTGCCCCGGATATATCATATTTATCTGCATTAGAAAATTTATTATGAATATACTTCCTACTACTACTGAATACCAGTATTAGTATCGTACTTACTAGGTATTATTTACATAAATATATTTAATATATTGTATCTTACAATAGGGATGTCTGACCTATAGCTTTTCTTTCGTTTCTCAAATATAAATTGATCAAATAACAGTTATTGAAACTTACGCGTGACGTCACTTTTGTTTTACGTTTAAATTTCATTAAGTCATTACGACACAACCTCTACTTAACTTTTAGTTTAATTTTGATCAATTTTATCGTATGATGTTTTTTTTTTTTATTTTTATACCGATCGTCTCTCGTATTTTTATTGCATTGAATCAAAATGACTGAAATGAAAAGCTTTCTTCTTTGATATCGCGGTTGACATTAATGCGTTTTGGCACACCTTACGCCTATTTTATTTTCCGTGAAGTCGGAGCTATGTATATAAATGGTATTTTGAACGTGATAATTCACAATTTACTTAATTTCAATATGTGCAGTGCAGGCTAAATTAGGCAGGACATAGGTAAACATATGTTATTAAAATGCTCTGCTTATTAAATTAATCGGTTCGGTTTAATTAAAAACTGTAGTAAATTCTTAACTTTTGAAGACTGTCCATGAAGTTACCTCAAAACAGGAAATTTTTGAGCTTTTTGCGGTGACTTTCAAAGCAATTACAAGTTCAAAGAAATCAATTATTCTTGTTAATTTACATACCGTTTGCTTTATATTCTCATTTAAAATAAATGTGGTTGTTTCAACTTTGGAATCTACATTTTTGAAATACATAACATTGAAAAGTATGATTAATTATAAAAAACCTTAAGTCAGTCTAGATACAAATAAATGTTAAAATATCACCTTCAGATATCAATTATAAGATTATTTCAAATCGCGCTTAATTCGCGTGGGTTTGAGTCCGGATAATACATTTAAGTATGACCTATCTGTCAATTTAATACTTTATGATATAGTTATTATGTAAATTACAATAATTATAAAATTTAAGGACATTCGAAAAAGCTTATGCCTAACTGAGGTTTTATACTCTACAAGAGCAGTCATAGCTTGTGCTCAGGCTAACGGTTTAATTGTGCTTAAGAAAGGTATAAGAAAAATCGGTAAAGCAACAAAAAAATGTTTTTCCTAGCAAGCTTAAACAAATCACCAGAAACACTTTCTCGTCACAACAAAAACGTTCCGAATTCAATCACCGCGTTTTCTTCGTGACGAGATCGAATACAATCCCCAATCAATAAAACAAAAATGACGCGTAAAATAAAATCATCAAATTGCGTGTTTGTGTAACAAAAAAGAGATTGACCGAGATCTATATTGTGATAACGAAACGTTTTCGATCGAATATCGGTTTCATTGTCCGCGTGGTACACGGAAGGCGGGTAAACGTAGGTAAGTAATTACTGTTTTGCACGTAATGATTGTGTAATACTTATCGATACAAAAAATATATTATCGATTCCGATCGAATCTATTTGCGCGATGAATGACTTGATGATGTGGTTTCTTGGTATTTTGATTAAACAATTGTGCAATTTTATGTACAAAAGGACTTTTATTAATGTGTGTTGCCTTGAAGGACGGATTACGTTGCAGTTGAAAATTATATTGCAGCATCGAATACCTGGGTAATAATATCTCGTGGTCAAACTAGACGTCTGATACCATTATTTAGATTTATCGCATACTTAAAATTATACGAGGGTCATATCAAATTCTTGACAATGAAAGGAGGTGGAATGTTGTATCTTTAAAAAATCTGCATGCTCCCAATAACTACTTAAAGTTAAATAATATCATAAGTTTTAAGAAGCCTATAAGAGATATTTTTTTCAAAAGATGTTCGAGCATTAAATAATTTGATTCTTGTCATACGCGGAACGAACCCGCAACCCATCGTGAACAATCAGTTTGGCGTTTTCATCTGTACCACTCGGCTATCCATCCAGTCATTTGTGTCCTATAACCCTGAAGGAACATCATCCATCTATTAAGGATGCCTACTACTACCTCGAAAATTAATATTATTAAATGAGGAACAATAATACTACTTTAAAAGTTTTTGCTTATACCCCCTAATCACATCAATTGTATTTCATGATTATTTTTCTTTTTCACCTCCCACCAACACCTCCAATGCACCTGACAAATAATTAATTTAATTCTCTTGTTTTTACCGCACCCTTATCTGCCATATACACATCATGTTACTCCTTGGAGTCAAAACTTCATTGAACTGTTCTGTCTATAAAGCCTTATATTAATAGTTAGTAGCGGTTTAATGATCGTGATTAATGATGCGAAGGATATTATGTATAAACAAAGTATCATTATCTAATGCTATGTCAATATTGTACTGTGTCTGATCGTTGAATATGAATACTTCATCAATTAGCAGGTATGTGTTTACTAAAGAAAGTTTTGTGTGAAATACATTTTTTAAATGCTTACTGAGAAGTGATACATTTTTTAAGAATAGGAAAAGAAAGGAATATCAATTGAAGTTTGTAATGTATCTATTTATTTTATATTTCGTTTTTTAATTATTTAAGTGTTAAGAAGAGTGCTTTCGTTTAACTAGAGGGATAAGTAGGTACTTTAGGCTTGATAAAAACGAGTACCGTTCACACGTTTTTACCAAGAAACTCTTTTCAAAACAAGAATAAGGTAAACCGACAATTAGTACGATTTCTATAAAAAAAACCACCTCCACACTAAGCAATTTCATCCTTTTGGGGATGGAGGAATTTCTTGCAAGCATTCGTGACGAAAGCATGTTCTGAGTAAGAAGCGCCTGGATCGAATTCAGGGTACGTTGCGCACTGTGCAGTCAATGTTTGTCTACTAACTCACATGTAGTTTAAAGAAAAACATAATCTATCATATCCGGAAAGTAACATCAGAAAAACAACGAAACTAAATCGAAGATCAGAGACTAAAAAATTTAAGACCTAAAAAAATTAATCTAATAAATAATTTATTTCTTCACAAATCCGATAGCCGGGAAACCCCTTACAGAGAAGAGGACTGGCTCATCAATACAACTAAGTTCTTTCAATAAAAAAATAATAGAATCCATTATATTTGACATTAATTTCCGTACACAACCAATAAAGGTTTCATTGTGTGTCCAAATCTAAGTGAAAAAATTAATTGACGCATCGGCTGCCTCCCAATGCCAGACAAAAGCACATCGGACAATTTAATTGGACTGTCAAAGGCGCCTTAATTACTTCCTAATATTGACAAAGCAGGTTTTTGTGTCTCCCGGACTATTCTGTCAAGTGAAAAAACACAAACATCGAATCATACCTAATACATCCTACTATAGATGGCTGGCAAGGCGCTAGTAATGTCTATGACGGTATACTTTACATACTATCAATAAAACTCATGCATGGGATAATCGACAGTAGCAGTAAAAGAATAGAGACTAGATTCGCTTATCTGTATTCTCGCATTCTGTAATACAGGGTTTATTTAATGAGTCCAATTAAAGTATTACTTACAAATCACTTCTAGTTTGTTGTACCTCGCGTAATGTCCTTTTAGGGATGGATATCAATAGCTAATGAATATGGAAATGGATTACATTCACACGTATTAGTGTGAAATATAAGGCTCTTAGAAAAATCACCATTTTAGGATTAATTGGCGACACTTTCATAGCTTCCTTGGCCGTATACATTTTGCCGAATATGGATAAGTTTATTGTGAGCTGTTACTGCAATTATATTGCAATAAAATTAAGGGCTTAGCTCGATACTCGACAAGACTGCTACTATATACAAGTAGCGTGTATTTACGACACATTTTGATCGGTTTAAGAAAATTAAAATTAATAGTATAATAAAATTAGGAGCTATTTAGGTACGTTAAATATTGATAGAACATTTCTAATGTATTTAGAATACACTTTTCGACATATTCGCTATCTCATTTTGATTTCATAGGGGATTTGAAAAGTTAGTCACTTTGAATAATCATCTGCCTCTACAAAAACATGCAGAGCAAGTCTTGATTTAAATGCCCATATAATCGAGACAGGATAAAAGATGGTCCCATAAAACTAGTCCTGTCTGATCGAACGAGTTTTCATTACAAAGCGGGTTCCGCAGATGTTCAGAAACTGGAGCAGAATGCAACGAGAGCGAATGTATTATTCAGGCGTTATCTGCTGCGCGCGCACGAGACACACAAATTGTGCGCTTGCGCCGATATAGGACGCGTCACGATGCTGTAAGGCGCAGGCTAGAAGAGACGTAAGCCAAAAAAACATTTTTTAATAATCCATTCTGAGCTGAAAGTTTAATAACCATTCAAAACAATTGCACAAAAAGCTCCCAGATTTGGGACACATGAAGTAATCCGATACAAATCTTGCTTACCGGGTATTGAGTTAAGAAAAAATTTGGGACTCTGCGTTTCACGTTTAGTTTAGTAATCCCTCTCTTGAAATGCTTTAATTTACTATTAAAAAGCTACAGCTTTATAACGATTTTTTACCAAATAAATAGACTTGCATCCAAAATACCAACTACGGTGTAGCAAGGTTTGCGCTCAAATTAAATGCCTAAATAAAGGACCTTTTAAAACAAGATCAATAAATATAAGGTACTTAAGTTTCCTGATCAAAAATATGTGCTATTGAAACCATCTCCGATCGATCTTCGCTCTATTATCTCTTATGTAGCTTGCGTAGTTGCACCGAAATTGTGCGCTTGCGCCGCTAACACGGGACACGTCACGATGCCGTTGTAAGGAAGTCGCGTGATGGATGTTGAATGGTAACGTGAGTTTAACTGAAATTACCTAATTGTTTTCTTTGTATGAACATGTTTAGGTAAATGTTACTTATATTTCACCATAATATTACAGTAGCAAAATCTTAATGGGTTCTTAATTAATTAATATTCTCTAATATATAAAATTCCCGTGTCACGATGTTAGTTACCGTACTCCTCCGAAACGGCTTTACGGATTTTTACCAATTTTTATAACGTGGCATTAAAAATACATACAACAGAAATAATTTATTAGGCACAACAACGTTTGCTGTGTCAGCTAGCAGACTTGTAAAAAAACGTTTGTAAAACGAAATGAAATTTTATTGGCAAAAATAATGCTGTATTTGAGACAATGTTTTACTAGCATTTATGTGCAAGTATTTCTTCACAATTTTACATTGACAGTTAATTGCAATATGCAAATATAAACTTCAATACACTTATGACTTTGAAATTACTTTCAAGTTTTAAACAATTCGTTATTCTGTATACAACTGATGAATTTGTTTCGTAAAGTTATTAGGATGTTGCAAATAGAGAAATATTTCGGTGCAGATTAAATTTTGAGTAGTCGTTACGGTCCAATGATTATTCAAATTGCTTTCATATTGATAGAGCAGGTGAGTTTAGCTTTCAAAATTTTTATTACACTTCTTTGTAGTGAGGTGTCGGGTGTGGAATCAAACGATTGTTTCAAATGATACGTGTTTATTATAGGAACCCCGACATAGAACTGGCTTAGGATAGCCTAGAACATACAATAATATAGCAGCATATATACGTAAAGTATTTCTACTCTACACCTTCCCCATAAAACAAAAAAAAAATGATTATATAGTACATTTTTTTTTAAATACAAAATTAAGTACTTATATTTAAAGAATACAAGTCAATGTTATGCATAACATAGGACGATTATTCCATAGTAGCGTGATACATGATCCACCTTAAACAATAACAATTAGATACTAAAGTATTAAAGTACACTTGGCGACAATAATGCTCACACATAATATAATGAATGACTTGATTTATTTTAAGAATAATAAGGCCTAGTTCTGTTTTTGTGTACTATTATTTCCTTGCCACTTTTCACAATTTTCACATTTGGTGCCATATCGTCTACAACAATATAAGGACCTAAGTATAAACTATCTAATTTAGAACAATTTTCATTTTTTAATAACACAAGATCTCCTTTTTTGTATAAAATCGGGTTTATTTTATAATCATATAATAATTTTCTATTTTGTTTACTAACAATTAAATTTTCCCTAGCGTCTTGATGTGCTCTTTGTAACCTAAATTTCAGTTCTAGTGGATAACTATCGAAATTGTACAGTTTATCAACATTTGAAGTTAGATTATTTGGTAAGATACATACATGTCCAAAAACAAGCTCATAAGGGGTATACTTTGTTTCTGTGTGTACTGTAATATTATAAGAAAATTGCCAATATGGTAACCACTGACTCCATGACCTTGAACTATTTCTGCAATGAATTCTGAGATAGTTACCTAAACTTTTGTGTGTGTTCTCAAGCGCGCCGATGCTCTCATGATGATATGCTGACGCGAACCTTTGTTCTATATTTAAAAGTTTACTTACCTCCCTCATTGTAGAAGACATGAACTCCGTTCCTTTGTCCGTAGCAATCGTCTTTGGAATACCATACCTTAATATAAAATGTTCTACGAACGCCCTTGCCACGCTTTCGGTAGTTTTTGATTTAATGGGAGTAGCAACTAAGTATTTAGTTAACTCGCATTGTATTGTAAGAATATAAGAATACCCCTCATCATCTTTTTCAAGAGGGCCGACTAAATCTAAGAATATTTTTTCAAAAGAATTTGATGACGTTGTTGTAATTGAAAGTGGTTCCTTAATATATCTAAAATGTTTATTTCTTTGACACGCATCACATTTATTAATGAAATCCGATATATCTTTTTCCATACCGGGCCAATAGTAGTACTTTTTTATATTGTTTAGTGTTCTTTTGATTCCCGCGTGGCCACTTGTAGGTAACAAGTGAAAATCATTAATTATAATTCTCCTAGTATCTTTATTTTCTATTCTACGAACATCATTAATGACACAAAGTCTAGGACCCTTCCAAGTTACATTTTTATTTATTTCCTCCACAATGAGTTCCATAAACTTGATATTTTCCCTTTTCTTAATTATTATAAGCTCACTTATCTGATTCTTCTTACAAATGTATTCCAAATCTCTCAACAACACGTCTCGCGTTATTGCTGATAAAGAATTCGGATCAACATAAATGGATGACTTAGAAGGAAAATAATAATAAATTTTATTTAATGACTCATAATAACTTTCTTTCTTTGTTAATTTACGTAAAGTTACCCTGTCAAGTAATGTAATTTCAACGTCTCTATTAGTCTTTTTGAGTACTTCAACGACATTTGGCTGATCCGACAGTTGATTACCTGTACTAATAATATCTGATTGATGATAACTATCTTTCTCTATCATTGCTTTTCTTTTTGAGCGCGTCATAACATTTAAACACTCATTATTTATAGTTTTTAATTCATCTGACGTTATTATTATACGAGATAGAACGTCAGCTGCCGCATTATCTTTTCCCCTCACAAATTCTATATCAAAATCATATTCTTCAAGTGTCAGTCGGAATTTCATGAGTCTACTACTAGGCTCTCTCATGCCAAATAAATATACCAAAGGACGATGATCTGTTTGAATTTTAAACTTGCGACCAAATAAATAAGGACGGAAGTATTTAACAGACCATACAATAGCCAGCAATTCTTTTTCAATAACTGGATAATTCTTTTCAGCTTTATTTAAGGTACGGCTTGCGTAAGCAATTGGTCTACCATCGCTGTTACTTAAAACTGAACCGATTGCATAGCCAGATGCGTCTGTTTTAAGTAAAAACACATTACTTTTATCAAAATTAGGATATTGTAACAATGGAGGCGATATTAACTTTTCTTTTAGTGATAAAAAAGAATTATTACATTCTTCATTCCACTCAAATTCTATATTTTTTCGACAAAGATTATTTAAAGGATTAGCTAAAAGTGCAAAGTTAGGTATAAATTTTCGATAGTAATTTGCAAAGGCAATGAATTTTTTAACATCATCGGTATTTTTAGGAACTGGATAATTTTGCAATGCCGCTACTTTAGACGGATCTGGTTTTAAACCTTCAGCTGATATAATATGACCTAAATACAAAATTTCTTTTTTCAGAAAGTCACATTTGTCTGGATTTAGTTTTAGGTTCACTTTTCGTAGTCTAAGCATTATATCAATGAGATTTTTGTTATGAAAGGCTAAATTGCGTCCAAAGCAAATTAAATCATCTAAATAAACGAGACATTTGTCGTAATGAAGCCCAGACATTGCCACTGTCATAGCTCTTGAAAAAGAACTTGGACTTGTCTTCAAACCCATGGGAAGTCGAGTCATTTGGTATTGTCCCGACGAAGTTACGAATGCTGTACACGGCCTACTTTCTTTTGTAATGCCCAATTGAAAATAACCCTTGTAAAGGTCAAGGTGACTAAAATAAACTGACCCAGATAATGCATCCAAAATATCAGTAATATTAGGGAGTGGGAACTTGTCATCCAAAATACAATTATTGAGTTTACGAAAGTCTATAACAAGTCTCATTTTCTTAGAGCCATCCCCACTTTCTTTTTTTGGGACCAGTAAAACAGGGCTAGCCCATTCACTACTACATGGTTCAATAATTTTATCAGTTAACATATCACTAATCTGCTGGTCTAGCTCCTCACGTTGCGAAAACGGTAAACGATAAGGCTTGGTATATATTGGTGTAGTGTTCGGTTTTAAACGTATTTTTTGTTCGCTGATTTTAGATACTTCCAATTTATCTCCAGAAATATGAAACACGTCAGAAAATTTTGCACATATGTTTAATATGGAAGATTTTTCTTCGCCATTCAAATGATCTAATTTTAATAAATTTAATAATGTTTTGACCCTATCTACCGTTATGGGTGACTTCTCAAAATTACAAACTTTGTAATAACATAATTTTTCAAGTTTAGGTTTAAAATAGCTTAACGATACTTCCGATTCACAAGTATTCATTATTTGAATTGGAATTTTACCATTTTCTGGCTTACTTATACCTCCAGCTAGAAAAACTCCCTCACTTAACTCATCTGAGACTACAACGCAATCTTCGGTTTCATTAGTATCGATGA
The DNA here is from genome assembly GCF_003590095.1 of Trichoplusia ni. NCBI lineage: Eukaryota > Metazoa > Arthropoda > Insecta > Lepidoptera > Noctuidae > Trichoplusia > Trichoplusia ni. Next base: position 8,145,434 of record NC_039478.1, on the reverse strand, counting down.
AAAAAATTTTTTCGCACCTTGGTGGTATATTCATATAAACATTTCTATTTAATTTACCTATATGTAATGGTAAAATTAAATTCTGACCTAAAGTTAATGTATTATGTTCGTAATTTAAAACACATCTATGTTTAGTTAGAAAATCTTGGCCTAATATACCTTCAGTATAACATGGTAGGTTTTGGATTACATAAAACTTATGTTGGAATGTGTGACCATTTAAAGATAAATTTAAATAAACATATCCGATAGTTGTTATTCGACCACCAATTCCATTTATAATGATGTTTTGATTATGGATTGGTAAGTTCCAATGAGCGACTATCTCATTTTTCACGGCTGAAATACTAGCACCAGAATCTACCAACCAGTTATATTCTGTGTTATTAAAAGGAACTTTAACATAATTACTAAATTCATATGCAAATAAATTAGGCACGAAAAAACTGATTCGTATTGTCCTCGGAAGTTGAGGGTTGAACAAGGTCACTAGTATTATTACTGTTGTTAATTTCTGACTGAGGGGTATTTGGCTCTAAAGGGTACATACCTCGATTTTGATATTTTCCTCTCTGTCCTCTGTATGTACCACGACCTCGGTATCTCTGATATCTCGATGACCGTTGCCAACTCTGGTTGAAATATCCTCCTCTAGGAAACCGTTGGTAGTTCCCTTGGCCACCACGACCACGATAATTTGATGGAGTTCTGAAAAATCTGTTATGCATAGTTGACTCACCTGATCCTTCTTCGCTGGCCACCAAAATCTCACCTTCAGTTGAGTTTGAGTCATCCTGACTGGACACAAGCTCCTCGTCTTTCGCCGCCCGAATGGCATGTTTGAGAGTAGTGTAGTTTCGAGCTGCTAAAATCACACTTAAATTTTTGTTACGCAAACCATTAGTAAATTTGTTAACCGCTAACTTTTCGTTAATCGGTTTCAGGATGTTAAAAGCTTCTGGATTCCCGTCTGCCTGAGAAATAGTGAGATCAACGAACAGTTGTTCCATTTTCTTTCCGAAGTCATCAATTGTATTTGATTTTTGTTTACAATTAACCATTTCTGCATGAATAGCATTGCTAGATTTTTTTGTGAGAAGGTGTAAACGCATTTCCTTAATTAGCTCATCACATGAGGAGTATGTTTGTTGCAAACGTAATTTAGCACTTTCAGAAAGACGCGTTTTCAAAACAAAATTAACCAACAACTGTTCGTCATCCTTCTCTATCATAGAACTATACAGTTCTATAGCAGATATTAAACGCTTCGTCACTTCTTCGTCAGAACTCATAACAGGTAATAGAGCAGCCGCTGTTTTTAATTGGAACTTTTCCATTTTGACAATTTTCTTTTCTATACCACTAGAACAAAGTTGATTTATACGAGAATATAAATTACTAATATCGGTACATAAAACTTGAATACTATCCAAATCACTGTTCTTAACTTCTCCCTTTTTAATCTGATTTTCTAAATCTGATTTAATAATCAAATATTCGCCATAAATTATATTATTTTCATTAAGCCTCTTTTGAATAATATTTTGTGTCCTACGACTTGGCCCTAATTTGGTTAGATATTCCTTTATACCTTTAAGTTTTTCATAAATTTCTTTAAGATTCTGGGCCATTACCTTTTAAGACACAAAATTATAATAACAATATAATTTTAATGTAAACATGACTTTGCATAAGTATTACATAATAATGTTAAGTCTTATCTAAACAAAAGTAAACATTAAAGTTCCCATAAAAAAAAAAAAACTTGTAACCGACTGTACTAGGAAAGATACACGCCACACATGGCCGTTTAATCACTTGACGTAAACACTATCGCGCACTCACTACTTCCTCAAAGGAAAGGAAAAAAAAAATCACACGTCCTCCGTCTTGTAAGAAGCTTCACCTGTATCCTGTGCCCTTCTCAGCCTGGGCACCACTCGACGAAGAGAATGTCGCAAGATTTCCTGCCGCATCAGATGCCCATGACACTTTTTATACAATATCATCAGGACGTAACAGGCTCCCAGACAAATGATGAACGTCACAATCATCAGTAGTATTATACTCGTGACACTTGCGTGGGCCATAAATTGAATAATATCTGCTCCATTGGAACCACCAGCGTTCTGCGCAATGAGTACCTCTTCCTTAGATACAGACTTTCCCATTTTCGACAATTAAGTAATAAAGTGGACTTGAATACAGAAACAACACACAGCGAACAGGTGTCGCGATAAAGATTAGCTGCTTAGTAACATTCATTATTATAACTTTGCACTGAGCCACGTCCAGAGTTCATATGTAATTCTTGAGAAACCCTTTTATGGGCAACGGAATGTAAATACTTTCGCGAACCCGAATCGCGCCTCTGGCAGGGTCGCCATGAGGTGTCGGGTGTGGAATCAAACGATTGTTTCAAATGATACGTGTTTATTATAGGAACCCCGACATAGAACTGGCTTAGGATAGCCTAGAACATACAATAATATAGCAGCATATATACGTAAAGTATTTCTACTCTACAGTAGTTTGAATTGAATGTAAATATTAGTAGTTAATGTAATGAGACATTTTGATTGTTAAATTTGAATGTGATTCACTTTTGCGATTGTAATGAAAGTATTTGAGTATGAGAGTCTGGAGTGTCTGCTTTACAGAGCTAGTTTAAGATAGAGCTTGTTGCGTTTCAGTCTCTGGGTGTTAAATTGTTATAATTTTATGTTGTAACTATTACAATGTTGATAATCATAGCACACTTTGACGCTATTAAAAAAAATGCAGTCCGACGATAACTATGAACCAATGAACGACGAAATATAAATAAAAATTGATTGAAGAAAATTCATGGTCATCATAATTATACACACATATTCAAGTCATCCCTTGCTTAACTTTTTATTGAAGTTCAGAATGGCTATCCATGTCAAATCTTCATATTAAATACAATGGTAAGCCGTAACCAGCCCTTCATCTATTTGAAAAACAAAAGCTCTCCTCTTTACTATTCAGTATCGAAAACAGCCTGTTGGGCAAACTCGTAAACTAGCAGATACGTGAGGTCTAAACGAAATGCCTTACAATATACTCAATCTAAATAAACAAACGGTAAGTTACATAGCCTACTTTCTTTCCTAGCTCTAACACAGGGTTTTCACTAAGGATGCTTGCTAAGGATGTTTTTGGAACTACGTAGTAAAATGACTTTATTTACCTTGTCTTATGCTATTTTACGGAACCATTATTTTGGCGCTTGAAATCCAACTCCTTGATACGAAACCCACAGGGCCTGCCTAGGAATTATTATAATATTACCGAACAAACAAAACACCTCAATCTAGTCTCAAACTAAGCAAAGTTTGTATTATGAGAACTAGACAACTGATAAATATACAAATAATAGATCTATAACAACCAGGCATAGAAAAAAATATCGTACTATACCCCAAAACATTTGTGGGAATCAATCTGTTACAGCGCGACCTCCAGTATAGCAGTCAGGGCTACTTACCACTTGACCAAACAAAAAATAGGGAAGTATATATATTTTTGTAAGGTGGTGTAAGCTCCTCAACCAAAAGAATTCGAGCTTTAAATCTAAAGTGAAGTCTGATATAATAAATCTTTTGTTAGATATCATCTCTATTATTTTTCTACTCGACATATCGAAAGTTATATTTCCAAGAATTCCAACATGCAAAAACATAAACGTCAATTCAACCAGAGCGGGCACTTTTTATAACAGTAAATTGTACTTTTAGGGATCCGTACCCAAAGGCTAAAATCTGCTAATAAGGCTACGCAGTATGCCCGTCCGTCAGCCACTAGGCTGTTTTTGACTCACAAATGCTCAAAGTATCAAAATTAAAAGTCGTTAAAAGTATCAAATAACACGTAATATTAATATCAGAAAACATTGTTAAACACAAATCGTTTGTCGCATCGATAACAATGTCATTTTGTAAAATTTCTGCAATTTGCAACAAATCATAATCACGGAAAAGCTTTGAATAGGTGACAAAAACTTTCCACGATCGCAAAATTGATCAAGCAAGACTTTTTGTTCATTACTCGAGTAAACACTTTTGACACAAAAGTGTCATTTTGATTCAAAACCTAATTACAAAAGCATTCTTCTTAGCCTTTCAATATTATTTAAATTTAACTATCATATCCTCAACTGACCTATTGTGAGCAAAAAATAAAGCAAGTTTCAAGTATTAATAAGTTAAAAAACCTAAGTAATATTTTTAGTTTAAAGAAAACCAGCGACGGAATACGAAATTGCAATAACAAATAATCGATGTACACATTGTACTGTACACGTTGACTTATCAAACCCAACGTAAAACTCTTATGTAAAATCGCTTGACCAAACAATGAATTCTAATTTCGTTATTTATATTGAACGCAGCGGGCAGGAAGCCTTTGTAGTATCGCCTAGCTCAAATCATAATAAGCCTCCGTAATCAGATACTAAAACACTTTTAATTTTGTGCCGACCTTCGGATGTCGGCCGTTCACGAACGGTGAAACCGAGAGGCAGATAAACAATCGCGGTCGTGTACTACCTACCACCGATTGAAGAGTTTTATTGGTGTACTATTGAGAAGAATGTTGTTAAGAATGAAGTATAATCATAACGATTAAGTTTTGTATGAAGCTGCAGTATAGTTGTGATTTTAACAGGATAGAAACTACATGCAATATCATTTGGTTTTGAGTCTGATAATGATGGATGTTAGCGACCCATGATTTATGATGCTGATTTAACTACAAAACAAATTTAATTATTTTATTTTTACAGCAGTTTTTTTTAAATACGAATACAATTATAATATTAACTGAAAAGAAAGTCAGTCATTATGTAAAGAGCACTTAATTTAATTCCACGCTTCTTTTCTGATATATTATTTTATCCTATTGCAGAGCAACGGTGTCTTGCATTTGACTCGAGACCGTTGTGTTATATTTAAATTTAAAGACAATTGTTAAATTAGAATACATTATATTTATGCAAGTCACTATCACTTTTGCATCTGACTGTATGCGCCCAATAGACGGGCGTCGCCGCGAAGCCTTCGACTGCGCGGCACGTGCGCGGACGCAAGCAGTGACGTTAGCCCATTCCTTCACTATGTTTAAATAACTGATGTTGTATTAGGTTTTATATTATGCAATTTCGGTGTAATATTGTTATCTTCATTAAAATATAAAGAGAATAGAATTGAATTACAGATTTTACACATAATAATGATTTGATCTGATCCGATTCAAATATTTTGCAGATGCCAGGTTTGCTAGATATTTCCAAGGTTGTTGATATCTGGACAATTGACTCGCTGGATAGAAAAAAGTATCGAAAGAATTATTGAAAGGAAAAGTCCCCAGATTTATTCGACTACCAGCTGAAAATTCTATGACCGAAAAGTTGTTTCAGGCTGACATAATGATGACAGGATAAACAATAGATAAAACTGCTAAAAATGCACTCGTAGTTTTACAGTCACACTTATCTTTCGTAATAAATGAGAGTCGTGTATCATAAAATGAATGAAATGTACATGCTTGAAATTCCACAAGTTTCAAGATGAGATTCTGATGCTATCTGCAAATGCTCCCGAACACAATGTCTTAATGTTTTATTTTAAGACTAAATACTGATTGTTTTCATGATCAAATGAAGACTATCTGTTAGTGTTTTCTTAACTAGCTGTAAGTGTCTTCATACATACAGTGTTACGTCTGCTAAAAGTTCTATTCCGTTTTAGTTTGTCAAATATCGGTAAATATCACAAAAAGTTAAGTTATTCATTAAATATTGATATTCTTAAACAACCCTTTCTTAGCAAATTACTCAACTAGGAAATTCACAAACAATAATTTACGGTCATTAAAATTTTGATCTACTCTAAAGTAGGTACAAAGATTAAAAAACCCTTTTTCTCAGTATGATTCATAGCGTGACGTGAGGACAGCCTGACCTTACTCGTAAACGTCGACAATGCAATAAATGACAAATTAAAACGTTAAAATGTGCACACAAACGAACGTAAATAATAAATGACGTTTTATTACTTAAAATCGGGGTACGTACAATGCTTGTACTATGAGCTCTTGCACCAAGACTCTGGCTTTTATAAAAACGAGACAGCGCATGCCCAATACGCGCAGTGTTGTGTACAAAACAGTGTCGTGTAGTGTAGATTTTGAGATTTAAGTGGACGTTAAAAATTCTATTTCTGAAGTACAATATTACTTATAGTAATGTCAGCATGAAACTTGGTCTTCAGGGTTTCCTCTAAATGGTAAAGAGGGAATACCAAAACTAAGAGGCTACAAAATATTTTCTCTATCCAGCCGGCCATATTCGTTTACTGCGTAGGCTGTAAAATTCAACGACCATGAAGGATATATTTAAATTTGTAATAAATCAAGCCACATAAAAAAATACATGATTGACAGTACGATTTCCGAAAATGCAACGGCGATCACACCAAAAATTACCGTGAATACGCATTGATTTCGTTTTTACACATAAAGTTTCGTAATTATTTTTTGTGCAAGGTTGATTTAAAGAGAGCAAATTGGTGTTACTGGGTCCATAAAATGCTGATAATAAAATTTATACAGAGAATGGCGTGACCTCTGTCCCTAACTGATAATCTTTCACCGACATTAATTAAGAGGACATTTTTATGTACTAACGCATAAATTGCATGTTACATAAAAGCTTTTAATGTTAAAGTTTTTTTATTAAGTGCGTTATAATGTGTTTAATTTTATTTACTTGATAAAATCAGATAAATGTTGTGCTGTTGGGTTTTGTCTGAAGGGTAAAGTGTGTTGCACAGATTTCCAAAATATCAATGTAAGTAGCCAAAAAATAAATATTCAGTTTTTCTTTCCTGGACTGGAAAGCTTCCTTCCAAGACTCCCGATCCAAGGCTCCCTGGTGCTATCCGAACACTCTAGTTACTGCCGCTTGGAAAGGCTTCGAAACCCGATTTTATAAATTAGGATTGTAAAAAAGAATCTTATTGGCTTATTAAGCGTTAACCGTATAAATTCATTCAACGAGTACCTCGATTAAGTTGCATTTACGTTCTAAGATATAAGCTCATTGTTATCTTAATGTAAAACAAAGGCGTATCAAGCAACGAAACACAATCAACTCAAGTAATCGTTTATCAACCATAGTTTGCATTTATTTTTTAATTACAGCGTAAAATTAAACCGCACCTGACCAGTTACTGATAATCTTAACTTAAAACGCTGTTTGTCGTTTTAACTGATCAAATTCAGCTCTTTGTTTCTGTACCTACTTGTTCTGCGATTTTCTTTAGATAAGTACCTCTATTATTTTGTAATGAGCGGACTAGAACACTAAGATATTTCGAATCAATGTTACTATAATTATACAACGTACGAATCTTAATGTCGACCTTGCTTAGGTGGTCTAAAGGTTTTTGTGATTGGATAGTGCGACTTGTAAAAAGACAAATGAAGAACTAATTGAATGAAGAACGCAATAACAATTGAAATTTCAAAAATTTTTGCTTATACTGCTTTGGAAATTAACAAATAATAAAAGACGATGCGCTGTACGAAAGTGAAAAAATTAGCTGTTTGACGGATCGCAAATTCATGATAAAGATATTATTTCAGTAACCACACACCACTATTATCTAGTCCAAATAACAAATACCAATTTTGCGTATTACATACTGTACTATCCATCGTGACATTCGTGATCTATATAATTAAACGCGAAAAGCTAGTGGTGAATCAACAAGCCGAACTACCTACCACTATATCTTCAAGTAAGATTGTAAAAGTTGTAGAAGGGAGACAGCATACTACAAAATGTAGAGCGACATCTCACTCCCACGATCACAACAGTTTAAGTTTAAGTGTTGCTGGTGTTGGCTCTGGCTGCTAGCCCTCGGGAGTGAGGTCAGGACTAAGGTCGTGATTCTGACTCCATCATGTTCTAGCCGCCACGCCTCTGCGTAATTGTTATTTTAATCTATGTACCCTATAGATTCACGATCGGTACCCGGTTTCGTTTAATTTTGCTGGTAATAGTCAATGTTGGTTATGAAGGCTGTTGAAGTATACACGTTGTTCTTTATTGTTGTATATGTATATTGTTTTGTTTGACATTTCGAAGTAATTTTTCTTTTCGAATTTTATTGTGGATGCATTAACGCATACTGTATGAAAAATGTGATAAAAGGTTTTTTTTTGTTTCGTGATATTCTAAGACTAGGGTTTTCATAATTATGTTAACAATCAAGTCGAACTTATAAAAAAATATATAAATAAGAATTCGTAAGTTCAAACAAAGACAAAATGACAAATGCTTTCAGCATTTTTAATTTTAATGTCATTGGTGTCTAGACAAAAGAATATTAAAATCTTTTTTATTCATGGCATAATACTGGCAGTCAACTTGCAAAATATTACTAAAAAAATAATCAACTTTTGCAATAAGCTGAACGTAATCAAAACTTGTTTCTTATCCAACCTCAATCTCTTTGATCGAGATATTAAAAAAAAAATAGATCGGTCACTAGTATGCGCGTACGCACGACGTAGGCGCGGCTCACTATTGCATCTTATACAATTATAGAATTAATTTATTCCTCACAAACTTGCTTTACTCGAGTGAAACATTACTCGCCATTTTAAAATATCACTAAATCTGTATTTTATAGTAATTACACACGTACCGGTACTATTCAGAAGAGTTCTTATAGAAAAACAATAATTAAAAGTGCTGCTTCACTATTCACTTTTTATCAGTCGAATAAAACCTCATTATTCAAAACTTCTTGAATAGTAAGCCACAATTACATTCTTAAGGAATATGAGGAAAACCGTGTTTAAAATTCAGTTAGACAACAATAAAATCCTAATAGTTTCGATTACAATGTATAACGCTTTCATCTTCATTATGATTCACAAAAAAAAGAACAAGAGAAGAAGGCGAAAGTGATCAGATAACCGAAGATTTGTAATTAGTTCTTTGACACAAAAAGGTATTTAGTAATCAGTCAGCTCTCGTTTAAATGAAATATTCTTATTTGAAGATAGCTTTAGATGTACCATCAAAAGATGCAATCAAACAGATGTGCTTCAATTTAAAATACTTTCTTCCCACCACTCTCTTGGATTATATGAGGTAGAATAACTAGAATAACTGAAGCATAATATATTTTCATTAACCATTAACCTTTCATGATTATGATTAATTTTTGTTTGCAAATTACTCTATAATGTTTACGATGTTATCGGCAAAGATCAGAGGCGTTTGTCTAGGTCCTATACAATTACTAGGTACACGGCACCGTCAGAAACAATTACCTTCATACAACGCTCGGCCGAGTCATTGACAGGTAAGAGCTTACAATTTCCTTCATCCATTGCTTACCGGCCGCCCTATTGCACTTAACCTAATAACTGCAGCAATCTCGGCCTGACGAAATTGCGGGGTCATCTATCCGGGCACTAATTGAGACAGTTTAGCTTAAGACACTGGCCGGTCGACAGACGTTCGTAAATTGGCCGTTTACGGTGAAAGTCGAGACCATCAGGGGCCCTATGTGGAAATGTTAAAGTTCATTGTAGCTCCTGATATTACTGCCGTGTTATGGTGTTGCTTCGCTCCGGGGCGCTGTCCGTGGTTCTAGCCGCATTCGCGTTAAGGTCAACCGATTGGCTATTTATTTTTTAAGGTGATCCCCATATTAAAGTGCTCCGAGTGGCAATTTAAAGTATCATACCATCTAATTATGCAATATATGCACCCAATTTAAACCGCAAGAATTTGCTTAGTACACTTGAACTGAAGGTTGTCTTTGATTCATTTTAATTGAGCTTGCATATACACTTCCGAATATAACGACGCATTTTTATTTTATGCGTCAAATATATAAGTGGCGAAAAACTTAGCATGCTTATCGCGTTAGAAAAGAACAATTACTTGGTTCTTGAACCAAAATGGGATGAATTCTCTACTACATCAGCCAAGTAAATCCGTACCAAAACACGAAAGTAATACAAGTAAGGGCAAATAATGTAAGCCATCCTTGGTTTTTGTTTTCAGAATGGAGTGAATTACAATTTTTTCGGGAAAGAGTGGAGAGTGATCCTTGCCTATTTACTGTACTGGCTAATTTAATAACATGCTAATTTATTCATTTAAAAATATTGACCGTGAAAACAAAGGTTCCAATACAGTATCATTACCGAGAGTCAGTCGATACCTCGATCTGTTCAAAATGGTGTAGTGTCCATGCAATCTGATTTACGCGCGCCGCTCTGTTCCTGAAGCCAGTGTCTACTATAAAGTATACGCTTACCTTTTTAGGAATGCTAATTCCTGTACAGATTATTCATTGCTCTTGTCTACATAAATTTGTTGGTGGTATACTAGAATTCTATAGTAGGCGTTGTTCGCGACAAACTTTACCGAATTCTGTAATTTAGGTAAAGTAACTTCAGCGCTTAGTTACCGGGATATTGTTAACCATTTTGTATTTAGAGAAAGAATAAGTTACGTTTATTTAATATTCCAAGCCGAAGAATATATTAGCACATTTTACTAAGAGAACGAAACTATTTACGTAGATGTAAATACTAAATCACACTAAGTAGAGTTCTTGCATTAGAATGATACCTTTGTTAAATTCAAAGCAAATAAACCTATTCAGATCACGAAGCTAATGTTAGCTGTCAACATTTCTGTGAACTATCCCAGTAATGTAACGTTCAAACCCAATAATTTACAATCAAGATTATAGCAAACGATTTCATTCCAAACATCTGTACGTGCCAATTTATATTGAAATGTTTGTGTGCTTATCAATCCATTTGTGCAATAAAAAAAACCAGACAAGTGCCAGTCGTACTGACGAAACTAAGGGTTCCGTACGAATAGGTAAAGAATATTAATTAAAAAAAAATGGACTATCATCAAGTCTTTGACTGTAAAAACCGTTGCTAAGCATCGAATTTTGTTTGAAACACACTTTTGAAAATTTTAACTTTCTAGCTATCACATTCAGAGGTTTCAGAAGATAGAGACTGATGGGTTAAACGTAAAGAAAGCGGAAGCTCATCAATTGAGTTCTGCTTAAATTTTTTCGTAACGGAAGTCCAGATGAAGATACCAACGTGTAATTTACTATTCTTATAAATAAATAGCTCGTAATTTATTACCAGTGTTGTGAATTCATTTGCTGAAATCTCGCCAAGGCTTCTAATTAGCAATCATTGTTCAGAGACATTCAAATTTAAAATGTTTTTGTTCACCGTGTTCCGTTTATTTAATTGAATAAATGACTTTATAATGCAATAGGTTATATCCTAGGTCGTATTGTAATCTAATAGATTGATGTTTTGACAGACCGGTTCGTTTTTCGATTAAGCTTTGTCTGCCTAAAGTCTGTCTGTTTGTTTATAATTAAATGAATGTAATTAGATCCGTTAGTCATGAATACAGAGGTTTTATTAAGCATGATATTGTTAAAGGTACTTGCAATAAAAACTGTTTTATTTTAGGTCATTTGAATTTCGTATTTGAGACATGTACTTCGGATTTTAGAAAGAAGGCTTGAAAGCGAGTTTTTCCATGAAATAAATAACTTTTTTTTGACGACCTATATATTGTTTTGTAATAATGGCAATAGAATGGAAGGGAGACCTTTCGACAGTGGGAAAATGGATGACAAAAAAAATGATAAAAAGCATTTTTTTCATGATTAAAGGTAGACTTACTATTACACTATTTTAAATTAAAATGTTGATGAATAAAGTAAGTAGGTGTGGGTGAGTCTAATTACGTCGTCTCACTTATGGCAGTCCGCTATTAAAACGACCTGTTTATACATAACGAGTATAAAATTACTCGACCCCATGCTGTGCCTTTGAGACAGCTAAAGTGCATGTTTTTTATTGTCTGTTAACTAGCCAGTTGTAGCATTCGCATTTAATAGGGTGTATGATTTTTAAGTTATCTTACAATTTGATTGAATTTAAATTAAATTGGGTTGTGATCTGAGATCAACCTTACTCTTCTTACTATATGTATTTTAGATTTGGTCTTTTCTGTCTTGTACGCGGTTGCGTCAATGAAGGGTTCATTTATGCTCAGTACTTAATGGAGAGGCATAAATTTATAAACCTTGTACTAATTAACTTCAAATGTCCATTCCCTAATATTGTAATAACACAAAAAGCACAAAATTATTTCAACCATTTATCTCACTCAAACAATTGATCTCAACATAGTCCTTTTCAAATCGGAACCTAATCTCGATCTAAAATAAGTGTAATCGAAATTCCTGACTCCACCTACCGCAGTACTGCATCGCAAGGCAGTAGGTAAGTGCGGTATTCATCGCGAATGTCCTTTAGCTAATAGTTTAATTGCGTTGGCCGGCGTTCGGGGCTCCGATAGCGATCAGCGGCCCGGAGGTCACCTGCACCGTGTTTTACTGAACTATTCATCAGACTTGCATAACTTGTGCACTATCTATAGTCTGAATTAAAGCTCTTATTTAAAAACTCCAAGTTGATTTTAATTTTCAAATGTGGTATATCTATATCACAGCTAAAAACTGGTATAGAAACCTACTTACTCTGTTTTGTTAAGTTGGGTTTGGAAGTAATTAAAAGTAAAAAAACTATGACGAAGGAAAACTGTAAAAAATATGCAGTAGTGGGACATATTAAATGCAGCATAATTATGTAACACATTTTGATTAAAAGATGTAAGACACACCACTTTTTATACTTAACAACTAACTACAAATACAACATCATACCTGCTAATAAAATTGCGCATCACATTAATAAATATCAATAATAACGCGTCGCAAAGCCTCTCTAATGAATTTAAAAGCTCTTTGGTGTCAAGTCGTTACTATGTAAACTTTACGACTGACTCTAGTTAGCATCAATAAATCTAACTCGACTTCGGACTATGAATACGGCTCACATTTAACGTCAGTGGACTCCGATGAGTTAATAATATTATATAGAATTATCTTTGAACGAGGTTCATAAATTTTATAACGTTCTAGTTAATTTTTGTGCGTTGTTGAGGTTGAGGTCGGAGTTAAATGGTCGTTCCTGACCAAATAATTGATTGGTAGTGGTCTTTGTTTGTTATTTAGAAAGTAGTATATGATATAGTAGATGAGTGGATGGAGTTATGCGTAGCTTTTTCAGTTGCTTGAATTCTACTAGTACCTACGTTCAATTCTCGGAAACGATAAGAATGTACGAGTATATTCATTTTAAAGTAGTTTTTACGAGCTTTACTGACCTGATGGTATAGAAATATGCGCACTTATTCTGGTGTACTATCAGTACTGTTCTTGAAAACTTTCCTACTAGGAGAGCTGATTCCCCTTGAGCATATTTGTGCGTAAAAAGATTTGTGTACGGAATATACTTTAAAAGGTGGAATTTTCATTATTTTTAGCTTTTGAAACATACTTTTAATAAAAAATACAAGGTTTTAATTCAATTGCATAAAATATGTCATCTACAAATTCTTTGGAATTTTGATTTGGACCCACTCGACATTCTGATCCGTTGGTTTCGGTATTTTCCGTTCTACTTGTACAGCTGGAAAGAAAAAACATTTTTGATAATAGGTAATGTTGTCTAGAATGTTCAGGAACCTTACTACTATGTCTCAAAGACATTTTGCAACTGCTGTCTTACAGCAGTTCTCGAAGTGACGCGCTGGTCTACTCTTCCAAAATAGCAACAATTCTCCTCTTTAAGGATGCGGTGGAGTTACGCACGTCAAATTCTGTTTCAATTTTTCTCCCGTATCTGGTAACTCTAAGAAGTCCATAAAACAGTCATAAACGATATTGTCTCTGTGCCTGAGGCATCTTTACCATTTAAAACGATAAAGCTAACACAAAAAAGGTGCTTAAAACTAAATATAAAATTTTAGGTTCCTACTGCTGACCGTCTTCGTCAATCACGTGAACTGTTTATTCTAATGTAGCATGTTCTGTGGAGCTGTGAAAAAATATAACCCATATTAAATCATGATATTGAAATAACCTTTCTTTAACAATTGGACGATATCATCAATGTTTCTGAATGGTGGCGAGTTATTTGCTAAACTCGGTGGCAACTGGACACCATGATTACAAGAACCGTTACCTGTGGAAATATTTTATCAACAAAAATAATGATTTTATTAGTAAGAGTTTAGAAAAAATTAATGTAGGTATTAGCAAAATAATAATATATGTATGCTTCCAATCATGATAGTTGGTAACTTAAGCAGCTAACTGCATGCTGCAGTTTTGACTTAATTATCGCGGTTACTACGGGTATATCAAATTTCTTTACTTAGGATCACAACCGTGATATTCTCAAAAATTATAATGAGACAATTAAACAAAAGCGGTTTAGAAATAAAAAATACAGTACCTTGTTTTCGTGCCATTACTGTAAACATATAAATAAATACCATCGTCCAATGTATCTTAAACTGAACAGATAAATAATTAAAAAGCGAAATAGCTTACTTGTGCTTATGCCTGCCGCAGGCGATGAGGTCCCTTGAATGATCTTCTGTTCTAGCTCATCTAAAGCCTTTCTCAAGTCGTCCATGTAAACTGGTAATTTTAATGGATCTGATGATGTTGAAAAAGAAAATGATTTTTATATATTAGCTGTTAAATTGTAGCGATAATTTAAGACCGATGTAGATTTTTACAGCAAGCATTTAAGAAAACATGGCTTCATTGTTTCTTTAGAAAGATAATTATATTGGACTACTGTCCACAATTTTCTTTGATAGCTAAGAAAATAGAATCTAAGAGCATTTGGCTAGACAACTAAAGCAATCAAAGCGTGTATTTTGATCAAAAGAAATAACTTCCAAAATATACTTGAAAAAGTAAATTCCGATGAAAACATAGCTTAACAAAATCTGACAAAGAAGCCATCGAAAAGATAAAGGGCATATTATTTTTTAACAACCTGGTGGACTTAAAGTTACTGCAGGTGCTGGTGGCGGTGGCGGTGTGGGTGGTGCTGGTGGTGGTGGTGGCGGCGGTGGTGGTGGTGGCGGGGGAGGCGGTGGTGGTGGCGGTGGTGGTGGTGGCGGAGGAGGCGGTGGCACTGATGGTGCTGCATTGCTCGGTTCTTCTGGTGGAACTAAACAATAACAGGATCAAAGTGCGAAAACATTTTTCACCAGAATTATTCCGTTACTCACTTTTACGAGTAGTTATTGCTACCAAGTCATTGATGCGATTAGTAATAAGCGCTGGATTTTGTGATGGTTTTAACACACGATATTTGCTGTCTTAATAGAAAGTAATGAGACTGAAATTTGCCTTAGCTAAGCAAAATGTTGTAATTGTGGCTTCTCGCTTCCACTTTGATGCCAGTCTTGTTAAAGATCTCATAGTACAAGAAAAATTACACTCACGGCTGCACTTCAAATATTTACAAATGTGACCAATTATTCTGTGAGAAGTATCCACTCCAGTCTATTATATCAATGCCATTATCCCCATCGTTCAAGAATTAACAAACGAGGTAAATCAGTTTTAAAAAGAGAATTTGACTTACAGTTGTCATTCGACCGCTTGACTGAACAAAAAAGAAAACATTATTAGTCTAGTTGTAGGTTCATTGTTAGATAGAATTACTTTGATCAATGAACATTATTTACTGGGTTTCAAAGGATGGCGATTGACGACGCGTATCAATCGTCTCGGAGGCGCTGGCGTCGTTGGAGGGTTAGGTACTGATTCATGGATTTCTATTTGCATCTCTATTGCATGGTTTGGTAATTCCGCTGCAGAAAAAAAATTGGTAGGATTAGTAGGTAGCGAATGATTATTCTTTTAATGTGACTGTAATATAAATGTTTCTTTTTTACTTAATAACGATGTTAGTAACGAAGATTAATGAGTTAAGCGATAGAATGATGGAACAAAGCATCTTATAATTTCCCAAATTGGTGGCTTATCACTACCCTCGTAAAGTGATATGTGCAGTTGTGGAAAAGAGACAACGCTCTACATTAGTAGTAGTGCGTTGTCTTGCTTCAACCTTTACAATAAAATATTATTACTTAAAGAGCAAGTGATAGGCTAAAGTTTGAAATGCAATAAAATGGAGTAGGTAGTAAAAGACAAAAAGCGAACTTACAAATTCTTGTTGTCAAATTCATTACCTGTTAATTTTCGAAGTGGACTCAGATACTTCTGCATAACATATTCGAGGCCGTCTTTTACTCGTTTACTTTGATCCACTTAAAATAAAACTAATGGTGTGTATTCATTTTATTAGTCCTCTGCCTACCTATACTTGGATTACAAAAAAAGACCTCGTAGTCCGACTATAAAAATTCTGGCTAGATTTTGAAAAGTTTCGGTATTGTTTATTAGAAGAGTTTCTTAACTAGACTTATCAATGTAATTTTAATGAATACCGATCGTTTTTCAAATAACTCGCGAGAAAGAGCTCTGTTACTATGCGTTAAGTCTTACGCTAATACAAACTATTTACTTCCTAATATAATTTATAACGATACCATGGGAAATCAACAAACTATATATATATCTGAAATCCGCTTATAACTTACGGCGTATTACAGCGCACTCCAGTTTTGCAATTAACATAATCCATAACGAACAGTAAATCATTAACTTATTCATCACGTAGAAATCAGGTCACCTCGCCATGTTTACAATAAAAATGACGGAAAACCGACACTTATAGTAAATTGATAACTTGGACTTAACAGTGGAACGTTTGATTATGAAACTGAAATGTTGTTAGAAATAAATTACAAAGTCATAAACTTTATCAAAAGCACTTATCACGGGCGGAACTATAATGTTTTAGCACTATGCAAGAATATAAATAGAAAGAGGATAAAACTTAAAAATGAGAGAGGAAGCGATATGAAAGGCGATGATTGAAAGACTTAGGATGTTTCTTAATTTATTTATAAGTCTATGATAACGCTTCATGAGGTTATTGAAGATATAAAATATATTTTAATACTTTACGTGCACAATTTTGGAGGAAAAACTCACGGTGTGTTTAACGCCTTCGTGATTGTTGAAGAAATATTAATATATTATCGGAACATTAATTTCATAAAGGGCTAGGATTCTCACGCCATGGCAGCAAAAAACCTATTTAATAAATTGTATTACGGGCGCAAATCACCGTGAGTTCCTATCTCATACATTACCTACATTTTTTAAATTATTTAATTTGTGTTGCCAAACTCTGGGTGAACGAAATCGACGCCCAGAAAATCGCTTGTCAAGGATGCTCAAAGTATCTGTTTCAATATTTTCTTCTTTTTCTTGTAAACCATCATCTAGAATGTATTTAAATATATCTTCTGTTACACTCTCATCTAATATTGTTTCTGGTTCCTCGGTACCAACTTCTATCTCAATTTCTCCATTTTCTGTTTCGTCGGTGGGACTTTCCGTAGCAGCTTCAGTAGTTGTCTCATTTTCTGCTTCGATTTCTTTGGTTTCTATGTTCTCTGTTACAGTTTCGGGCTCTTTATTAATAATATCAGGATTGTTGCTTTCGTCCAATTGAAGGGCATTTGTATTTTCACCAGTATCTTCTTTTGTTTCCATTTTTTCTAGTTGTAACACTATATCATTTTCGTCAGAATTAACGTTTGTGACTTCAGCATCTGCAGTTTCCGGCTCTGCTAAATCTAGAATGACCAATTTCTCTCCAGAAATTTCTTTGTCATCATCAATTTGGTCTATTTCGGCTTGATTTGTGAGAGCATCTAAATCTATAATTACGTTTTCTTCTTGATCATCTTCTTGCTCCTTTTCACCAGATCTTGCTTTCAAAACTGGAGGATTCATTTCCCTAGAACTTAGTGACATATTTCTACTTACTTCTTTATATCTCGCTTTTAGAGCTTCAAAGAATGACTTCACATGTGGTTTCCTTAATATGTTCGTTTTTGGAGGTAAAGGATATTTAATTGTGGCTCGATTTCTGATTGTAAAACTATTTTCATACAGACGATTGTCACTGTAACTTATGGTGTTCAAGGTATTTAAATCTGTACTTTTTTCTGTCACCAAATCTTCATTGTAACTAGCTTCTTTTTCATTGTTGGTATCGCTGAAGTCATTAAGAACTTCATTTTCTGATTTGTCTATTTCAACTCCTGAAACAATATTTATACTTAGCAATTAAAGAAAATAGCCCGTAAATTGATAATAGCAGCATTGATTGGTTTCGGTGAGTTTTAATGGAGGCGCTGAGTGATTTGAGCAGAAAGGCAGAAAGTGCAAAACGAACAAATCCATTACAAATATTGACTAATCTAAGGAGAGACCACGCATGAATATGGCGCATTAAGTATATATGAAACTAGCTGTTGCCCGCGACTTCGTTAGCGTGGTTAGAAGATATACTCGTAAGTTATGATTTAGATCTACCCCGCTTTTTCCACATTTTCCATTTTATCTTCGCAATTATTAGTCGCAGCGTGATGGTTTATAGCTTAAAACCTGCCTCGATTAATGATCTATTGAACACAAAAAGAATTTTTCAATTTGAACCAGTAGTTCCTAAGATTAGCGCGTTCAAACAAACAAACTCTTCAGCTTTATATATTAGTATAGAGTATAGATTATCAGTATAACTGATTATGTGTTCTCGTACTCATAAAGCTCATTTAAATACAATTACTTGCAACGAGGATCATTTTTGAGAACCATTGGTAAAGACAAAAGCTTTATAGTCGATCAATGTCTGTTGCAGATATGTTTGTCTCTAGCCTATTTGTAGCCGAATCTGATTCAAAATTGACCGGTTTTTACTTTGAAACTTACTGACACACGCATTATTAAACGACAACTATTATAATTCGACCATTACAGCAGACATTTATTAAAATAAATGCTCAAGTATTGCAAGTATCTGAAGGTTGATTTTTATCGAGATAAGTCATCAGGATCGTTGTAATGCGGCAGTATCTAACTATAGGTCATTAGTTCGAATCTACCGTTCACGACCAACAATACAATTAGATTAACTTGTGATATTTATGTTTGAGATAACACCAGATGTAATAGTTTCCTGCATAGATAGACTTTGATGATTGAAATTTGTTTTACCTGCAAATTCTATTGAATCGACTTTGTCTTAAGTTTTTGCTTCGATTCCGTCAAAAATTAGATTAGTTGTAAAAATAGCTGATTTTTTTTTATGAGCTATAGAATATCTGATGAAGTTTATGAAGATTTAGTCGTTTTATTTATTGGCATTAACTTCAATAAAATATGAGTGAAAAATATTACCATCTAAAAGCACAGATATGACATCTTCCAAATTTGTTCCGGCAAAATCACTCATCGATCTTCTGCCGCTAGGACTTGGAGTGAGGTGCTGCGAGAGTATCTCTGCTACTGTTGTTGCTTCTTTATTGCAAGCTGAAAAAGTAAATCTTTTTGATTTTGACTATAGTGTCTTGCTAAAATCGCGACTGTCATTTGACATGGTCTATAGTTTTGATAGTTAAATCTTCATCCGTCATTATCTAGTGATTTACGGATTAAACTGTTAATAGTAATACAATGACATATATTTTTATCATATGAAATAATATAGTGCTAAATAATAATTTTCCCATTAACATAGTAATAGCCGACATTTCCCAAATAGAAGATTAATCTGCATTGATCTATACACTACTCTCGCAGTATGGATTTTAATTTTTGTGTCGCGGTGGTTTTTCTACTAGTACTACTACTTACCACTTGTATTTTGTTTCAATTCAACGGCTTTAAGTGCTTGAACTAAATCTTGTAAAACGTTCACCCAATTGGCTGGTATTGGTGAGGCTGTTGCTAAAAATGGAAGAAATTTAAATAAGCCGCAAATTTTGGTTAAGAAAAAATCCCGAATAAAAGAGCTTTTCTAAAGAACGTAACGAATCGATATTTTTTTTAAGGCTGCCGTGTCATTATCGGAAAGCCAAATGCAATAACTGGGTCTGTAAGCCAAAAGTTCTTCACTGTAACACTAGTAAAACGGTATATTGAAACCCATAATTTGGGCCTATTTATCAGCCAAGTAAAACTAAAAATAATGCCCAGGGTCTGAACAAAAGCCTAGTTAAAACAAATCAATTTATAGGTTAACCATACTTGTTTCTACTTTACGAGTAGTTGTAATGACTGGCTTCTTAGTAAGAACCCGCAGAACTTGTTTCGTTGTTTTCAAATTTGCCTTCTTTATAATTCTAGCATAGGATAAACCCTTTCTTTTATTTTTGGAAAGCGGTACAATATTCTTCTTCGTAAATTTAACTGCGACTTTTTTCACCGGTTTTGTCGTGTACTTTTTTGTGGGTAATGCTTTTTTGAGCTTAATTGGTCCTCTTAATACTCTTGCAATCATTTTTGGCTGTGTTTTGTTTTTGGTATATTTGCAAGTCTGACACTCTGCTGTTACAACTTTCTTTGTAGTTGTAATTTTTGGTGGGATCTTTTTAACGACTGTTATGGTTTTAGTAGTTTTTAAAGTTTTTGTGCTTGTGGCTTCCGTAACTGTTTTCTTTTTTAATGTAACTGCTTTCTTCTTTGTTGTTTTCTCCACAGGTTTTGTTTGGTTGGTTTGAGTTGAGGTTAGATTTGCAATAACATCAGTTGTTATATTAGCAATTTCTTCGTTAGTTATATTTACACTTGGATTAACGGTTAAATTTGCAATTATATCAGTAGTTATATTTGCAATTATATCATTAGTTGTATTTTCGGCTGTCACAGGTACATCCCAATCGAAATCCATTATTATACTTGGCCGTTTTGACCCTGAACGAATAGATTATTTTAAATTAGCTTTAAAATAGTCAGAACTAAAAATCACTAATTTAATGGATTTATATCATCTTACCTAATGTATAATTACAGTGAGATGGCTTCATTATTCTCCATATACTACCATCAAAATATCTGATCGGCATGTCTTTCGGTACTGTTGATCACAAAACAATTTATTGCTAACGACTTACTTTGTACTATCAATACTCACATATAATGTTTCATTACCCTCATAACAATTAAACTTGTACTTTGCATAAAGATAGCTAAATGAAATTAGAAACAAGTTAATGTTCATGACTTATAAGGCTATATATTTTATGTGTTTCTACGTCAATACCGAGATCACGTGAACATGTATTATTTATGTACAAAACAAAAACCACAGAAATCGAACATACATTTACGGAAATGTTTTACTGCGACTTGTGAGGTACAAATATTAAATTTAATAAGAGAATCGATAAAGTTTATTGCGGAACACAAAATTATTGCATTCGTGGATCGCGATAGTTTGAGAACGTACCTAATGTTGGTGTTATCGCGTGCGCCTGCGACAATCGTGACGCAGTCCCATATGTGATATGATAACTATGATCTGCTGGAATGTGCAACTACAGATAATTTAATTCTGAATATTCGAGTGAAGTGGAAGATGGAAATTTTGACCTACTTAATGAAGACTTATGTAACGTGTGCAAAGAAAAAAAGACGTATACTGCGTGCAATGTCAAACAATTTGTCTGAGTGAAGAAAAGTGTAGTACAATTTTAATCTTCGTAAAGGAGAAATTTAAGAATTTATTTAAATAAAATATTGCTATTTTTTTTCAGTAATAATCAGACTATCTGTTGTACTGGAAAACAAAAGCATTTCGGTCCTTTCACGCAAGTGCATTTTGTATCTGTGGCTAGATTTAACGGTACAAAAATGATATGTGAATTTCTCGAAACCTATGAAAGATTTGTATTGGTTGTAGTCTTGAGTTTTCTTTCGTTTTTTGTTTTTATAGATATACATTATATTTGATGCTCTTGTGTGATTTATTTACAAATACATTCTTCTATTTTTTTGTATGGTTTATGTACATCCTTGTTTCAGTTTTAAACTACAAATGACGTGATGTTTACACAACCTAAAAAATAGAATGTCTCGGTTTTTCACAATGTTTTTCAACAAAACTTTCAGCTAGTGGAAATTCACAATAATTTATAAAACATGAATGAGTACTTTTTTATAATTGCTAATAGAGTGTGAAGATGAAAATCTGTTTAAAGACAAATACTATCCATTTAATTTGTTAAACCATAGTTGGATACATACCTACATTACCTACTTAACATTTCAAATAATATGAGAAATCTATCGGACATAGCTAAATTAAAAACAATGGTCTAGAAGGTAAAGCTTCATCCATCATACATTTTATGAGTGACAATTTTTTTCTTTAGGAGTTTGATTTTCTCTATCCTGCCTCTACGGAAACCTGTGTGGCGAGACCAGTTCGCACTCTACAGAAAGAGAAGAACAAAATTTAAAAAAAATCTGATCTTCACTTTTTACGTTTCAACTAAGTGACACAACAATACAAGGTCTAAACAAATATCAAACTGTACAAGTTTAATCTAAAACATAAAATCGTTACAAACGATCACAAACACACATAGAACAACTTCCTAAATCGCGTTCAAGTATCAAGATCTGTAAACTGCGCTCGAGTGTTTACGATACTTATAAAATACCCATATATGTATAGGGATAATATTAATAAATATGAAAACGACGACATTAGCACATTGTTATGGTTATCAGTGACAGTTCATGGGCGGTGGGCATCCAAAACGGTGTGTAGCGGTCAGAATCGTGACCGAATCCGACCCTCTGTGGTCTACATCCTATCTTCTATGTATACTTATTTAGTTACAATAGAAAAACAGTGTGAATCAGCTGGGATAACTAAATGGCCAAACAACGTATTAAATTGACATGTTTGTTATATTTTTTTGTCTTTATACATCCCTCTGAAAATGACGTTTTGATATGAATACACAAAATGCATCCAACAAAAAACAGCTGAAAGCTAAGCTCGACCCTTTTTATAACAAATTATATTTAAATATAAGAAATAAATATAGCCTTCTTCTATGCATTTGCGGAAAGTTTCTACAGGGCTATTGCGATTTATAAATAATGTTTCTTTATCAATTTTTATTTTAATAAATTATCTTTGCATTGATAAATATTAACTACAGCTCACAAACAACTCGCAAAAGCAAACAGCTTCCACAAATTAAATCATGTACCTATTTCCATAACCTCAATTATTATTAAACTGATCGCCACACATAAACCTATTAAAGGTACTTAAAAGGAGTTCCATCTGCACTCTAATCTCTATACCAACGTTCATGGTTGTTACCATCAACTCTTGTAGCTGAGCTCTTCGTGTTGATGAAGGGAGATGGCACGCTTCGACCTGTAATGCGTTGTCTCGTTTCCGCAAAGGCTACTCGGGTGGTGGTAGGTGGTATGTGGTCTAATCTATATAGTAACGTGCAGGTGAGCACTGCAGGCTAATTTAGGGGGATTTCTATGCAAATTTAATTACGGCAGTTACCGTATGCATTGACTAACGAAGTAGTTATAGTACTATTAGGTTTGCTATACACTTGTTATTTATTTTTAAGAATACCTGGTGCAGTAGTTAGAGGATTTTTTTTGGATATTTACCTATATTTATTTATTATCTTCGTGCGCATGAACGCCAAAATACCAAAGAGTTGAAGAGGTCGCCATGGCCGAAATCGGTCGGATGAAGATGATGATTTATTTATTTGAGTTGTGTTTTGTATTTAACATCGCAACAATTTATAAGAAATGTTTTATATGTCCTATATTAGGACGTAAAATAATTACATATTGATTTTTATTTAACTATGTGTTTCGATCTCAGTGTATTTCTGTTTTACATCTTGCCACCCCTTATAGCGTTAAAATTGTAGAATGAATATCGTACCAATTTCACGATTACAACGTAAAGTTTATTCGACAGATGTAATAATAATTATATTGTGACATCTGTCGAATTACATCCCACGCAACCTTTACAGTTACTTGAAATCATTATAAAGACATTAATTTTGATGAATCTGTTGTCAATTGCAACATTCTCCTTGATGTGTGACATTGTCACGTCACATATCTCAATCGTGTTAACCAAAATTTTACGAATGGGAAATGTACCTAAACTGGTGAAGCAATATATACGTACTAAGGGGTGTATTTCTTTTAAGTACTGATAGATTCATATTATTGAATAAAGTGACTATATTGGTTTTTATAGTTTTGTCCCTGTTTATCGCATGTTTGAAAAGCAATCTAAAATTACATTTACTGTCTTCATTTTAAGTTTATTTTTTATTGTTTTAACGGAAGAGACTCCCACATCACGGGGAGTAGTAGTGAGCCTGAGGAGGCTAGTGTACTATGTGCCACATAGTGCAAGTTTCCTTGATGGGTGAAGAAATTTGTATTTTAATATAATCTTTAAATATGTGGATTCCTCAATTACATATACGTACGCATTATTACCAACACGGCAGAAATCTTTGTGTGACAATCAATAATAACCCGAATTTAACATCGATACAATATACAAGGCTACACACAAAGGAGAATAAATATTTCACTGTTTTCCATTTAACAACAGCGCTCATATACAGTGCTATCAGAATAACAGTTTAGCCATATAAACTAAACCCAAATTACACGGAAAGCCTACCATTGGTCATTCAGCGGGCAATCGACACACCATTTTGGTTCTAAGGCATAACGGACACTGGGAAAAGGAAGTATTGGAAGATTTAATGTTTTCAGATTTTCTTTTGTTAGGTGCTATTTCATGAAGCTATACTGGAATAAAGTTTTCATACTTAGTCTATAATTTAATATACTTATTTATATAACAGTGTTTTTAGCTATATAAATAATTAAAGGTGACATAAAAGTTAGAAAACTCATTCATATTATTAATTTTTATGATCATATATTATTTACCTGGTGGCATTTTAAGAAAAAACACGTGTCTTAATATTCCATGTCGTCACATCACTGACGATTTATCGACGATAGCCGGGCCCATCTCACAGGCGCGCCAAACCACTTCAGCTACATTTCATAGTTCCATTCAACTTTATCAGTGTACGGCCACCCTAACAGCATAGCAATTGACACCATGTAAGTCGCGCCGGTGGCTACACTAGCCCATTAGACCACTTCCTTAACAAAAGAGGCTCGGAGCCTCCCATTCTAACAATTGTATGAGCTATTTACCTTATCGGCAACGCGGCGCGATCACACCCGCTCCCGATTTGACTGCGACCAATAAGTTTTGATCGTTGGCCCATTGTTCTGTCACGTAATAAATATTAGGCAAGATCGTACTAATATGATTTTACTTATTAGTTCTGTTATCTTTTCTGCTATTTATAATTCCGTCAGCGATGTCTTAGACGGCCATTCATCACGTTTGTGAATGCTTGCTTGTTTCGTTTCTCATATTTGTCTAAAACTTTCGCAAAAATTCATGTGTCAAGCAATTTTACACTCTTGCTATTTTGAGAGTAATCTGTATCCAAATTTGGGGTAATCATCATTCATTTAAAAGCCATGTTTGGTGGCGCTCATTTTTAAGACAAATTGTGGGACATCCTTCTGCATTTCAAACACTTACTTATCTTTATGATAATGTCCATATGTGTAATGACCATTTAACTTAATTTGAGTTGTTCATGTTTTGAAATAAGGTTACGGGTTCAGGAGTAATTACTCTAAACTTTCGCTACTTTGCTAACACCATAAATGTTTCATACAATTTTATAGCGTAGCTTACTCCCATTTTGTAACCTTTTCAAATATTTAAAGAAAGAGTTCTTGATGAAATATACATAGCGTGTCACTACTTACGTAGGTTAAATTGTTGTACACCACCATGGTTGTAGACCGAAATTTGTGAGTGCGGTTTATTTCAATAATCTTTAGAACCACTCATCCAACTTTCAAAATTGGTTCATTGCTACAAAGTCTAACTTTAAAAGAAATATTCTATGCAGAATAAATAAAAAATACTCTGCTGTCGCCTAAGTTTGTTTTTTGCATCAGTGAAATAATCTGACTTATAGAACAAAAACTACTTAAAACTTATAATAAACTATTCAATAATGTTGACCGCTAATATCAAGATGTATCGTGAGTGGTATATGCATCCTATAAGTGTAAAGAGGCATAACAATGATAGCCGCGTGATGTCCATAGCGGGACGCGCCGTGGCTCGCGTCATTTTACACTTATGCTATATTTCTGCTAGTAAGCATATTGTACTGAACTGCAAAATACTATGGTGGTAGATTACACCCTATTATTGAAGTTCCGTCTGTCTGTCTGTTCGTCACCAGGCTGTGCGTAATCAACTGTTATAAATAGACTATAGATAGGTATTTCTATAGCCGCTATAAGAATAAATTATACTAAAATTAAAGATCAATTTGAAATCAGGTTTGTCATGGTCATTATTTTAATTATGATTATTATCCTCGCTAACTATGTATTCTATTCTTTTCCCGCTAGACAAATGCTTAGGTCGTACTAAAATCTTTTTCGATAGAGTACAGTATCAAATTAAAACGATCAAGAAGAACAGTTTAAGTTACCTGTGCTAAAAGCATTTTGGGTTTTAAAAATTGTGGAGTAGTATTTATATGCGAGATTTTTAGCTCTATAATTCAAAATACACAAGAAAAAACAAACTACATAGTAAGATTTAAAATATTCTAGTACTGTGCAATTCGCACAAAATTTACAACATTATAATTTGCTGAACAGGACACGTATATATATTATGTAAATCATTGTGTATTTCCATATTTGACGAAAAAATAGTGAAAGGACCAAGAGCCTTTGTAATTGTTAAATGAGAAATAGTAGTTACTTGGACAATATATTAAAGTAACAGATCGTTTTTTACATTCACTGACTAAGATTAATTGCTACCGTAATTTAAATTTATATATGTATATATATTTTCAAAAAAACAAGGTCACTATATAAAGTTTACATTTTATCTCCTGTCCACCAATCTGAAAGAGAAACTTACCTATATTTTTCTGTGCATGAATAACCCAACAAACATTTAGTCATTCTAATGTTCTTGAATATAGCACGTAAGTTATTAGAAATACCAAGTTATATTTGAGTGCTTTCACTGCATTTTGTATTCTGTTTCGAATTAAAACGGTCTAAATTGTAATACCTATAAAACTATAAGTATTTTTCTTTACAGAGATTAGATCCATCTAGTCTATTATTCGCTACTCAGTAAAGCTGCGAAGCAAATATTACTTATTATTAAAATACATATGGGAAAAAATTAACACAGAGATATAGGTTCAAGTCCCTCTGAAGTTTTCCAGCTATCGATCTTCCTACACTTTCGCGTTAGCTACATCGGTTTATTACAAAATTTTCGAGCTCACGATTACCGTACGAGCCCGGCACGTGCCTCGACGCTGCGCCTGCGCCGGCACAGAAGTGTCCGCAACGAGTCGTGACATAAGTCGACGGGCGCCCGTAATCTAGAATAAATTGCGTACACTTAGAGACTCTTTATAGACCTTTTAAGGTAGAAAATTTAAGATGATGATCGCCACGTTCATAATTAAGATCAGGAATGATAGGCGACTCGTGACGTAGTGTGGGTGTTCCGTTTCCGAGGTCACGGGTGGTCCTATAACCTAGCCAACGTATTTGGGCATGCTACTGAGTTTTTAAGGATATTTTTTTCTATTTTAAGGATGATAGTTACAAGGTGTAGTTGAGTCCGTATCCGGAATTATGAGGAAAAGATCGCTGTGCGCGATTGTACGGGACTTGTTAAACTACTGTTCTTGTTAGTACTGTAATTGTAATTGTAAAGATGTGTAAAAGACGGTGCGGTTTAAGCTTTGGAATATTATTTTATTAAGTTTTTTCAAATGATTTTGTACTGTCACGTAATTAGATGGCGTACACGAAATATGAAATGTTTTAATTAAGCTTTGAGCAAGTTAGGATCTACAGTTAGGTGGAAAGTATTTATGCTAGAAGTTATCTGCTAACTTATAATGCAATTCCGAAAACACATCTACGGCATATATTGTGGATGTGTTTTCGGAATTGCTATATGACATTTAATATTAGAGTACAATTAAAAAAAAGATCTGATCATAAAACTGAAGTAACATTCATACTAAAGATCTCATAAATTTTTCTAACAAAAACATTCGAGGAAGCTTCGCTTTAACACAGTATAGTAAGCCTTTATGGTAGGAGTCGCATACGGTAGCGACGTGTGTGGCATCCCCAGATACTTTATATAATACCCGCTGGACGATCCCCATATCTCAACGGGAAGTATTTTGCATGCAACCACCACCTATCTTTTGGAACAATCTGAAAACGGGAGCAAGTTGCTTCTAAACAACTTATAAACTCATCCTTCATCCGTCGAATTTCAACTGTAACTTAATGATCATAAAGCTCAGTTTTAATCGATTGTAATTTTGTTTTAAGACTTTGAGAAGTTGAAAGGGTCTTACCAAACGCATTATTTATCGTAAATTCGTAATTGCTGATTGTGGACGAAGAAGGGAATCTTTGGAGTGCTTGATATCATGTATTAAAGTGGACGCTCGTTGTTTACTTATGTAATAAACAGATAAAGGCAACATACTCGCAGAAAACCCCGAATGGTACCGCCAAAGGCTCATCGATATAGCGAAAATATCACATTAAGTCTTCTTATTAATTAACGAACGTTTTTATTTTGTTTATTCAGGGTTCGATGTCTTATCACGAAACTCTTAGCGACTTAAAAGACGGAAGCGCATATTTTTAAGAGATAAATGGTAGAGTTTGTAACTTGAGATTTTTTTTATGATAGTATCGTAAATTTTAACAGGACATTTGAAATGATGAGCCTAGAAAATGCTAGTAATCCATGGGTTTATGGACTTCAAAAAATATTTTACGGGATGATCGAAAATTCATAATTCTGTATATTAGATGACTAAAACATTTAAAAAAGATATAAATATGTTAAATATACTACGTAATGTACCAATCTCGTTATTTCACGCCATTAACACGCAATATCCTTAGAACAGTAAGTATTATTAATTAAATATTGATGAGAAACGAAATTGCTAAACTAATTATTACTTAACTTCCTTTATTCTTATCTTGCATCTTAACACTTATGTTGTTTACGAGGCTGTTCGCCTGGTAACATAATAAATACAACTGTGCCTGTACCATCAGATATTGAAAACAGGACTATAACCGCTGATGAGCAAGACAGCGCTCTATATTGAGCATCCTTCTATCCAACTTCCACACCAACTAGTTCTGCCTCAAGAACTTATGGTAAATAAGCTGTTTATTTATACAAAACTCTAATAGGGCGTAACAAGCAAATCATTGATAGTAATTGAATCGATCACCTTTTAACTGACTTGGAGTTTTTGCATAACACCATCCAAGTATCTGTCCAATTGATTTTTAATGCCTAGCTGCTAATCGTTTTAGCGCTTTATTTTGTATATTTGTTGCTTAGCATGTCATGAATAAGATCGTTAACTTGTACAAACATTTTCTCTATATTAAATGTTGTACTTCTATTCTTGATTTCGATAGTAGACGCTTAATTTGTTTATGCTAAGAAAAAAACTGATTAATGGTAGCACCTTAGCATGTATTAGTATTTATTTTCGTGTATATTTATAAAGCAAATTCTATTTAATCACATGAGTAATCCATTTTAATCCGGCAATATTGCTTTTGAAATATCTGGTCGAAAACAACTAAATTTTGTCCAGAAAGTCAAAACCAAGACCTTCAACTTTCTATTCAAATCCTTTACTTTCGGGTAAAATATCATCAAATTACTCCTATAGCTTTGGATTAGACGGAAGTTAGTGTCAGACTTCAACTAAACCTAACCATCTCTTTTTGCAGAAAGCCGCGGTAACGCTTTCGAAAAGTCCAGTTGTATCTGAGATAAGTATTCCTACTCTCCATTGACTGATGTCTATTTGTCTTGTGACCTCTTTAAAACCCATTATATAATTATTTACATGGATCATTACCAGAAGCAATTACAAATAACTAAGCTTATTACTAAACAGTCTGAAACAATAATACATTTGATGAGGCACCAGGGCTATGCCTGCAAGCCTGTTTGCCTTCAGGCAATCAGTACTTTATAACTCTTATTTCATAATTTGAACATTTCCTTATTGATACAAAGAACAATAATTCTTCCAATTAGGTTAGGAATCCAAAGTGGGTGTTCTTTTGTTTCTCAGCGTAAGACAGTTAATATGTTAAATATATTGCTCTTTCTTAATACACAGCTTCTAACCAAAAATTTTGTTTAGCAAGAAAATCGCCTATAACATGGCAAAGGAAAGGTTGGGATATTATAGATGGATGGATCTTATTACGGAAATTTTCACCAATTGAATTCTACATCATTAGTGAGTTTCAAAGAGTGTAAGTAATATATTACATTATGACTTAATATACTGCTCAGCGAAGACACCACCCTGCTATTAGTGACCATTATCGTGGTTCACCCTAAATTGGACCTCTTTAGAACATAGCGAAAAAATTGTTGAACATCTATGGATCGAATAAATACCAAGGCATTTGCATTCAAGCCAACAGAACATCGTGTCCTGATAGCTAGGTGGTGACCTATACCAGCCAGCCAGGTCGGCTATCCGTGCAGTCATGGCAAATAGTCGTTTTTTCAACACCTAAGCATAGATCCTCTTTAGAGATGTGTAGAGCGGTTAGTTCAGTGTTTATCACTTCATTAGCAGGGGTCAGGGCGTCTCAGACACCTCTCGTGCTAATGTAGCTGATGTTTCGTCCAGATTGTGTCCTTACTAGTGGCACGCGAACTTTATACTATTCTGAAAGTTTTGTGATTCGTGAATTCTTATGTATCATCAATTTTTGGCTATTTTTGTTTCTGTGTTACAAATCTTAAAATATAAAAATCTTGACCATTTTAGTTTTTTTGGGTTAATGTAAGTAAAATTAATAAAATCGACTAAAATACTGATAGAAGGAAAGACATGTGAAAAAGCTTTTCTGTCGACCAAGAAAACATTAAACCACCAGCTATGTAACCTTATTTTTCCCTGTTAATCATGTGTCAAAACTTAATCATGCCGTCAACAGTCTGTTAAATATAAAAAAATAACTCACAATACGTATCAACTGCCAAGTGTATACAAACAAAAGAACATCAACAAATCCACATCACCAACTCAAGAATTACTCCAACTAATGTACAGTCATTCACAGTCAGATCATTTTGCTCAGCATTGCCGCTAAACAACAATGTAAGCACGTCGGGCATCGGCAACCTTACCTATGAACCACGAACTATTACCGTTCGCCATCTAATTTACATTTACCTGAAGCGTAAGCGTGAACGCCGTAATTTTTGCACGTTCCGAGCACGCGCGCCACGTTTCGAAAAACTTCTGTACATGAATGTACATCATATGATTGGAGCTTTGTTGCTGTGTTGCGTAGTGTTCTTTCTGGTTTAGTACAGTCAGTGAGAATGGTGTACGGTATGCACAAATTTTAGATTTAACATTTATTTTATAATTTTAGAGTGCGAAAACTTTACGACCTGAGTATATAATATTTTTTTGGGATTTTTAAAAACTTCTATTCCCTTAACGTATGGTTTACGTTCAGGAACAGAAGTTGTAGGTGATTGGATCTTACAGTGTGGTACATAGTGTATACTACGTTTTTCTTGTAATAGAGCTTACAATGTAGTTAGTTAATATGAGTTGCAGCTGGCAGAGCTGCCGACAGTAAAAATCAGTACCTAAGTTCATATTATGACGAACTTATATTTACCTATAGCAGATTAATTGATTATCAATAAAGTTATAAAAAACAATTAACAAATTAATAAAAGGTTTTAATGATTGCAATTATTTTGCTTCCTCAATAATAAATTTTGTTGTAAAAGTTGTAAATTAAACTCTTATGAATAGATATACTAAAACTATTAGTTTAACGCATAAATAACATCAATTGGATACGAAATAACTCAGACATAGCATTTAGCAAATTAGATTAAAATAAACAAAAAAATGTTTACAAGTCGTATCTATACTGAACTGAGAACAACCGGTCTATCAAATTATGTTGCTTTAAGTTAATCGTTAATCTATAAATTATAATATTAACAAACGCCCATTATCGTATTAAGTTGCCATTTTGGGTCGATCTAAAGCTGACTCTACATCACGACAATTGAATAGAGAATTCTTGACTTCATATAAATAATAATAAAAATGACGACACTATGATTCGATGTGTTGTGGGGTCCAGCCTCTTCCAGCCAGAGAGATTCGCGCAGAGTATGCTCGAGCGATCCCGTGACTCTGGCTAAAGCAGTAGAAGGGCCCGGGGTGATTTTAGTCGGTCGAAGTCCAACATATCCCCACGCTGTGCCCTCGACGTGGGTTGATGTCATTAGAGTTTTACCGCCAAAAAAAAGGGTCCAGTTTCTTGCTCTATATACTTGAATCCTCTTAAAAAAAAACATTTTGAGACCTACATGGCATTTCGCCACCCTCATGTACGTTGATCAAAATAGATAAGAGTCTTTTGTTTTCTACGTCGTTCTGTTTGCTAATTCCGTTTTCAAAATTTACGTTTAAAGCTTTCTATGAGGGCTGAATAATTTTGGTGCGTCTTCAAAGTTTCCTCGTGTAAAGAAACGTTATGAACTGATTTTCGATAATGATGACGTGATGTAGTTATTTAAATAGCTCGATACGCATTAAACAATATTAAATTATATATTATTAATCTTCGAATTAAAATAATACAAGTATGTATAACGCTTGTGTAGCCATCAATAAAAAACTTGACGATCAGGAAATAATTATTATGGCTAGTAAAATGGATTAGTTACATTTATTGATTCTCGTAGGTTTTTAATATTAATCTATCATTTTATTAAAACAAAAGCTTTGATTTTGTTTTTTGTTAAACTAATTTAGGTCAACCTAGTTAGGCCTCAAACGTAATTAAATAAATTAAATACGTGGGCTGTTAATGACATTAGATTCCTTTATATTACTTTAACAAGATTAAAAATCAAACTAAGCAGTTATGACACAGATAAATAAGGCGTTATTTGCGTTATCTATATGTACTGCATACCTAGTAAGTCTATACAAAATCAAACATGTCATTATGTTCAATGAACAATTGCAAGTATTCCATTACTGAGAGATTTTTTTAAGTCTCATGGTCTTTCTTAACCACGGACTATTCAATATAAAAAACCTATCGACTGCGAGGCGGACGTGCGAAAATGGGAACTTTATTTCATTTGTCACCCATCAAATTTATGATCGTAACAAGCGCTGCTTAACCTCGATTTTAATTTGTTGTAATTGTACCATCAGAAATATGTACATCTTGTCAACGGTGCTCTTATTGGGGTTACGTTTTAACCCTTTGGGTACATGGGAGCATCATTTTCAATATATCTGCTATGACTAACAACCGATCCTGAATATGTGTATCAAAACATTACAAGTCGCTCTACAGTGCTCTTAGTACCAATAAAAGATTTTTCTTCTAGGCTAGCGCCGTCAATAAATCACTCGACTAAATATATTCAAATTCCATTTTATAAATAAACTAATAAAAATTTATTTTTTTAAAAGCCTCGAAGGCTATCAGCAAATTTATTCAACAACTAAAACAATTTTCTTTGCATATTGACCATCAGTTAATAAAGAATCGGTTCTGTTTAATACAGAATCAATTTGCGAATTTCGAAACAACAACGTATCAATGTTAATTCGCAATGTAACGAATTGAATTTTCTGACGATTGCAACATTTCCGAAACCTATCATACATTATTATATGTACAGTGCCCTACCACTACTACTTGAAGTATTATTACTCCAGGTGTGGAAAAGAGACGGTGCTCTATGGCGTGTATTACACTGTCTTGCTTCCACACCGTCAATATTTTTTTAAGGGTCTGTAGTAGGCCCATAACTCCACAAATAGAAAGCCATAGTAAGTGATTTACGTTTGTAACTCTATTATTACGGAATCTTGGTCTTATTTACTGATGACCTTCAGTCCCTGATCATTAAACTAGCTGATCTACATCTTAATTAGAAATTGTGAATGGTCGTAATGTGTTTTATTGGTACTATTGATTGCGGATGCCAATATAAATGTAAGTCAATTTCGGTTCAAGCTTTGATTAAACCGGCTTCTTTAAAGGAAGCTGTCTTATTGAATTACTTAATGATTTTTGTGGTCATGGTGTTAGCGGGTTCATGATGGTGTAAGGTATTCTTACAGAACATATAAAAAATATAATTAATATCGTGAAAAATCATGTAAAGGAATGAATTGAAGGCAAAATTAATAAAACATAAATCAGTGCGTAAAACCACAGTAAACTGTACTGTGGTAAAACACTTCAGAAAAGTATCGAGAATATTTCCAAAATTTCTTCAGTTTGAAAAAGATTAAGTTGTAACGTCCTTACTTTAGTCCTTACCTAGGTCCTGACTTTTGTTTGAGTGCATATTACCCAAAATTAAAAACAAAAAACATGTCAAAAATTTGTAGCTTCCGCTTATGATATCCGCTACAACTCGATCGACTACGAACCGATAAATAATAGACTAGTATCATCGGCCAGCAATATCATTATGTTAAAAAACAAAATAATGTCACTGACGTACCATAAATTTTACAACCATATTAAGCAGGTATCGTAAACATTCGCGACGAAATAGGTAGGTATAATGACTTGTAAAAAATAATGAGCTGCGAATAATTAGCAATAGAAATTAAAATTACCAATTAATTTCCTTGCAAAATAACATTGACTTTTAAATCCAATTGAGCCACACCCATGGGTTTCATCACATAGTATTTATGGATCCAATTTTGTTAATTTAAAACATTTTTTGTTGTTAGAAAACCCATTATGTTTAATCAGATTTTGTTTACCGTTTTGCTTGCGGCTAATCTATTGTGATTTGATTACTACTGTTCGGTAAATCCTGATTCCTCCGATGTATCATTTAATTAATGTAATTTTGTATAACTGGGGTTATAGTTCGATTTCGATGCTTCATAAATTATTCTCCAATTATCGTAAATACCAACTCAATATTTACGAGGTCAAAGTCAAGTAGCCAGCTATGTTATTTTTTTTTTATAATATTTTTTTGAGTCTACGTCGACTAAAAGTGTATTGGAGCTTTTGATTACTAGAACCATGAAAGAATATTAACGACGACAGAAGCGACGAGTGATGATTATGAAGATACAGATTTCCTTTTCTAATATGGCCTATTCAACAGGGACGATGCCTTCAATGTCCTAGTGAAGACATCATTCCTAGTCTCTACCCAGTTTCACTCGCGACCCCGCCGCGTCAGCTCATGATTTAGGACTCCGTTTTTGTCCAAAGTTGCATCATTTAATAATATCCTAGTTCAGCCAAACACGCGAAACAGTTCAACTAACAACCTAATTGAATCTTGATTAAAATCCTCACAACTTATTCTCATAGCTTTCTAGTTGGATTAAGAGGAAATACGTAAGGACATCTAAATCAAGCGTGCGTCAGACGGACGGACAAGCCGACAACGTGGCTGGCGGCAACGGGCCATAACTCTCAACAGATGAAGTTATTAATGTGTTCGGAGGCAGGTGCTTTGATGCACTCAATATTGTATGTGAATACACTGAATACATACTTATACTGTTTGCAACTGCTAACGTCTTACTTCAAGACGGTAAGATGCACGTAGTACGAGTATCAGCGTGTGACAGACATTTTTATTGCTTGTAGGTTGGTAAACATGACATTGTATTTTATGCAAAATGAGTTTGTAATCTCTTCGTAATTGACTGTTCAGTTCCAGATTCATGGCTTTGTAAACACTTTAATATTTGTTTTATTTTTTATTGAGAGTCTTCGGTGGGATGAGGTTTGTAGTAGTAGTATAAAGTGGACATTATAATAAGATGTTCGGACTTCATCAGCTCTTTCTACGATATTTGTGTTATGCTTGTATAAAACAAAAACGTTGAAAATAAAAATAGGCATGATTATGAACATTTAAAAAACCATTACTCACCGCAATTTTTAACACAGGTAATTTCATAATCAGGAAGTAACAGTTCACAACGGGACTTATAAATTTAATGCACTAATTGCATTTAAAAAGAAAAAAAACTAAGGGTCAAAAAATTCCCTTGCAAGGTCGGTAAAGATACAGTTCTAGGTAAAACCCATATTAAGCAGTTGTTTTGACCGCAGAGGTGATTATTTGCAATTTATGCGGGTTATATCGCTTTAAGACAAAACAAATGAAAAACAAACTTTCTACAACCTTGGCGTGACCTTTCCTTAGGCTACGGAAGTTTTCTCGGAAACAACACAAATGTACACAACAGCTTATAAATCCTCCTTGCTTATTATTCTAAAAAGAAATAGTATTTTTAATAAGGCTTTTTTTCCGAGTATTCCCCTCTTTATCTGAAATGCGTTTTAAGAATCTGGCATGAAAGAATAAAAACCGGTAAAAAAAAAAACAGTCGTTGTACATTGAAGTTCCATATTTAAAAGACTTTTATGACTCATAGGAAACTTTGGTCTCGAAAAACCTAAAATAGGACGATGACGACACTTCTTTCCTGTATAATTTTGTGCTAAAACTATGTGTAACAATTTAAACCTTTTTATATCAATATGTAGAATGTGCCAAACTGGGTAGATTCAATTGAGCAATACATGCAAATTTGTAGCGTAGGCAAAGCAATATGTACGCTTCCCGGTAACCTCAAATAGTAATGAAAAACTGTTTTTAGTGTCTGAATACTGGTTTCAAGTGGCAGTATTTTGTGCTTGCTACTTACTAAACTCAGGCTCAAGGAGAGTGGACTAGGCAGAAAATATTCTAGGATTACATAGTCCTGTTTTCATTTGCTGGCAACACGTTTAACAATGTTTTTATTAAGTCAGCACATAAATGACAAAATCACTGCTGCTTTGTTTTGAATCTGCAACTATATCCACAGAATTGCTCTCACCGCACCGCTAAGCCACTTTGCCACTTCAACCTACGACAAACTAAACAGCCTTAAGTACTCCATAATTACGCTGCATACTAGTCTAATGAAAATCAATCAAAATCCACTGTCAGCGTTCTACCGGCGCAGGCGCAGATAATATCTCTCACTTTCACTGGACAAGTAAACAAGCGGAGACGTGCGTTGGATTGACTCGAACCCATTTTAATTTGTGCCCGCTTCCCGCTATTAAATACGCCGGTCGATCGTATGCGCGAGCGCAGAAGTGCTCGCGATATTTAGTGATAATGACTTAATTTGCACAACTCTCTTTTCCTTAATAATAGGCTATTTGTCACTAATAAGTCTTAATGGTGAATAATGCTTAATGTTGGGCAGTCAAAAACAGTTACAAGAATTATGCACTACCTTCAATTCGATTCGGGCCAGTTATGAAGTGTAATAATGTGTGGTATTGTATCACACTCATATGTCTTGAAAAAAAGTTGCAAATGAACCTTTATAACAAGCGTGCAAAACTGCGGTACGCCGCATTAAGCGGGAATTTAATCACGTCAAATAAGAAACATAAAAATACAAGCTTTTTTAAATAAAAGTATGAGTTTTTATTAGTTTCCAGTCACCACACCCACTCCATTTAAAAATATGCTGAATTCCTCCAAATTCTATCTCACTCGTAATATAGAGGCCGAAATTTCTATGTACTAAGTTTGTTTCTCTTACAGGCAACAACCACTGAATGGAATTAAGCGAAACTTGGTGCGCAGATAGTCAATGACCAGAATTAATTCATAGGTTAGTTTTATCCGAATTCATGTTCCCGTTTCATCATTTTCGATGCAATTTACTAGTTCTCTATAAAAAAGACAAGCTATTTAAGCGAATTCTTCTTCTCTTCAAAACGAATTCAAATGATGCACAGGAAGGTACACTTTTCGTACTATTTACGTAACATTTGTGTATACATAAGTACTGCACCTGTCGATCGTCAAGGCACTCCCGTTAACAGTCGGCGCGTTGTCAGTAGGTCTTCGTAACTAAGGCTTCCTGCAGCGCTTGATATATTTTACTCTATAAAGCGGACTAGGGAAATGAACGCCAGTAACGAGGGACTGATCACTTTTTACACAGGATGGGAGAATTGCAAGAGATCTGCGTTTATAACGTTAGTCTAGTACATTTAGATTTTTTTTAACAGATTTGATGGTATATGTCTTCACGTTAAGACTAACTAGAAGTTCCGATCTAGTTACGTTTATTGGTCGGTACGTTATACAAGTTAAAATGAAATTAAAACCATTAACTAACGGGAATAAGGTCAGCAGAGCGACTAACCACTGCATATAATCCTACTTATATTATTAACTAGCTGTTGCCCGCGACTTCGTCCACGTGGTTAGGTTATTTCCACATTTTCCATTGTATCTTCGCTCCTATTAGTCGCAGCGTGATGTTATATAGCCTATAGCCTCCCTTGATAAATGGTCTATTCAACACAAAAATAATTTTTCAATTTGAACCAGTCGTTCTTGAGATTAGCGCGTTCAAACAAACAAATAAACAAACTCTTCAGCTTTATATATTAGTATAGATTTGAAAGTTTATAAGTATGGATGGATATAATTGGTTACTCTTTCACGTAAGTGCTACTAAACGAATTTGTCAAAAGAAAATCGGTTAGCATATACCTATATCACAATACCGCATGGACGCATTGAAAAATGTAAGAAAAATATCACGTACATGAGTACGAAAAAATCTACCTTTTGCTATTATTACATATTTTTCTGACGAGCGCTGCCAAAACCTTGAACACATGATGTAATGTGGAACGGAAAACTTTTAGAAAGTAATGAAAATTAACTGCCCGAATGCACATTCGGTAGTAATTAATTAATACCTAAATAAAAATAAGATATTTTCATCGCTTCTGGTGTGTAATTATATAAGTTTTACTTTACGCGAAATACAAAATGCAACGCGGACGAAGTTTTTCTAGCAACAAAATACATAATGTTCTCTTAAGTTGATCATATAGCCCTAAGGAATTTAGGAGTCAAACAAGAATATGGTTTTCTTGTATATTTATAGTTAAAATAATAGTTCTCGTAACGGTGTTACATGAAGTCGAGTAGAAAGCTCGAGATGGGTCGTTTGTAGTGTAACATGAAAATGGCGAATCATCAATGTTTATACCAAGCTAATGTCAAACATATCCGCGGGCGTAGCAGCATTTGATTCCTCTATAGTGGTACTAACCTCTGTTTTATTTTATTTTTCAACAGAAAATTGTTTTTTTCTACAATGAGCGTTTTATTGGTCAAAGTTACAAGGTCATAATCAAAAGCTACAGATGATTATTAAAATTTGGTATTAAAATTTGCACAATATCAGTAAGTCAGCAGTTTTTTTGTGATGGAAGTAATTCCACATACAAAGATCAATAACATAAAAGACTCTTTAAATTATGAAATTCGGTTTGATTCGAAGTTTTTGTGTCGGAATTCGGAGGAGCTCGTGGGTAAGCTATAACCGCATAAGTGAAATGCTCACAGGTTAAGCTATGCTTGACGCGGTTGGTCCGTAGATGGGTGACCATCTGTGTCATACCGAGTTCCTCCGTGTTTCGGAAGGCACGTTAAATTGTGGGTCCCGGCTGTTATTCCTACATCTTTGATAGTCGTTACAGGTAGTCAGAAGCTTGAAAAGTCTGACAACCAGTCTAACCAAGGAGTATCGTGTTGCCCAGGTAACTGGGTTGAGGAGGTCAGATAGGCAGTCGCTCCTTGTAAAACACTGGTACTCAGCTGAAACCGGTTAGACTGGTGGCCGACTCCAACATAGTTGGGAAAAGGCTAGGCCAATAATGAAACGTAAAGTTTTTGTCCACTATACTTCTAGCTGATTATATTTACACGACATCTCAAAAGATACTAAACAAATGTTCCAAATAACAAAAGTATTTGAAACCATTGTAGAACATGTCAGTGATGCGGCCGGAGCGATGCGCGTGCGCATTAGCGCTGCAACGAGCCCCGAGCGCGGCGATACGGCGCAACGAGGCGCGCGGACACTTGCGCCCAACTTAATTATCATCGCCCCTAGACCCGTTGCGTCAGCCTGATAACTGCCGTGATTCCTTTGTTTCGAAATGTTGGCTTTAATACCAAGACTTGGAAGTAAATGAAGGAATTAACAGTGACTTTCAATGCTACGAATCAGGATTGATTTGGATTTTAGTGCAAAATACGGAAAGTCTGCTTTGTCAGTAAAAAATAAGGTATAGTGGAACTAAAAAATTTGAGATTATTTTTATACTTTACATACTACTTATACTTACTGGTACCTCTTTTCCAAACATGTTAAGTTAATCTTTATTTGCACTTGAAGTTGGGATTTTATTCAAGTACAACAACTCGCATTTTCGTCTTTTTTAGTTTAGTTGTTACTGTCCCACTGCAGGGTAACAGCCTTCCACTCGTCCTCCGCTTTGATTTCCGTATTTTCTTCTTGCGACGAAAAATATTCTTCATAGATAACGGAACTACCAAAATAAATATGGGCATAAATAATATTAAGGGTTAACAGTCTCGCAAGGTAACAGGACAAAGACACGACAATGCCCACACAAATCAAACAGGATTCCTAATACATTATCGGCCAAGTTGTTGTGTACACCAAACATTTGCATGGCGCGGCCAACGAGAGTTGCGTGTCGACGCCCACTCCGCGCGGTGCAATACTGTGCAATCTTACTACGTATCGGCATCACATTAAACGTTGTAAAGCCAGCACAATGCGGATTTCTCCACGAACTTATAAAAACTTATGTGTAAGGTTTTGTTGAGTGCGCTGTGACATGCGAAGACCATTGCCGCAATGTCTGTTACAATTGTCGGTTGATCAACTAATGAATTTTCGATGTACTTTTAAGGGAATATAACTTTTTTGCTTTCACTGTTGCTCATGCTGCGATTTCTTGGCTAATTATCTGAGATAACGAGAGACAATTGACTTCTACCTTCCTACTAAGTAGTGTGTGTTGTACATTGCGACCCAATAGCATCTACGCAATTAATTAGTGCAATACAAGTGCGTTGACATTCTCAGCTCGTGATCGGTCGATGGGTAAGTCGATCGCATCGTCGGCGACACCCGACACCCTCGGATCGCCTGTCAGCGACGATACTGCACGGGGCCTTGGGATACCGCTTACGGAATACGCGTCTCATGCGTATCGGGTTTTACGTTGAATACTTTGGAAATATGAGCGTGCACTTATTTGTGGCCCGGAGTGTAATATATTGAAGTATTTAAAAATGTTTCGATTTTCACAACATCTAATTTTATACAGCTAAAGAGTTTGTTTGAGCTCGCTAACATTAACAAGAGCATATCCAATTTGAATTTTTTTTTCAGTGACATACACCCCATTTATTGAGGAAGGCTATGGAATTTATATCATCACGCTATAACCATTAAAAGCCGAGCATCAGTATATGTTACAAAATGTTTATAAAACCCATCGAAGTGTGAAATGGATGTTGTCAATTATTAATTTGTTATTAACATTGATGTTTGATATATTTAGAATCACGGAACTAACTAGGTACTTAATTATGACTTAATACAACCTTCACATTATTTTGTTAATGTGAATTTTATTAAATTTGACTTTTTTATTTGTGGTTATTGAGCTTGAGGGCAGAATGTAATGTATACA
This sequence comes from Trichoplusia ni, assembly GCF_003590095.1. Taxonomy (NCBI): domain Eukaryota; kingdom Metazoa; phylum Arthropoda; class Insecta; order Lepidoptera; family Noctuidae; genus Trichoplusia; species Trichoplusia ni. The sequence goes on along the minus strand of NC_039478.1, from coordinate 8,103,606 downwards.
GCCTATAGGTCAGAGGACACTCCTCCACATCAGAAACACGTTAACACCTTATTGAAAAGGACTTTAAAATATCGCTTGCTTTGCTGTTAGCGAAAATTATTTAATGTATCGTCACGTTTACTGAAGATTACCAACAGATTATTAAATTATAGCTTATGGTAAAGAGCCTTTTATTAAATTTTAATATTGAACGTATTTTTTGTTTGGTGACCAATTTGCTATAGGAACAAGCTTGATGAAAAGCCATGTTTTAGTTTAATCGTGAACTAACTATCGATATCAGAAATAAGGTAAACACTCCAATTGTTTATAGAGAATGGGTAGAGTTTCTTCTCATGACATCACAGAAAAAAAATGTAAAATGATGTATCCCACTTCCAGTGTGAAAAAATGATTTCGCCTCACTCTGATGGATTTCAATTAGATGACTTGAATGTCAATTACCACATCCACACATCCTTTAAATTTCATAGCCGTTATAATAGATATTTATCACTTCTCTACAAAGAATCACTCTAAGTACTCCTATCAATTTACAATATATTATTTTAATATTACAATAAATACGAGCACTTTACGACTAATTGAAGGCAAATATGGTGATAATATGTTTGCAGTAGGTAGTCGTATATTACAATCGTTAGAATCTATCGCATGAATAGCCTGAGTGGGCGGTAAAGGTCAGAAGAACTTCATGTCAAGGGTTGGTTGGTACGCCTATAAAATGTGAAAAAGGATCAATCGTAATATTAAAGTATTTTATTTTGATTGAGCTTTAAAAACAAATGAAAAACATTGTTTTTAGAAGACTCTAAAATTAGAGGAAAATTGTATTGCAAGTATTCAAATAAATATGTTGAGTAGTGGTGAGTAGAAATTTAAAATTAGAACATTGTAAAGTTTTGATTGATTAAAGTCTTAGCTTATTTATCAAAAACCTTTAGAAATTTTCGGTTTCAGAGCAATAAATCCTTTTGAAGAGCATTATATTTTTACTCTCACAGGAAAATCTCAATAAACTTTCGTTCAAAATGCAGCCGTTAGCGTACTTATTTACAAGCATTATCACAATGGAACTTGTCGTGTTTTATAACACATTAGTACTATCAGTGAGACAAAACCGGCGCAGGCGCATGGGAAGGAATTTCCGTCTGTTGACATCAAGAACATATTGTTTTCATTAGTTCCCAAGTCTTAATACCTGATTAACTTGCTTTACTTTTTATTGTTATTGATTACAAACTGAATTGATTTACATTTTAACTTTATTTACGGTACGTAAACCTGTTGGTACGTAAACCTGTAATCAATTCTTAGTTATTCAAATATTTTGTGAAGTCCATTTGCCACCCATTTTCTCGGAATGTAAATTTTGACTATCGCTTATTAGAAAGAAAATAACAAAGTGATAAAAATGAACTTTTACGAATTAAAACTACAATAAAAAATCACCTGAAAATATAGGCTCTGCCGCTATAATTGGAATTTTTTGAGAGTTTAACCGGTCGTATGGTTACCTATCCCCAGACTTATCTAAACTAATAATTATTTAAGGAAAAAGAGACGGTCTAAGGACTGCAGGCAGAGTAGATGTTGGTGCTATGGTTTCTTTACTTTACTGTGTATTTCTCTACATAACATCTAACACAATCATCTAACTTAATGAACTTCTTGATATTTTTGTACCGTGCAGCTAAGACATCACTGTTACTTTTAAAACTGCTTGGAAAACTCTCTACTTGAAGAAAATCTTTTGATTACCTCACGCACTTGAGCTCCGATTCATGTGCTTGGAATTTAATATTCAAATCCAACTACCGCGACAATAAAATACAATAATAATAAGAAATTATAGTGTTATCTACGTAGTTATAGGCCATTACTAATTACATATAAGGCTGCATCGAAGACACACATTTGAATAATTCTATATGCAAAAAGATAAAACTGTTTTGACTTGGAAATAACCTATAAATGCTGGGTTCTAAGGAAGACATAGTACGTAAACATTTTAATTTGTGAGATACAATTACAATAATAAATAACAAGAAATTATTACATCAGGGAGTAGCCAGTAGGAAAATGATATCACGAGGACGTTTTGATATTACTCGCGAAATAATAATATGGAATTAAAATAATATCAAAGTTTGCTAAACATAAAAATTAGAAGAAAATTATATTTGTTTTCATGAACGTGTAAATTTTATCCCACTTCAAAAAGAGGACATTATCAATTCATTTGTATTTTGTTTTTTTTTTTAGTTTACTACATTAGAACTTCGGACTGGATAAACGGATTTGTTATTGATTATTATTTCATTTAATGTGAAATACTGTCATTTATTTTTCCATTAAGAATCTTTAAGTTTGGCTCCGAAGATTTTTTTTTCAAAGTCGGTCGTATGTGTTTGTTGCTAAAATAATAATATTTCCAAAACATCCATCGTATCTATTAATAACTTAACTTTCTCAAGATCATATCGCCCAAAATTTAGACTAAAATGTATAAATAGATTAAACACATTATTTAAATCAACTAATCGTATATTTGAATACCAAAACCAGACTTAGTACATAAGTAACTGTGCCTCATAACCCACATGTTCGATGTAGTGTGGGTGCGGTATCTGCATGCGGTTTCCTCGTCCACTGCTCCACATCTTCCCGCGTAATTGCAGACTAGTATTAATGAATATGAATGCTATTGGCAGACGCGGAAGGTGACTGATAGCTGATGGTATGACGTGATATGGTAGATGTAGTATTGTGATTGGTGAATCTATTTGTCTTAATATCAATTAGCTAAAGGACAGCCCTCTTTACTATTATTTGTTTTTTTTTATGGAAAAAAACCTATTTTGTTTATAAAAAGGACTTACGCGCTAAGGAATTTAACACAATAGTTTCACAAACTGTCAAGTCATATGCACAATGACACTCAGACTCGGGACAAGTATTCGTGGATGACTCATACGCCTGTCTTACAATGAGTTTGGCATGTTACCGCAACTAGTCGGCTATCCGTGAGGTCCATAATTTTATATTTTCTGTTATCTACTATGCTGTGGAAAAAACTGGGAAGCAGGTAAATAATCATACTAATATTGTATATGCAAAGGTGAATGTGTGTATGATTGCTACCTCTCAGCACTAAAACGGATGGACGGATGGATTCAATTAAACTTGTTAGCGAGGTGGCTGACCTTGGATTAACACATAGGCTTCTTTTATCCGACTGAGTCAAAGGAGGGAAATGTTCTAGCAGCTTAAACCAATATCCAGGCAGGTACAGCTATTAAGTAATAAGTTCGAAACTTATTCATAAAACTAATGACCGACAAATTTCAATAAGTAACGAAGATTTCTAACATGAAAAAATAAATCATGGATTATGCTTGGAACTTACCAATTAAATCGACAGGTATCTGTATATTTTTCCAACAATTAACCGCAGCGACATTATTCAAATTTTCCATACATTTAATGATATGGTTATGGTTGTACTGCGAACAATGTAATCGTTTCTACACGAAGGGAAAAATAGAAAAAATATACTTTTGAACGTGGTTAAAAAATAGCCATAAAATACACTCTATAGAAGAACGAGAAGACGAGCAGACAGCGGAGATTTAATTTCAGAATTAAATTTTTAACCTCTGTTTACTGAATTCCAAACTCTACTTTGTATAGTCAAAATCTTATACACATATAACTTTCCTGCCCATCCAAAGGTTGTCTGGAAGATATCGCTATTAGTGATAAGACCGCCATTGTATCCTCACACTGTATGATCTAAGAATCACAGCTGTTATTCTATAGTGTATAATAAAGAGTGTTCTAATCTAATCTACATAAGCAAAACCAAAATAGGCAAAATTATAAAGTAGTTAAGCATAATTTCGCAAATTCTTAAAAGGGCACAATACCCGAACGCCAGGCTATCCGCGTCAATGTAGGACATATCCTACACCGGGTCTCGGGCTATCAATAGGTATTGCGGACACAAATTCTGCTAAAGCCCTCTTACTGAACATCAGTCTTGTTTACGCCCACGCCCACGCGAAACGTTAGATATTCAGTTTTATTGATAAAGCTGGGACTCGCTGTGGTCCCGTGGAAACATACGCCTGAGGATTCGTTTAAAATAATTATAAGTATTTAGTTTAATATTAATTTTTACAAGAGGCAACGGTTTTCAGACGGGTATTTTTCAGGGTTGCCTGAGTAGTTTCGGACCCAACTAGAGTCCATAATCATGCAGATCTAGATTATTTATAATTGCATCGTCTAATAATGAATCATCTTCACGAATTCGTTGTACTATTATGCATTAAGTATGATTAGACACCTTTGTTAATTTAGCAAACTTTATGGTAATCAACCATGTTTTTTTACAATGAATTATACCTGCCTATTTTGATGCCAAAATATATAATACAATTCTAAATATTCTCATAAATCATTAAAGATATTTGTTTAACTTTAATTTGTCAATTAAAAGTCAAAATTTTTCAACATTTCAATATCAGCAAATAAAACATTGCATAAAACTAAAGTACGCACTTAGTAAGTAATAATTGCGAAAAAATATAGCCTTTATGACAGCTGATAAGCTTTATGTAATCGTTATTTTATGTTTATTAGATTAATTAATTATTCATTAATTACACAAATTGAATGTGAAAGTAGACTGGCGTTTTTTTATTCATTTATAACTATGTTTATTAAAAGTACTTTCAAATTAAGACTGGAACACTACCTTATTATTATTAATAATTATTGTGACAACACTTGATCAGTTACGGACTGCCGATATCAGATTGTTTATTTTTTATTGCTTTTTCAGGTATCTGTTTTAAAATAACCTTAATATAACCCTCCTTCTCTAACTATACTAAATACCGATTCTATCTTAATTAATATCGGGGCTTTAAAAATATCAAACATTTTTAAAGAACCGTTTGCAATTGTTTAGATTCAAATTGAACCTAAAACCTTTTGTCCACAAAACCCTTCACTCAACTGTTAAACCACAACATCTCGCGAAACACTCAAATTATATTTTCTTGGAACTGAAAACAATCTCTTCCCGTATGTTTCCACCATAAAATCCTTTAGCGAAACACAAATACTCGTTGCGCTTTTTACGTCCTTCACTTGCTAATCCTTACTTTAGTAATCTTAATCTGACAAATTCCTCAATAACAAAATTAACAAACATTTGAATGGGGCTGGATCGCCGATACCTACATTATTAGATTTTGACTAAATAAGTGAATACACCACCGGACAATGAAATTGAAGCACGTACCTCCTTTCAAATACTAGTACAATACTTTGAACAAATATTTTAGTGCACTTGCTCGTTCTCTTACATATTTAAGTGACTGACAAGATGGAACTTTGAGGGCTTATTCGCTAAAACGGATTCGTTCAGATTATCAGCATTACTGGAAAAAACTTTGTTGTCAACAAATTGTTTTTTGAAAGTAAATCTTTTTTTCTTTATCGCCACTCAGTCGAAGTCTTCAGACACATTTAAGTTCCAAAATTTTAATATAGATTTCAATAAACTGTACCGCCTCACTATTGGAATTTGTATTTTACAATATGAAAGAAAAAAATCGCCGCCGGTTGGCTCAATATTAGTGTCCAGAAGTGTATTGTAAATTATACTAAGCAGTCAGACATTGAAATTTACGGCGTTCAGTTCGCTTTTAACATTCATAACTGAGACATTACTTTTGACGTTTATTTTAATACACTTTCTGTATGTTAAGTGACGGGAATGAAATGTTGGACTAGATTTGCAAAGGAAAGCTTAAAACAGTGCATAAAATATTCCAAATAATGGTTATGTTATACGTTTTGACTGCTGGTCTTTTTAAGCGTATTTTTAAAGCTAGCGTAAATGGTAGTTTAAATTACAAGAAACGTTTTTCATATTGATTCGAGCGATGTCCATCACGGCTAAAATTAGAAATGTCATTCGTCCAAAAAAGCTATGATAAATGTATATTATTATTATGTATATTGACGGTAAAAGGTTGCCACTTTCATAATTTTTGATACATCAAAATCACAATATGAGTAAAACCCTCGATTAACCATATCAAAAAACCATACATGCATGAATCGAAAACCATACTTTGTATATTATAAATACTGGTACAATCAATGCCACAAATTATAAAACAATAAAATTAAAGCCCAATAAAAAAGAGAAGAATTAAAACCCGTTACCCCCTGGACACCTAACTGCTTTTTTATGATTAGTTCCGATTGTAAAGGAAGCCAGGGATTACTGACCTCACGTACCAACTTATCGTGACCCACAGTGAACAGCGTGAAATGCAATGATATCGGTGGAGAGAATGCGAGAACGATAAAGCCAAGGATGTGTATGAATACAATGAAAATACATTGTTACGGTTTAGTTTTAGTAACTTTATTAGTGTTATGGGTCATTTAGTTTAATAAAGGTTAAAAGCATACAATGGTGTTTATACTCCATTCGTTCATTTACTTAAAGAGGTTAACAATCTTAATATAGAGAATCAAAATCTTGGTGTCTTTTTATACAAACACATATCTATACTAATATATAAAGCTGAAGAGTTTGTTTGTTTGAATGCGTTAATCTCAGGAACTACTGGTCCAAATTGAAAAAATATTTTTGTGTTGAATAGACCATTCATCGAGGAAGGCTTTAGGCTATAAACCATCACGCTGCGACTAATAGGAGCGAAGATACAATGGAAAATGTGAAAAAAACAGGGCGGGTATAAATCATAACTCTTCTACCCACGGGGACGAAGTCGCGGGCCCCACGGGGACGAAGTCACGGGCACCAGCTAGTTAAATAAATAAACAACTGATTTTTTCCGCAATCTATAACGCTGTTTTTTTAAACCAAGTTTTAGACAAAATGACACACCCAGATCTTTAATTTTTTAAGTGTCAAAACAAATGTAGAATCTAAAATTTCTGGTATAACGTTTTTCAAATTCGAAAAACGAGAGTTTGGTATTTAAACTTACTAAGCTTGCAGTGCTTATCTAGAGCTAATTAAATACTTTCATACTTATTTACTCATATTTACTCAAGTAAATACGAAGTAATAGTACGTAGTATAAAAAGAAAACAAAATACTGGACTACTCTTTAATTATATCAAGGTTAAATAGAGCAATGTAGGTTGAAAATAAGTTGACTCTATGCACCGTTAAGTTCACGCAACGAAGACGTATATTACGTAAAACAAGAGCGGCAGATATATCAAACGGTATCACATGCCTCAACCATATCATATTACCGAGTATTGATACCAAGGTCAAATATTTAGCACCTTAAAACTATTGCTCTCAAAAATATCCATGAGTATTTTCATGGCATAAGGCATAAGTTTGATAAGAAACTTATAAGCTAAATAATGTAACGTATTTTTATGGAAACTGACCTTCAAATCGAAACATAATTTATTTAGAAAAGTATTTAATTGATACATAGTCTAGGTTAGGGACATAGGGAATTATATTGTGGGTTCCAGGGAATAACCAATAATGTAAAAAAATCTAGCAATAAACGATATTTTCATTTTCATAGTAATGTAAAAATGGAGCACAAAGCTTAACGGTAACTCAAAATTGAGTGGAATTTGTTCTATTATTGTGGTTAATACAGCACAAAAGCAGTAGACACTAGGAGAGCACAAAGCGTGCATTAGCGCGCGGTGTGATAACGGCAAGCAGCGCGTTATCACCGCGCCCGCGTCCACCCGTACAGTCGCCACATTCACTAAGACTGTACTGCGACTGAACAGTCTTGGTACTTAAGTATTTCACAATTGGATTTATACTTAGGTTTAGAGGTTCTCAATTATTAGTTTGGATAGAAAGACCGGGTGTTACTATTTTATTATTTGTTATTGTTTCAAAAATGAATAATAGTGCACTTGAATATAGAGTGGGCCTGAAAATACGTGTACATTACCAAAGTGTTTTCTGTATATAATTTCTGTTTCCATAATTTGCATTAAGTGCTGGTTTTAGGTGGCGCGGGATTGGAAATTCAGAAGTATTTGGTACAGGCATTCGCCTAGAAGTAAGGAAACAGAAACAGAAAGCAGAATGTAAAGGCTTTACAATCATTTAAATACAGCACTACACTACACTACAAAGAAACTTTCAAAACCTTCACCTAAAGTATCAAAGCTGTTCAAGCGACCAATACTAGCAGAGATCATGCGATGCTTGACGCTGGAGTCAAGGAGAGCGGCCGGCGCCGACCACGCCCGAGCCCCCCCCCCTCCCCTCCCCTACCGCACCCCCCTCACCCCTGCCCGCGCTTCATGCAAACTATGCCGGTACATCGATACACTCAATTGTTGGCCATTACGTATCCTGGTCGGTAATGTATTATTATGGGTTATAAAGGCTATGATATAACAAATATTTCCAATTACGCGCTTCCGTGACGTAGCGACCTGATTATTGGATAGGTAGGCTTATCGTGTGGGCTTGTTATCGGACCTTAGCATATTAAGCTTCTTAAACATCTAAAAGTATAGACTCGAATAAGAACGATGCAGATATTTTTTTAATAATGTTCACAAAACGTACCCAACATTTTATGACCTTTTAACTTTTTATTACATTCTGAGTATTGTTATTTGAACCTATGCTCTTAAACTTTGATAGATTTAAGAGCCTAAGTTCTCAGTAATGAATGAAAATCTCGTGTTCACCGATACAGAAGCCACACATTCTAGTCCCGATCCCGATATACCGCTTTCGCTTCATTCATTCTCAACATATTCTTGATACTTGCGCATTTAAAACCTTAAACCTAGCCTTATAATGCATAATTGAATACTTTCATTACGTTTAAGAGAGTAATACAACCTTAGTTAAACGATCAAAGTCGGCGCTAGATTGTAATGGTCTCGCAGCAAGTCTAGCATGACATTGCCTACTTATAGATACTTTCCTACTTAAGCTGCGTTTTTCTAAGATTAGTATGATTTATAGGTTATTAAGTCTGTGACTGCGTGGGAACTTGAGTTTTCTTGATCGTTTTCATGAATTTGTAGGCTTGAGACATTCCGTCTAAGACTTAAAGATAAGATTTTGGAATCTATTTAATTTATATAAAAAAAAACATTTATCATAAATAATGTAATCTCGACTTGAAAATAAACTTGAACTTGACCCATGAACTTGAGCTATGAAAATTAGGACTATATTCAGTTTGTCTCTTAGTCCTTTTTTGTTTTATATTAACGCAAAAGGCTTAAAAAAACAACGATTTGAAAACGAACGCAGACTTTTTATTCAACCGGATTTTTCCTTTCATATTTATTCTCTTCAATCAAAACAGCTTCTCACTTTTCCATCAACAAACTTCAACATCACCCATTTACAAATTAAACGAGCAATTATAACAATCGACAGACGGACAGGCGAGTTAAACGGGTGTTTAAGTGAGTGATTACCGCGAGACCTTATAGGGCGAGTAATTAATGAGAACCTTAGGGTGCCGTGAGTGATGACGGAAAAAATGTAGCCTTTTCCGTATGATCTCTATGTGGTACTTGGTATTACTGAACTCATTTTCATGAGGTTATAACTGTTGAATCTATTTTAATTAAAAGAGATTCAACAGAGCTAGCCTGGTTGCTAGCAAAGAGGTAAGCTTTAATGTTTCGAATTTGAAAGCTTTATTTATTTAAAAATGATTAACTTGCATATAAAAAAGGTAAGTAACAATAAGATAAGTCTATTATACCCAAAGGTTGACTGGTAGATAATGCCTCGCGGCATTAAATCCGCCTTATGTACCACAATTGTACGTAAAAGTTTAAATAAATAAATAAGCTGACAGCCAATAACGAGTCCTCTTTCATTCAAAGTTGTTATTTGAAATAAATATAAACATATGAAAAAGCACGTCAAATCCACCTTCAATTTGAATTACACAAGTAAAAATGCACAAACATTTTTTGTAACATCCTGCAGTATTGTTTGAAACTGACCGCCTTAATTATGCATTCCCTTTGAATAACACATGTAGTTACCCGTATAAGATCACGATCAATAGGTTTTTTGTAACCACCATTAAACGAGACTATCACCGCTCTATCATGCGCTTAAAGATACAAAAACTAATGTTCACTTGTTCTGCCAACTTCGTAAGGAAAACAACATGTCCATAAAACCTCGTAGACCGAACCACATGATCAATTAGTTGTGATTTTAATATCTACATACATTATACGGCCTATTGCGTTAAACGAAAACTGGTTTGTATAACGCGTCAGTTTGATAGATACACTTTATCTGATAGGACGAATTATTATTCTTAATTTGTAATGAAAACAATGAAACATAATATCCGGATGTCGTTGACTGTTATTATTTTATTAGCCATAATCTTATCACTATCTGAGTAATGATCGCAGAACAAGTGTTTGACAAGCGATGAAGGACTAATATCCGCGATTGATTCGCAGTAGCTTACACATTAATTATTAAATCAGAACAATTCCTTAAGACGCGGATCTAGTGCGAGTACGTAGGTATGTTTCGGGCAAAACCAGGCGGACGCGATGTAATCATTAGCTAATTAGCGATTCAGAATCATATTGTTGTTGGTTGACAAAAACCTGGTAATGTTTATGTATTTGTTAATCTAATTCATATTATATGCATAATAACGAATAAATTAATCTATCGATAGTTAAGGTTATAAATGCAACACTTTATTTGTCTGCTTATAATAATAAACTGCTGTACAATTTTTGATAGGAATTCATATGAACTTGAGCAAGATCCATTTTTTACGGAGATAACAGCGATGGTTGCAAAATTATACAAAACCTTATTTTATATTGATAAATCACAATCTCATTTTCGTATTTAAACTTGAAGATTTAATACAGTGAACCACTTTATTTGCCCTTTCGAACGATATATTGACATTTTGTAAAGAGAAAGAAAATACTTGATTGCGTAAATTAAGTCGCTCCGGTCGCAGTACAGGTTTTAGGAAATATGTAACACGTAATGTCACTTTCGTTTGAGTAAATGTCAAAAAGAAATGAGCGATCGCGTTTTGATATTAAATATTTCTGGTAAACAAGAAGTGAAATTGCATTCGACATTAAAACACACGAAAATTGACTGGTGTAAGTTTAATTATGTAAAAAAAAGTATAAATAAATAATAACATTTCGAATATATTAATAAAAATATATTTTATTTTCCGAAGTGATCTGCTTGAAGCGGGCATCCAATACTTTATCCAATAGTAGTTTTAGTTTTACTTCTTCAATTGTTTTAAGAATTGCCTTACCCTTTTTGAGAAGTTTCAAGTGCTGCCAACAAATAAAATAAAGGTTATTTCTTTAAAACGATCTTCCTTCTATGTGAAGAGCAGTAAAAGGTGCAATGTTAACGCCCATTATCAACAAAAACTATGGCTATAGCTTCACCAGTGGGATTCTTGAACAATTCAAGTAAATTCATGGACGTAATTACTCCATATATTTGTCCGCATTACCACCGCTATGACTCAAACGCTACCATATTTGACGAAGCGAGCAAAAACCGGGGATCGTTGTAACGTTTCAGCTTAAATAAACAATTAATTTAATATAGCGACATTACCGCATCCCGTGGCGACGCATCGGTTCGTCGAACTAAATTAAGCTATAAAACTTAACGATACTATCTTGCCAAAACTTCGTGCTGCAACTTATAAATTATCGTATTATTATTTAGCAAAAAAACCGTTGATAGTGTCAAAAATGGCGAGAGCGACATTTCAAGTTGTCAAAATGCCTACCTGTCGGGAGTAGTGTGCGCGTAATGATTATTATTTCGGACTTTAATTTCGGCGTGGGCTGTCTGACCTTTTCACTCAAACGTTTTATTTTATTTATTTCAGATGCGGTTATCATCAAACGATCTGGATAGGCGGTGGCTCGATCGAGGCTGCTACATCCGCTCTCTAAGGTCCCTCGACCACGCCTAGCTCAAACGAAGCCTACCACTCGACTATTACGCACCGACTTTGAGTGCTCAGAATTAATAATTAGCTGTATCTACTTCACATAACGAGTGTTATGTGCATTTAATGTTGCGTAATTTTTGGCTTTGTGGAATAACTGGATCAGAACTGATATGGAAACTTGAGGCACGAGTGGCCATCACAACTGGTCTTGTCAAAGTGTAATGAAACAAAGTAAGAGCCTTAACGTTTTAATTTTACTACTCTGCCTGTACTCGGATACGACATTAATAATTTTGGTGAAGGCTACTAAGTGGTTACGTAATACACTGTCAAAATACTTTTGAAAAAAAAGGTAAATCTGTAAATGTATCAGTAGTATTGTGATAAGGCTGTATATTTTAATTTGAACATTATTGCCAAACTATATTTATATATATTCCAAGGTGAAACATAGTGCAACTAAAATGTAATTTTCTAGCAAATGCACAACCTAGATATGTTTAAAAAATAAATAAGTTTGGATTTGATTTCTAATTACTGTGTGACTTTTTAAATTAATACATGCCATTTATTTTCAGAACAGGTCCTTTCAATTTAAACCTGTATTTGATTTACTTTCTCACATTAAATAATTCAAGGTGAAGGGCAGAAAATACGTATTTTACCAAAATATTTCTCGCAAGGTTTACCAGTTACAAGTTCTGCTCTGGAAACTTTTTACTTACGTCACAATGGTATGGGCACGCCTTCTTTTATTAATACCAATAAGTTATGATAAAGTTAATCATTAAAAATAGCCTTTAAAGGTTGAAATCAGGAGCAAAGTTGCTGATAAAGCTCACGTGGCCACTACGCTTTAATTTCACATTCGTTTGTTACTTTCTGTCTGTATTTCTGCGCAGGCTTTGCCGGGTTCACCGGACCACTTGATGAGACTTTACAACTCCAGCAAGAGAGCTGCAGTTCAGGGTAAATAAGTCTTCATCTCGTTCAAAAATGAAGTCAATCAGCTAGTCGATGCATGTCGCTTACTAACAATGGCTTGCTCTTTTTGAAGTTCTTGTTCTTGAGGTAACCTCAAAAAGAAGATAGTCTATGAAAACTCTGCATTCGTTTGTTAACATATAGTATAGTATTTCACAATCGTCTGGTTTGCAAAGAGACAGCACCCTTGAATTCGTTTCCAAATCACTTCTCAGGGAAATAAGAAAAGGTCGGCTCCAGCAAGCTTAAAGAAAATTAAGAGATTATACGTACATATGTATCCGGCTTACAGAATAAATTTATTCATATTATATCCTTTTTCTTTTCTTCTCTTATACACCGTGATTTTTTAGTCGTCTTACAAAAGCAGCCCAGTTCATTTATCCAATGACTAGAACACGTTCATGATAAAAAAATAGGTATTTATGAGATTTGAATAAATTTAAAATGCAATTTTTATGCAATATTATGATGCAATTCGTTTTTATCAGTTTTAAGAGTATATTTCAGATTTCTCTTGTTTAATTTTTCTTCGTACTTATTATCTTAGTTGATGAAAAAAAAAAATAGCGCCTAGGGGTATTTTATGTCGGATACAGCTGCTTTTGTAAGACGACTAAAAAATCACGGTGTATAAATTTTTTGAACAAACGTACCTACACAAAAACATTGTTACTTAGTGTACTTGGAATATTAACTCATATTAACATTTAAGTTCATTAGTCAACATCACAGGTCCTCATAAGTACCTTCGTCCGACCTTAATACAAATACGCGGCCATCATACAACCTTTCACTGCGTTTACTTCAATTCAAGAAATTACTCAGAATTGTATGAATCATGTTCAAAAAACCGTTCAAGTGCGAGTCTGACTCGCGTATAAAGGGTTTCGTACCATATTAACAAACAAATGTATGAACAAGAAAAAAAATGGGAGTTTTACTTTAATATCTAGCATTTTTAGTGTAGTGGCAACAGCAATACGACATCTCTCGACATCAACAATCTAACTACCGCTGTTCATGAGGTGCAATCTGGCGATATAAAGACAAGCGGACAGGCAGCAGAACTTCAATATTAGGGGGTCCTTTCTGCTAAGGACGTTTCACAATTCGGCTGCAGAACCCTAAAAACATGTTCGTACAGTTCAAAACTGATACCATCATACCATCAGAGGCATCATGTATGATTGACAGCTGGTAATGATTCTAATGATTATATTTTAAAGGGTAAACGAACTAACTACTGTTTTAAAACCTTATTTGAATAAGCGATAATGGAAGGCGAATATTGAAATAGGTTTTATACCTAAACGATTGTTATTCGGGGCAATAACGAATGAGCAGAGGATCTTGTTCGTCTATCGTTAAACGGGATACAGTATCTCAAGGAGTTCTGGTTATCAATATTGTATTTTAAAAATATTGCAATTTATAATCATTAAAATTTTTCACACAACACCACTTCGCAAAATTTCATCTATTGGAGTTATGATATCTTTGTCATTGTTAAAAAGTGGAGACCGATAACCTATTTAGAACGTTACTTACCGAACCGACCGTGTGCTTATTAATTAGGCGATATTTCTAATGATGAAAAGTTCGTTAAATTTATTCTTCTATTCTGGTGAACCTGTAACCGCGAGTAAAATTCCCATTTACTCGTTTTTTCCGTCACTGTCTTTTGACCGTCCGTCTGTCGCAAGGCTTTCTCTCATAAACCGTAATAGCCAAACTGTTGAAATTTTCACAGTTGGTGTCATCGATTGCTGTAGTGTATTTTTTTAGATAATGTGTTGCTATATAGCCAATAATAAAAGTATCGAGGTTAAGTAATGATTAGTTATCACATAAATATGATGGGTGACCAAATACTTTTGCTCATTAGTTTTTTAGCCAATTTGTTTGAAACCCTCAATGTCACGAGTCCGACTGGTACTTGTTCGATTTTCGTATGTATAGCACACATACGCATATCATATCATTGTGTGCGTGCATATTTGTTCAATAAGATGTATTGTTTAATTATCGTAAGTTGGTTCCCGGAGGCTACATGTAAACTTAAATATTATAATATTAGTCTGTTAGTCTATTGACACTGAAATGTGATGATTGAATTTTACACATTAAGCGGAGCAAGTAGCAATTTATGACTAAGTTACTATGCTCTTAATGCGCGTATTACAAATGGCTTCAGGCATTACATATTACAATGTATCCAATTGGTTCGCAAGGATAGTCTAGGGGTATAGCCAAACCTATTGTGCGTGACGTGTCGCGGGTTGGATCCTTGAGTTCAAGTGTAAGCACTTGTGTGATCCATGAACGGTCCAAGTGATTTGAATTTTAATTCTAGAATAAAGTAATTATATTCCTTAGAACAAGATTTATTTAAAAACAATGTATTTGAGCCCCTGTTGTTCTACGGCTGAGTGCAGGCCTGTACCAAAACCTTCGAAATTCCTTGCCATGCTTAATTAAGTCTAAGGAAAGTTCCGGCAACTTGGCTGGCAGGATGTGGATGCAAGCAGCCGAAGATAGATCTCGATGGTGTGCAATTGGGGACACCAAAGTCCAAGCTCTTCAATCGGATTTCTAATCTCTCAGAGATTCCTTCTCCTTTTTGAGCTTCAAACTTTTTATTAACGACATGTATTTAAGTGCAAAATAATAAATACAAACATAGCTACTTTATGAAATAATCACACCGATACATAATCTTAATCTCGCGACCAACTAATTCACTAACCAGTTTATGGACCTCTCACACTTTGAATTTTATTAAACTCTTATCATATCAGCGTAATTTAATAAACATATCTT
This sequence comes from Trichoplusia ni, assembly GCF_003590095.1. Lineage (NCBI taxonomy): Eukaryota > Metazoa > Arthropoda > Insecta > Lepidoptera > Noctuidae > Trichoplusia > Trichoplusia ni. Next base: position 8,087,785 of record NC_039478.1, on the reverse strand, counting down.
TTTAATAAAACCATTTGACACGACCTTCCGTCAACACCAATTAAAATTTGAATGTTCGTGCACAATGAATGTGTAAATAATTGTGACATTATGATATATGAGTCAAACCTTAATTATTAGCAATAAATAATATCAATAAAATAATCAATCAAATATCATTATTGCGATATAATTGCTAACCTTGAATGGCATTGTTGCAAAGGGTGGATCGATAAGTAAACGGTACTCATTTGCATATCTCGTATTTGTAATTATTTTTTATTAGGTTGTTCAACAGCCAGTAAACGTCCTCTTAAATAAATTCTCTAAATGCTACTCTTAAATTGATTTCAAATACAATCCGTGACGAATCGAATAATTAACTGAGTTGTCAAAATAAAAAGGTTTATTTATATTGTCTGCTTATAGGTAAATAAATAGATCAAACTTGTTTTTTTGTATTATGTGTCTACTACTGTAATCGATCTTGAATCGAAGTCGTCTAGACTTTTTTAATTAATTGAATTACCTCAGGCGACCAAATAAATAAAAATCAAGCAATAAAAAAATGAAGAATGTATTCCATATTTAAATCACTAAAATGGCTAAGTTAATAACATGACCGTCGTTCATTTTGATTATCTTTACTTAGCAACCGTCAAAAAGCCTTTATGCAGTACCTCTGTACTGCGTAAAGGCGGACGGTGCTTTTTGACGGTGACAGTAGTATATTGAAAAAAATGTTTAACAATAATATTGAACCATAATCACACACAGCAAAAGGCCTAAATTTGGTTTTACTTGATTAATACGATAAACTTTTTATACGGTTTTGAAATGTGTAAAACGATAATGTTTGAAATCGTTAAATGAATTCACGTTAAACACCATATATATAAATGGTGTATGCAAGTGTCATGATTATAAACAGTGGGGAGTACAATGTAAATGTTAATATTAATAAAAAATATATTGTAATAACATTTTCTTAAAGTGCAGCAATGCGTTATTGCTTTATTTACATGTTTTCATTTCATTTAATCCATCAAATCATTTAAAATCACTAAAGAATTGTTTGTTTTTCTTTTTTAGAGTATTTTATTAGACAATCATGGACGTGCTGCAAAAAGTTTTAAAGAAGCAAGTAAACTTACATTTCAAAATTAGGAAATTATACGACAGTAACAAGAATTACATGGTATTTTTTGTATTAAAAATGTTAAGATGCAAAAACTATTTTGTAGGAAAGAGAATTTAGGATTTCTGCCTTTAGGACACACTTACTTTTAAAATAAACTAAGAGTCGCAACTAGACTGACTAAAGAGTCTGAAATGTTGTGTTCTGTTCATCTGAAATGTTGTCCAAAATTAATCATGTACCGTTATTATAATAAAAATAATAGCCCAAAGTAATTAGGTCTCCACTGTTACCATTATGTATTAAAGCTTACAATTCAGATTGTCAGTACAATTACTCCGTAATTGAATGGCCAATGAATATGTTTGTAATGTTAAACTCTATTGCTATTATATCGACATAATACTATACCGTTCCAATTATATTTATTTTCATTGTATCTTTACATTGTAGGTCGGAACGCTTTTTTAGCCTGTGTGGAAGTATAAATTCTAAAAATAAGTATTTCGTTATTTTTTACATCGATATATCACTAATATAATAAATTCGAACATATGTACGTGAGTTTGTGAATTTTTCTTAAACCTTCACGATCAAACAACTGGATGTAGTTAGCTGATACTCTGAATTAGCATGTGGCCAATTTTTTTTTTTATTTCTCGATACTAAAGAGTTATTGTTTTTGTAGCTATACCTGACATCTAGGCGGACAAAGGTTAGAGTGACAACTGTAAGACATGTTTTTGATATATGAGATGATGAGTATTATTGCAGTTGTAAATGGATTTGCATCTCACTTGATGTAGTGGTGCTGTGGTGATAGGCCTTTTGAACCTAGATAACTTAAAATACTTAACATCTCAAAGCCATAAACCTAGGTCAACCGCTTAAGTGATACACATAACCGGACATAAAGACCACTTCCTCTGAAACATCGTGTGTCATGTAACAAAACTATAATCGAACAACGTAATACCCACGTGTGTACCGTTCATAAACAATACAGACCAGTAAATAGCCATGAAACTCACTAACAACACGCCACTCAATGATGTAATTCATAAAAGACTCGGATAAAACTCACGTTTAATTGAAACGGAAAGTTATGGCGATTTTATGATGGCAAGTCTCGCAACATGATTTACTGTGTCAACATGCACTGGAAACCTACCACAATATCTGACAGTAATGGCATTGTATTCGTGGAAGAGGGACGACACTCTACATTTTGTAGAGCGCGCTTTCTTTCACCATCGCAACAATGGTGGGAGGCCTCATGAACTGCCAACATTTTTCGACTACACAGTATAATTTTCATATAATTCGCTTAATTATATTTGACATTTCATTCTGAGTGCATTAATTAGGCTAAAAGTTTTGCATTCAGGCAAAAAGAGATGTTTTTATTGGGTCAACAATCTCTCCGATGGCCGCAATAAATCTGGATTGGCAAGATCTAAAGAAAATAATAATATGAATATTAATTAAATCCCATTAGCCTCTGACCCTCAGCTGGTCTTATCTGCAAAAAGGGGTTACCTCACTAGCTCACATATTTTGAGTTAGGAGTTTTCATTAAAATATTAGTAATCCATTTTTTCTTACAACCCGGCGCGATCGTCCGATAAGCTGCGTGAGCAAAATTCTGACAATCCCTTCCGCTCAATCCAAAGTGGGAGGAGTCATTTGATGACTTCTCACCCGGAAAAAAGGTTTTTTACGATGTTTTCTGTAACTGGTTATCATCAGTAATTAAATCAAGCTTCGAGTTAAGTTCAGTATACTACAAATCTCTATGGTAGAGCCATATTCGACTCTACTTTGCTTCTCGTAAAAATCCAAAGCTAATACCTACGAACCTTAATGTAACGTTCAATAATTAAACACAAGAACATAATGATTCCATTCTTGGTTACATCTTGCCGCTCTCTGCTCGTATGGTGTCGTGTGAAACATCGATGAAACGGTTCAAGGTATTGGGAAATTCCCTGCATTGTTCTAAAACCTTTGTGTTATGAACCAAACGACCTTTGAATTAATATAAGATGGTATTTTTTGGATTACTTAACGAAGGCTCGAAGAGTTTGAAATATATTTTTGTATCTGAAAGTATTTAAATCGCACCGATGTTTTTTATTTGAATTGGTTTTATAATTTTATGTTTTACCTATTAGCTCTATCAAAACTTATGATGTTAGATTTGCCATTCAGTTTCGATGGTCTAGGAATACACTTCCCTATGTCTAGGAATAGTCTAAGGCATTCGATCAATTTTCTCCATACTTGCTAGCTGGCTGCTCTAAACGAAAGGGTCCATAAATATTATAATGTCTTTGCATTACACAATCAGTTGCCAAAATGATTAACAGACGGTCATTACACAAACCAATAAGTTAACATTTCGAACTCATTAAAATTTTCACCTTAAAGTAATTTATTAAACTGGAGCAGTGGCGCTTGTTCCTAAAGGTCCAAGTTCATTTTCTTTTCTTTTATACCATGTACGAATTACCCAAGTAAAGTAAATGTATCTGAGTAAAAAAATAATGCCAAAGATGTGCTTTTTTAGTCCTCAGCGAAGTATTTGTCTAAGCTATCAGCTACTTTGTATCTACTAAACCTCTTATCAAAATAGGCAACGGAACATCCAATTCAAAAAAGTATAAGTTGAACAATAAGCTGAATATCATTTTAATATTGACATAATTCTAACGAGACATCAACCAGCCCACAAAAATGCAATATATTTTTTAATACGTAAATTTAAGACAGAAAAAAGTCAAACAATACAATAACATTCTATGTATATACATTTTGTTATAAAAGATTAAAGCGATATATATTGTGGCGCACGTTTTGGACGGGACCTGAGGCCACGGTAATGAAGAGTTACTACGGTGTTGATTTTAACATAATGAACTGAGTAATTTCAGAAACGGCTTGAAAAAACAAGTGACACACCGCAAGCACGAGTGGAAAGCATAAAATATATACAAGATGAAGCGAATTGTTTGTGATACGAGGTGGCTATGTTTTTCTTCATTTCAGTAAAGTTCAATATTGTTTACATTTTGCAGTGATTCAGAAGTTTTTGATTCTGATTTTAATTACCTCTAGACAGTGTTTAAACATTGTAGAGTTTGCACTCTACGCTCTACATTTTTATCATAATAAATTTTTTAAGAAAATCCTTTAAAACAGTATTACAGCAAAATTGTTGCAAAACTGTTTAATGGTTAAAGCGTACAAATTTAACCAAAACCACTTCATTACACACAACTTATACAAAGTCCAAGAAAACCCTTACCATACGCATCACACGCTACACATAACTAACAAACTGGTTACAATCTCAGCTTAAGTTCAAGTCCTTCATTCACGATAAGACCTGATTCTAGCTGTAACTGGAGTATAACATCTCCAACCGTTATGGCATTAGACCCAAGATGACCGGCAACGAGTTCTTTATCTAACTTCGTCCGCTACACTGCATAATGACGCGTTAGTTTAATATGAAACGGTACATATCGGAAAAAACTTTAATAACTACATTGGTTATACGAGAATATAATGTTTAAAGCAACCGTGAATGATGTGGGCAGAGAACTTAGGTTAATATTTTCTCAAGATGGCTTAGCAAAAAGTTCAGGAATATAAGTTTAGTATCTTAATGCAGTTTTAATAGGAGAGTAAAGAATAATGCAATTAAATTGCAAATTCCATTCAATGATATCCGAACTAATATTAACCAAGTTTCTCTAAGTATTAGGAGCATTATTAAGTTTCAGGAGCATGACTTTTTGAAAAAAAAAATTGCTAAACTCTACGCATCATTTGCTCAAGTATTTAGTCACTTCCATAAAAAATACGACACATACCTGCAACAAAAGAACCGTTTTTTAAATAATAATAAAGAATTGTTAACTAAAGAGCCGTGTGTATTCCTCGGGAGTAGACTTTTGGCAGTTTCTCGTGAAAAACGATTAAATGTCATGACTGTTATTGCATTTTAATAAGGCTTCGTCCGGTACCGCACTGCGGGCCCGCGGCAATTCTTCCCTCTTCTTGTACAACATTGTTTGAAAAACATTTTTAATATAACTCACGTTTACTCGCTATATTTATTGAACCCGAGATATGCTTATCTGCCAAAATATGCTCACGAAAATAACAAATGTGAAAAATATTCAAATCGAAATTAATTTTTGGTTTATTGAAAATTGATCAACGATTCGTATTTTTTTTTTGTTGATTTATTACGCATTTATTGTGAATTGGATAGTGGAATTTATTGCGGGCGTTATTTTAAATTGTTAGCTTCGCTAGTCGATAAGACTATTACTCGAGATTATACAACAAACAACGTTTTTAGCCCACAGAGTTCCATCGTTGAGCTCCATCAAGGGTCATAAGTAACCTTCCACAGAACACATACTTATAAAACTTTTCATTCAACTTTTCATTTTCACCGCATTAATCTTCTTTAGGTATCCCCTAAATCACACACAAGTTCACAAGTATAAAAACATTATTATTGGAAATAGGCTAATGTACTATATAAAAAATAAAATTAATGAATTGGACTAATATAATACCCTTAAGAGAGAACGTCTAGTCCCATACATTAGACATCAACGCGATTCAGAGCAGTAGCGATATATTTTCAAACGCAACGAAAGTAAAAGTATATCTGTCCTAACTGAATAAATTTAACAAGAACCAAGTAAATTAATTACATATCTCTAATATGGTGCGATGATAAAACAAGTCCAAGATTAGTATCTCTACGCAAAGATTTTATCTATTAAACAATCTGTAGCAGGTTCCAAGAGAAACACATAAATAATAAAAGAAAACTGCCTTTAAATGGTTAAAGGCAACATAAGTGAATAAATAAAGCCTTCATGTCTATAAAAAGCCATGTTTGCTATAAACTATTTAAAAAGAAAAACTTTAAGGGATTCATTAAAAAGTGTCTATACGATCTCATTCACGTAAAAATGGCGGGAAAAGAAGCGGAGTGTGGAGGTTGTAGCGCGCAGGCTGTAGTGCGCACGGGGCGGCGTCGCACTCGCGACTAGCCGCGCTATCGTTCACGCGGCGCGCGCGCATCGGTACCGTTAGACAAAGAGAGCGAAACGCCGCCTTACGTGCGAGCAGTGCAGCGCTGCCCGCGCCCCGTCCGCGACCCATCCGGAAGCCCCGCTGAAACTGGACCGTTTTCTTTTCTTGTTATTATTGAGATCGACTCTCAAGTTCTGTTGTTGTCGCGCGCCGCGCCGCTCGCGCTGATAACGCGATGCCACGCCGACCTGCGCACGCGCACATAGTAACGCTCCGCAGCTTTAAGCTCGCGCGGACACTTTAAAAAAATAATTCGCCCCCAGTGATGGAATGGATATTTTTTATGGACAAGTGCTCAGTGGTTGACTGATCGCGAATAACTTTTTTTTAATTGTGTGTTTTACTGTTTGAACGTAATAAGTGTTAATGAGAAAGTGAAACCGATTCTCTGTGTAATTATAATATTCTGAACGAAAGGATATTTTCAATTAAACTTTTAGACAAAATATAATTTTGTGCGATATTGTAAAAGAAACTGAAACGTTATTGACAAGGATCAGCTGAATATTCGTTTTTTGTTTTGCTGTAACAGGTAGGTGATTTTCCGCACTTTACGCTTATCGCAAACAATATTTTGTCTTCGAAGTTAAAACAATAAAATTCATTGTTTCAACTTTAAGCCTCCTTTATGTATGTGTTAACGAACTTAATAAATAAAAGCACCCGCGCTTAAATTGTTGAGTCATCAAGGCTGATAAAAGCTTAATGAAAATTAAAATTCCTCACTGTTTAAAATTTTCATCAATCTTTGCATTTAATCGAATTTTAGAATAAATTAATAATTTAAAATGTCTCAATTCATTCACAACAGATTTATAATGGAACAACGATTTTCAACAATAACATTTGGACAACTTTTACGATTCGGAATAAATAAATGGAGATTAATTTATTGGATGTTCCGATAAACGATCATTAACCGAATATTTGTTTAGCATAAATTTAAATAAACAGTGTTTGTTTAAACATTTTCTTTTTGATGTCTCATTTAAATATTGGATTAGGCTTGCAAATAAAACAACTTGGTATAAAACAATAAAAAAAACTGTTTGTTTATGATACTTTTCAATTAAAATAAAAAGTTTGTTTACAAAGCGAATAAAATATTGTAATGAACTTATTTAAATAAGATTTATAATTAGTCATTTTAAAACAGGACATGTTTAAAATACATGTAATTGCTACGATTCAATTGAATTAATTCTCTTCCATTTATCTCTATACTATCTTTTTAATATTGATTTCCCTGACCTATCGCAATAATTTAAAAAGTGAAGGGCAGTTTCACTAGTATTTGTATCGATAAAATAAAGTAAAAAGTAAAATAAATGAGATAATTCGACCTAGTAAAGCAGAACAGTTATTCCGCCCGCCGCCGGCCGCCGCCCGCCGCCGGCAAACGCTTTTTTGCTCGAATTTTGCTCATTATGCCTCAGTAGTGCTCGAAATTGGTACCACATTTACTACTGAAATAATATGTACATCGTCCTGTGAATTTAGTAGTGTATTCAAAAAAATCGATCCCTTTCTGCCGTAGTAGTAATTTTTACAGTTAGGCTCATACAGTACAACTAACATTCATTATTTCATTTACCCACAAGTTTGATATAAAATAAAATGTAATTGTTATCAAAACTTTTTAGACACATTATATTTTGCCGTACAACTTGATTGAGAGCCCCTTAAACCCTGCTCTAGATTTAGTAATTACTTCCACGTGTTTTAACCCTTGCCAACCGAACGTCCACAGCGGGCAATGCTTTACAAATCCAGTTTTGAAACGTCCACCGGACTTCATGCTTTCACGCCGCAATTTAAATTTAAACCCGATTGACGTTTGTAAGATGAATTGCTTTTTGGATTAATATTTTAAAATACTTTTGACAGTTTCTGTGTAACCTGTTGCTTGTGCGATCCTTTTTTGTTGCGTATTTAATGTTTTAGTTTTCAAATTATTTTGTACTCATAATATTTGAATTAGTTTTTGACAAAGTTTTAATCAGATCTCTTTTTTATCGTAATTGCAACTTTCATAAAAATATTGTGATTCTGAAGTTAATTACCAAAACAAATAAATCGCTGAAACCTTTACATTTGTTGAGACGTCTTAACTACAGATAAAATCAGAGTCTTTCTCTGTAACCGTCGCAATGCAACCCACGGTGCGTCTGTGGGCCGATATAAAAAGAGTACCGCGAATACGTGATGAAAACTGGATCGCTGTCGATTTTAAATGTGTAACAGACCATAAAATGTATTTCTCACATGTATCAGCTCCTTAAAAGACATTCACTACTCGGCGGCTACCAAAAAAAAGAAAAAACTGTTGCAACCGGGTTCGCGAAATTACTCTTATCGTACCTCCCATCACTTGCATGAAGGTTCGTATAAAAAACGTATGTTTATAATCAAAGTATTTCAGCTTCTGTTAAAACTTTAAGTGTTTAAAAAGGGAAATATTTTTATACATCCCATTTAATAAAATAAAAACATAAAATGTTTAATTTGTAATAAAATAAAAATAATATAAAGGCAATCGTGGAGCGATTCAGCCTCCTTTTTATATTATTGCGGTGTGCCTTATTTACGTTATAACAATTATTGGAGTAAATTATGCTCCATTTTTATCCGAGTGCCTTTTTGGAAATCAGTTGCTTGTTAGGTGATATAAATTTATGTTGGTTTTAAGCAGTACGTACAAAGTCATTTTATTAATTTTAAGATTATTTTTAACTTAAAGATAAAATAACTCCGAGTTTATTTAAGAGTATTAAACGAAAGGATTAATAATAAGATTGTAAATAAGATTTTTCGTAGGCACTTAAAATGCCGCCCAATTTGTAAATTTATTTTTGGTACCAATTTATTTTAGTGTTAGTTGTTAAGCAACGCATCGTATACATTTTTTTATCAACTGCAAAGATGCGTTATAAAGTTTTAGAAATACTACCTATGTTTCTGTGTACTTGCAGTATTTTAATTTTAGGCATAGTTCCGTAGCGGTATACGTTAGGAATGGCAGGTCTTAGTTTATATAAAACTTTTGTGCAGATTTCGATATCATGTATCGATTTTATGTTATATAATTATAGACAAAATGATTTATTAAATAATAAAAGAAAATAAAATCGTTTCAGTAGTTTCAATTACTTGCAAATGCAACAATAGCTCTGACAAAACGCTATGTCATCTTTGTTGCTTATAAAAAAGTAATTAAAAAGTTCGCTTTCACTGTAATACGTGCGTAGAGTTAGGTAAGAGCCAGGCCGGAGGCCTACCGCAACCAATAAGACTGTTATAGTTGTGGGGGCAGGATGGCGCGCTACATTATATAGAGCGGCGTCTCTCTTTAGCAATTATGAGTGTTTTTCTATGTTTTGAATTTTGATAATAATTATTATCACTCCGTGGTCGAGTGGCGTACGCACCGGTTTCAAGGTGTCGCTAGCTCTGAGGTCCCGGGTTCGATCCCCGGTCGAGTCAATGTAAAAATTCACATTTCTACATTGTCTCGGGTCTGGGTGTTTGTGGTACCTTTGTTGTGTCTGAATTCCATAACACAAGTGCTTTAGCAACTTACTTTGGGTTCAGAACAATGTATGTGATGTTGTCCGCATTTATTTACCTATATATATTTATTTTATCATTGATTGCAAAAAAAGTTTAATAGATTGAAATTAATTATGCTCCGGGAAGTTTTTCTTTAGTAAAGTTTTAAATTTTGCTGATATTTAAAAATTTTATAAATAAACAGGATTGAAATCTTGATTCGATTTCTTTGTGTCTACGTTGCTTTTTTTATTTTAAATTAAACAAACAATTAATACTCAGGAGTAGTATTCAGTAATCAATAATTAGAACTAAAAGAAATAAGAGAAAACTCAATATCTTACCAAAGATACCTACTGATATTCAACACTCTCTATTCTTAAAATTAAGTATTAAAAACTTTTACGAGCGATACCTCATTAATTGATGGTCATCTAAAGGAGTAAGAGCGTCAACATTATCATCTGATTACTTTAGAACGGATAGAAGCACCACATTAATATTATATTACTTAGATAAATAAGACCTAGTAATAACCATCGTAATTAAAACAGACCTCTCGATGATAACCGTGTTTAATTCAGTAATTAATTTTATAGTTTCGATAACGAATTTAATAATACGTCATATAGATACCGAAATTAGTTTTTTAATAACGTTTTTAGATAACAGTGAATAAATGCTACACTTTATATAGTATTGTATTCCCGAATCATTTTGTCCGTGTAGGTTTATTGACATTCGATGACCTTTTTTAAACCCCTACGCAAGTAGAGGGGTGTTATACAGTTTACCGCTATTCGGATTGTTGTGTCTTTTTGTGGTACCGTTGCACTTTAACTGGTGAACCGTTTTCTATGTGGTTTTGTATTGGAGGAGTTTTGACATGTTCTGTTAAAATCAATCCAGCAATTTTAAGATCGTGAGCCCTTTCATAAGAGAGGGTATAATAAGTTTTTATCACTATGTCCGTTTTTGATATAGGAGCGTCTAAACGAGTATATCGATTTGGATGCATTTTTTCGTCTGGGCCTTTTTTTTAACTCAAAATAACCTTCTAACTTCAAACAAACTTCCTATAAAAAAAGACAACTCTTAAAAATATCAGGACTTTTATTAAAATTTTAAATATCCTAAAGCAACTTCGTAGGCTTAAAAGCTGCATAGTTTATATGTCAAGCCGTTTGAGCGTCATTACCGTAAGGCAGTGGGCGTGGCTACGAAATGCCTGGTTTCAAAACGAGCCAACTTTGTCGCGCGTCGCATTTGCATATAATTGCGGTTCATTTCTAATTATCGCAGTCGAACGGTGTCTTGGACTATTATACTCTTCCTATAGTTCAGGGGAGACAAACTTGTTGTGATCTGAGGTCCGCTTTTTAAGACTAGGTTGTGCGCGATCACGTTTTGCTAGTCTAAGAAGCATATCCTTCCTTTTACTTCGTTTATAAATGGTAAAATTGATAGGATCAGCCAAATAAGTTATTTTACATTTAATTAACTCTTCTGTAGTTTTACTTCTCACACATCGAGAGTAATGTTAACATTGTACTTAAAATTTTATTTTATTTGATCGGGAAACGCTTGGTTACCTCTGGTATAGTGAATAGACGAAGATGTTTTGAATAGTTCAAATAATAGGATCCCAACAGATGGCACTTACAATTCACACTGCATTTTATGAAACACTTAATAGCAGCCATTTTAAAAGTAAATAGTGTTAACTTAAGTGCTATTCTCTACGACATTAGAATTCTATTGAGTGATAGAAATTAATAAGAACTACTATTTTGTCTTAAAAACAAATGTAAGCATGTTTCTAAAAATATTTTGCAAAAACATAATCCCCAATAAAGGACTAATTCGACTGCATAATCATGTCATAAAATCTATCATAAAACATGTTTTTATCATATTAAAACCTAATCACATGCAGATTTATTATAACTACAAAAGGCAGATAAGATCACATCTCTAAAATATTCAGCAAATGTGTTTTTTATTCATTGTATCAACTCATCATGTTTGTATAAAGCCGCATAGAATATGATAATCTTCTTGCACACTTACGCTACAGAAATATCAATATTACATAGAAAAATATAATAGTGTATGCACTTAATGTAATCCGGCTGGATTTTCTAGTTCAATTGTCGTTTATTTATTTTTATAACGTCTAGAAATCTAGATTATATCTAAATTCAGACAGGTTGCACCGTGACATGAAAAATGAACGTTCAACCTCAAAAAATGTCTTAACCAAAGTACAATTGTATTCGTCTACTGCAGCAGACACATGAATCACGATGCAGACGATAAATAAACTATTTTAGGGGTGAACTCACCACAGTCTTTGAACTCTACAAGCTATTTTCGATCTTAAAACGAATAAATACTTTGGACTGTTGATAATAATCGCGTGAACTTTTTCTGCTTACCGCAGACGGAGACCTAGACATCTGATCAAAATTCAAGGAAATTCGACATATTCTGCAGTCAAGTACATCACTCTAGATGAAAAATTCAAATCTTGAAAAATGCACAGACGGCTGTAGACCGTCTACGGTCGTCTGTGCATAATTTTCAGATACATTTTCATAATGTGCAGTCTGACGTTGAGGTCATTCGGGAATTACTAACATGTTGTATTACATTTTAAACCTAACTTAATAGTATTAAAATAAAATTCAGATTTAAACACAGCTTAAGCACCAGCTATAAAACAATTGAAAGTGCCTATAGAAAAATACAAGATCAATGTTTAATATTCCGCAACTAAAACAATCACAAAGCTCTACTGACAGGAAAATAAAAGAAAATCTTTGCTTTCTCTGTTAATTAAAAGTTTTTCAATAAATCAATTATGCCTTTCTCCATCTACGGACATCCGTTTTACATGTTACTAAGGATGTCATCGCCTAAAGCCTTAGAAGATTAATTCTCCACTCTAAAGAAGCGAGCATCATAAACAGAACAAGCTAACGAGCCAGCCGTGATATATAGCCCACAAAACTTTACACCATATTAAATATTTACATTAATATCATATCTCATACGACAGAAACAATTATACACTACGAAATGAGCTCATTAATGAAGAAAACCATTTGTTTTAAATATATTGAAATTATAAATTGAAATATAGTTATCGATTAAATTATTTTCAACAAATATATCGTTGAACGTGAGAATTGAAACACCGCAGACTGTCCCAGTTTTTTAACCATTTTTTTTATAGAAAGTTAATTTAACGCGACTTTTTGACGCTTCAAGTCATTTATAAAACTTAAATTAGCTATTTTGTAAGACGTGGTTAATTAAATATTAATTATGAAATAAACTTGTAATTTATTGACAACATAATTTGCTGAGATAAAATTATCTATGTAATTACCGAGGAATATCCTATGTGAATTAAACTCCCTGTACAAATTAATTAATAAAACTAAATATAGACATTACTGTAAGTATTCCGATATTTTCGTAATTAAACAGATATAGGTGTATTTAGGAAGCATTCATTAAAGTTTAATGAATGATAATCACTTGAGTTTTATTGCCGTGATGATAACGGCTGGTCGTAGGATAAGGCAGTAAGGACTGAAATAAACCTTGCTGTATTTAATGTAAAGGGTTCAGTTCTAGTTTTTGTTAGATATTTTTAATTATGAAGTTAATATTATGTTTTGTAATACAAAATTCATCCACAGGATGTCCATCTATATTACATATGGTTGTACCGAAGAATAACACTGAAAAAAAGCGTAATAACTGATAAAGATTAAATACCTTACGCCACAAAGTATTTAAGAAGCAAATGAACAAATCCTTAAATTCATTCTTAAAATGTTCACAACACTTACCTTGTCATATACCACTTCACTTGACATATCCTACATCAACACCAACCTACTTGTCAAATAACAATTATGAAACAATGCAGCCCAATTAAATTAATAATTCCAATCCAATTACATATAATAATTACTCGAAGAATGATATTAAATAATAATGTAATATTGTTCTTGTGGTAAGAGAGCAATTAGTATTTGTGATCAGGAGTAACGAACGCTGTGGTTACAAAATGATCTAATTTAATAAATAATTAATAAGTTTTATGAAAAATATTTGCGGTGTAATTTTTATTTTAACGTCCGCGTCGTAATTATATATTTTCTTAATACTGTTTTTAATTACAAAGCTTTGAATTAGTTAAAATTGCTCATGATACTACCGGCTTGGTTATCTAACTAATAGTACAATATAAATGTGACTAATTGCAAAACAATTAGTAATCATTACTCAACACTTCGACAAATAAAAGTCTTGTTCTAATCCATAAAATTTGTATTTATATTTTTTCCTTATATTACATCAGATTTATGTGACTCACCTAATAGTATTCACATATTTAAGGTACCTTATTCAAACAACAAATCTCAATGATAAAATATCAAATATTTAAGTCAAGAGAAGCCATCAAAGCCACCATCCAAGAAACATAATTATACAGAATATGTCACTCGGGAGTCCGACAGGCACTTGAGCAGTTCTTTTACTCTCAAGGTTTGAATACTTTAACCCTTTCTATTTACAATTCACTTAAATATAACTAAAATCCGGCACAAATCATTTCCAAGGTTAATTCACAAACTTTTCAGTTACAACAGGCTCTATATCTATGCCAAATCTTGACCAGACCCTACACTACTCACCTAATAATTAATCAGGGCACTACAATTCCCCATTTCATAACAAACCGCAACAGCATTGATACCACAACATATACTTTACCTACAGACCTCAATCCACATATTGTTCGCTCACACGTTTTAAAAACACACAAAAAGTGCTTTCGTTATCTACGGCACACGTCTTCGCATTGCGTAAGGCTTGCAAGTTTACTACTGATGGTAATCAGTGCATGGGAACTCAATTGTTGGAGCAAATGTTCGCACACAAATCCTAACATTAGGGCCTGTTGTACTCAATGTATGATACAAGCAATACGCTTCTGTTTTTTATTGTTTCGTTATTCAGGGGCATTTGGAATCTGGTAAATGTTTGTGTGTTGATCCTTACAAGTACTATACCCAATGATTGGGCGTAGACATAACATAATTATAACAATAAAACAAATAACTGACTTTGAATAAAAACTACTAATCAACAAAGTCGATTCATCCTGTCCGAAGTTTCTAAGCAACAAACCATAAAAAGTTCAGAGGAATTAAGATCCTCCTCTTACTTAAGTTGCTTGAAAACTTAAGCAGGGTCATCTAAGTGCGTGATGAATTGCCACCCGTTATTGTTTTAGTCAGTAAGAGTCTGACACCACAAGCATCCTTCCTCGGCTCCCCGCCTTACTCAAAAGGACCTGGCTACCTACCACCATCGTTCAAACATGATAACGCAACATCGAGCGATGTCTGCAGAACTGCAATAATCTATACTCTATACTAATACTAATATATAAAGCTGAAGAGTTTGTCTGTTTGTTTGAACGCGCTAATCTCAGGAACTACTGGTCCAAATTGAAAAAATATTTTTGTGTTGAATAGACCATTAATCGAGGAAGGCTTTAGGCTGTAAACCATCACGCTGCGACTAATAGGAGCTAAGATACATTGGAAAATGTGAAAAAAACCGGGCAGGTATACCTAAATCATAACTTATATCTTCTACCCACGGGGACGAAGTCGCGGGCAACAGCTAGTATTACATTAAGAGGTTATTACATTAAATTTAATCTAAAAAACTTTGATTACGTATCATGGCAACGCATGCACGAACCTAGTTTCATGTAAAGTAAAGGAAATATGTTTTACTTGTCATTGCATTGTAATCTGTAATCTATTCTGGCAATGTTAAGAATGACTTGTATTTTTTACTGCTTATCTAAGTTGTAAACATAACTCTATCTGATCTCCAAGCTTACTATGTATGTAGGCTGATTTTCTGCAGCGATTATTACATGAGAGCCCAAAAAAGAAAAGTGAAGTTTTCAGTGTACAATGTACATCGATACAATTATGAGTGGTTCCGTACACGAAGGCTTTAAGCGAAGCCATATAACTAAGGCTCCGCTGTCTCTCCGTCTGTATGTTTGTCTGGGTTCATAAGTTGCAACCAGATAATATCTGGTGATGAACCCATAGACAGATTAAATTTTCACAGATGATTTCTGTTGCCGATATAAAAACTAAATTGTAGCATAAAATAGAGGTGAAGCAACGTTGGTACCGTCATAACTTTGTTGGATGACCATAAATCACAATTCAATCATCGTATTTATTTTGATAACATTATTTTGTACAACGTTTCCTTATCATTGCTTCAAACCACTGAATTTAAATAGTGCATTATGATTTCAAAATTAGACAAAAAATGTACTTACCCGTATTAACAGCTAGACTTACTTCTGAAACATTTATTTTAGACTACCTATCTTGAATGATAATTGGTCTTAAAATCAAATCGAATGTCCATAATTCACTTTAAAAGCGTCAAATCGCTTGCAATTTTACTTTCCCCAAAATTGCACGCATAAGCGCAAGTAAGTGCTAGAGTGCCCACACCAAAAAGGTGCAAGCCTTAAAACTATTGCAGATGATTCATACGGCTGCATTTGTCGCTATTAGATAAATTTAATGCTTGATTTATTTGACACTGTAAGAATAACATAAGTTAAATTCAGAACTTTTTACTGTTATTTGTTAGTAGTAAGACAAACCGTTACTCGTTTTTGGATTTACAAAATAATCTGAGACTTTAAAATTTTAAGTTTGAAAAGGCTAAGTATAGCTTCACGCCTCGTTTGCGTAAAAATTCACACCAGAGTAATTTAAAAGTAAAATTAATAGTTTTATTAAAAGACCTTGGTCATGGCATCACTTGCGATTTCGATTGTACAGTCGGTGTATAAAGTGATATCCATTAAAAATATTGTTTCTAGAAATATGGTAGGAATCGAAATAACAATTAAGTATTAAACAGAAACAAAAACTTTTATTAATTAAAAAATAAATATTTCAGGTTTTTAATTCTTGCTCATGCGATATCTTATTGATTTGCTGATAAATATTACATATCTAGGCAATAGTTTTATATTAAATGATGTAACGGTGACCGACTAGTTCCGGACCCAACAGGAGTCCTTAATCATGTCGAACTCTTTATAAAAAAAAATAGATGTATTTTATAATATTGTTCTTTTTTCTCTTCGACAGAACATCATCTTATTAAGCCAGTATCGTGATCTATAACAATAAATCAGACTCACATCGGATCAAGAAATCGCGAAAAATTGCCGTTGCGTCACACCAAGGCGCTAATTGGCGTTACCGATTATTACAAATCCAATTTTCAATCGATTTGGTAATAACTGCGTCACATTTACTTCGGCTACGCACGAGATTTAATATCGATTTCATTTTGCTCGATATTTAAAAACAATCGATTAATCGAGTAAATCGAGTTCTTTTTAGGGTTCCGTACCTCAAAAGGAAAAAACGGAACCCTTATAGGATCACTTTGTTGTCCGTCTGTCCGTCCGTCTGTCCGTCCGTCCGTCCGTCCGTCTGTCAAGACCCTTTTTCTCGGGAACGCGTGGAGGTATGAAGCTGAAATTTATATCAATTACTCAGGTCTACTGTCCCTTGAGCTGTGAAAAAATCAAACTTCTAAGGCAACGCAATCAAAAGATACAGCCGTTTATGCCGCAAATTTTCGACACTTGCAAGGGAATCAAAACCTACAGGGTGCTTCCCGTGATCTCAGAATCTTGAAATTTGGTACGAAGCAACGTCTTATACCATAGATAAAGGAAAAATTACAAAAACCATAAATTTTTAGTTACATCACATAATATATATTTTTTTAATAATTTTAAACTTACTACCTATTTCCTCATAAACGCGTAGAGGTATTAAATTGAAATTCATACCAAATACTCAGGTCTATAATACCTTTAAGCTGTAACAAAATCAAACTCCTATGTCAACGCAATCAAAAGAAACAGCAATTTATGCTGCATATTTTGAAACGCGCGAGTACTCGCAAGGGAATCAAAACCTAAAGGGTACTTCCAGTCGACCTAGAATCTTGAAATTTGGCACGAAGCAACGTTTTATAGCACACATAAAGGAAAAATTCCGAAAACCTTAAATTTTTAGTTACATCACATAATATTTTTTTTTTTAATAATTTTAAACTTACTACCTATTTCCTCATAAACGCGTAGAGGTATTAAATTGAAATTCATACCAAATACTCAGGTCTATAATACCTTTAAGCTGTAACAAAATCAAACTTCTATGTCAACGCAATCAAAAGAAACAGCAATTTA
Organism: Trichoplusia ni; assembly: GCF_003590095.1. Lineage (NCBI taxonomy): Eukaryota > Metazoa > Arthropoda > Insecta > Lepidoptera > Noctuidae > Trichoplusia > Trichoplusia ni. The sequence continues at coordinate 8,069,648 of NC_039478.1, read as the reverse complement.
AGCTGCATATTTTGAAACGCGCGAGTACTCGCAAGGGAATCAAAACCTAAAGGGTACTTCCAGTCGACCTAGAATCTTGAAATTTGGCATGAAGCAACGTTTTACAATCGAGTCATATATATTTATATGACTCGATTGTCGTAATGAACGAACTTTGTAAACCTTGCAGGTTTGTACGGAACCCTCGGTGCGCGAGTCCGACTCGCACTTGGCCGGTTTTTCTTATTCGGTAGCAATTCGTGCTTGCTTCTATAAAATGTTTGTGATAATTTTAATGATACCATGTAACACTTTTGCCGCGATATCACTTTCACTATTACCTATTACTAGAGCAACGTTAGTAAGAGCTAGATGATTATATTATTTAAGATATTTCTAAGATACCAAACGTATCGATGATTTGGTAATGATTAGATACTATTCGACTTATCTTAAAAGTCCAAAACGTCTTGATTTATCACAGAATTAAATTATACCACTTGCACTTAGCAAATAATTTAGCAATATCCTTTTAAATAAAATTATACAGCAATCTAATTATAAAACATAGCCATTCAGTTTCATCAAACCATTATATCCATAAAATTATGCATATTTGGTTACTTTGACAACTAAAGCGACTATTATCATTAATTCACAATTACGTAATAGTGTCTCGATCGCTAATTGTAATAAAACACTATGGAGCTGGGCACAATGTAAATCAGAGTTCCTACCACGAACTTTCAAAGTAAGGCTTAACTGGTGTGGGACAGAGATAGAGCTACACCGTGTAGAGCTTTGTCTCTCTTTTACAACGTCAGCAGTTTTATTTTAGGAGGTCGTGTTAGACCCCTGATATTGTTAGTTTCGTAACGTTTAATTGGTCGCGATTCCATTCAGATTATTCTATACGTTATATTGATTTATTTATATGGGTATCTAGTCATTTTCAGTAAGCGTGATGCAATTAACGAATGATAAATAATCGTGATTAATTATAAATTATTATCAACTCAGATATGTGTTAATTTTTGCTGATAAGATGAGACAACTTTAATGAGTGTAAATCCTGTTCGTTAATTTCAATCCTTGATGTACATATTGAAGTGAGGCCTTCAAGATAACATATTTATATCATCATAACTAACATGAATTTAAAAAATTTGAACAAAACATAAAAAAAAAACAATTTAATGCCTATTCCGTGTGAAATGTAAAAAAGTAAAGTATTACCAACTCAATCTTATCTGAAAAGATAAGTAAAAAATTATTTAATTGTCATTTTTGTAGATTTGTACAAAACTGAAATATCTATGACACCCTATACCAGTAACGAAATAATTTAGGCACACCATTCACCGAACATGTAAAATAGGTTAGCACTTAGCCTAGATACAGTTTTAATATTCATCGTCCACTGTCCATAACTCATGGGAGCTTGTGATTCATTTATGCATAGTACCGTAGATTACACAGCTATATAATAGTGCAGCCTGCACGTGTAACTACTACGCAGATGTGCGCCGAAATTTGCATAGAGCCTTCAGTATCTCGAGCGGAGTTTCTAGACGGACACCCTCGTTTACCTGTTAATAGCTTTGTAAATTGTTAAGTTTGTTCTTCAATGAAACATTTAAATGAATAGCTGGCGATTTATTACTTGTTTGATCGTTGCACATGGATAATTTTCAGTTTTGTGCAGTGGTCAAAAGTTTGCACAGGGCTCTTATTATTAAAATTTTATAAAATACGCCCGTAAAGAAAGTGCTTTTCGTATTTATATTTGGCGGATAGAAGTTAAAAGTGTTTTGTTCACTGTACTTACAGGAAACTACTTATAAAGCCAAGTTGTGTTGCTAAGCAAAATTGAACGTGAAAATAATGACACATAATAAACAAATGAGATGATAATTTATAAACAATAGAAACCAAAAAATATACAAAACATACTAGGTATACCCAATCATACAACCTCTATTACGCTTGTTCCTCTTTATAGTACTTACAGAATAGAACACAAACGTCCAAGTCCTTTGGAATGCGCCAATCAAACGAACAATAGCACCACAAAAAATATCCCACGGCACATAATAATGAATAGTTAACGACGAAAACTAGGTGAATCTTTGTGCAATCGCCGAGTGTCTTTTAAAAGAAATATGATCATTTTCAATTTCATAACGTTTCCCACACGAGGCGATATGAATGGACCTCCGTTGTTAGCTATAGAACTGACAAATTAGTGTAATCTAAAACAGATTTTGTTGCTAATACAATTTGTTGACGCGTGCCGTGTGTGCGTGAGCTGTCAAATTATGTGTTGGGTATTAATATAATGAATATCATCAGATGCCTCGTTCTGTGTCGCTTGTTGCTTCAAATTGACGAGTGGTAATTACCTACGTTATTTGCATCTAATTTTTTGTGCGTTAGTAATCTAGTTTGTATGAAGGATATCTTCTTGAAGTGTTAAGATTGTTCACCTTGACAATAGAATTTCATTGCAACTTTTAGCTGTAGTTGAATACCTACCCAAATTTATTTTTTTGCAGGCGAGTTTTAATCTAATATTCTAATGCATATTTGATGTTTTCTGTATAATGTATCGCTGATCTAAATTTGAATAATGTAATTGTATTTAGAACTCAATATTTTATATTAATTACGTGATAAGAATCTATTATGGGTTGCAATTGTTTTATATAAAACACATGACTCCCGCATTAACCCTTAGAAGCCTGATTTTTCAAATTAAATTAAAAAAAATATAGGTGTATTCTGTGCAGGAGCTAGATAATTGGAAAAATAATAAAAAAAATCATAGTATGTATTTCATATACATATTTCGAAAAAAAAAACTGGTATCAATTTTGATACTTCAGGCATTAGACTTTTTTTTTTATTTCAATGTAAACGACACTATGCAATAATATTATAAATCAGCCTAACATTTAAAAAAAAAACGAATTACAAGTATACATTCGGTTTGAAAGTTCGGTATCAAAATTGATACTCGAGGTATTTAAGGGTTAAGGAATTTAATCCTTACCTCAACATACCGGGCTTAACTCTCATACAACACATATAACCCAAACAATAGAATAGAACGTCCGTTCATGAATCCGAACGAAAACCTCAAACCGTTCAATGTAATGTCCGAATGTCAAGCTGAAGTCTTGCCCAACATGCATCTTGACATTCCATTTTGTTCGTCAAAACAATCGGATCCGTCGTGCGAAACATTCTCACGTGTAGATAGACGATCGCCGTCTTACTAGTGCTCAACGAACCAGCTAAACACCGGTTAAGATAACCGAGATTAGTTCATAATACGATTCTCATCTTTTTATGCTTTCTCATAAACGTTTCTTTGCCTATAAACCATGAAAATCGGAGTTTAAGTAAGATTAATTGCGCTGATTGCAAAACTTGTAATTGAATTCAATTAGCTGTTTAATTAATGTTTTAAATGGTTTTTTTCTGCTGTTGACAGGTGTATGATTGGGAATTGAATTTGTGACAAAATGATTTATTTGAAACCTCTATAGTATTTTTAATTCACAAGTACCTATTTAAAATTTTAAACAGTAAATTCAAATCAATAAAACGTTACAGAATTTAGATCACTTCGTCAAAAGAATATTAACATCGTAGCACTTCACATTACAAATAATATTATAATGTGAATATACGGATATAATAAAAAATAATCTTAAGTGATTTAGTTTCCGCTCTTATATCGCATTAATAGTATAATTTTGTATATGTCCTCGCCTTCCTCTGCCTATTGAGCAATCGAACTACAAAATAAGTACCAAAATTACGACGCATCCCGTAATTTTAATAACAAGGTGATAATACACCAAAAGCTATGACAAAGCTATATCTTATGAATATTTTTTTAACGGAATATTTAAAGACTAGAATCAGTCTTTAGATCAATACTCAATGGCTCGCCATTTACGAAGAAGCCTTTTACTAGCAATGAGACATATAATAAGCTGATATTATGATTAAATAACTGTCATAACTACCTTTTACGGTGATACAAATAATAGTAGTTACTTGCGCAAGGCACTTTCAAGGAGCTCTGAAAGTTAAATATAATTACATTCCTTGTAAATGTCTCTTAATTTGTTTTTCATGATGATAATTATTTTAAGAGACCCGTTATAACATAATTATACTCTTATGATCACCAGTTAAGCCACTAGGTATCAGAGGGTATTAAGAAATTAATTAACTGTATATGGACGATTAATTTATTAATTATGGAGACATCATTGCAGTTAATTGAAATATAATTGGGATTTTAAAACTTTAATGATAAAATTATATTTTTCTATAAATAGTTAAAAGATTGGAAACGATGCTATAAAATATCGCTAATCTATAACTGGAGTCTATCCTTTACAAATGTGGTGCCATTCAAACTACTTTGTAAGAGATTGCCGATCTATTGACCACAAGCAAGCTATATTATCTCATTAAGTGTGCCTAACCCCTAATTACGAGAACATTAATATGAAGATCAATGTATTAACAATACTATGTAATATCCTCAAAACATCATTTGAATTGTAAAATATTACATAAAATTGATACTCAAGTGTGAGCATAAATGTTTAAGCTAACTATATATATGTATAAGTCAACATTTTCTTGTCATTATGCTATGACGTATATATGCATATAATACGTAGGTTAATTTTATTATTAGTTTTTCTCTACACAAGGTAAAAAAAGTCAATCTCGGAGTCAGAATAAGGAAAACATCGCCATGATACCTAATACTAAATTAGGAACAAACGTTGCCAAAACTGTCATGCTTAAATCTTGATTACATTAAAATGTAACAGAGTAACCAAACGTTTATACGTATAACAGATAAAAAAATAGTTTTCACTACCCTTACAAAGCTCAAAACGTCTGGCCATGAAAAACCAGAAAAACAGAAAATCAAATCATAGTCAATCAGACAATCAATATACCAACTGAATTTAATAACAACCAATAATCGTACACGGTCTACAAGACTACTGTACAAAAGAGGATGTAATTACACAAACCTACTTACATTCGGGGCTTGCGTCAGACCCGCCCATCAGCCAACTTCAGGGTTCCGAGATTTACGATCATACACGAAAACCAATCAGGGGAGGCGTGACCAATGGTAATTATTTCCTAACACCTCGGTACCAGCTACTGGAGTCTATTAGCCACTTCCTCCAATCTAATCGGTCTGATTGAGACGATTTACGTTAAGGGATAATTAGGTAACGTAATTATGTAACGGTACTGGAAAATTTAACCGTTATTCTTTAATTTCATTTTATTGGTTGGTTTGGCATCGGACTAGAAGAGGAGTTGATTTTAATTATAAAGGCCGTTCATAATTGGTCTTAATGAAGTTTGGTAATTCTCAAAATGTTAAAGATAACATGTTCAAAAAGAGACCTCAACAAACAAAACGAAGGAATCACGAATTAATAATTAAAAATCATTAAATAAGAGCGCAATCTACGTTTTTAAAAACAACCATAAGGAAATCCTTATTTCCTTCACAAAAATCTTAAGGCAACAACAAATTGATGAACCAACTAAATTAATGTACATTTAAACGTAATAAATATTTCTACTACTAAATTTAAAAGTACTTTTGCCGGTGTGGAAAAGAGACAGCGCTCTATATAGTATATAGCACTATCTCATTTTAACCGCACTATCAGAGGCGGCAGTTGCCAAGTCTATAAAGATTTATACTGGCCATGAATGAGCTAAGAATGTTGATCGTAGAAGGTAATAAATCAAGCCAATACACGCCTGATAAGTGTTAGTCGGTACTACGATGGTGTTGTCATGTTCCCATAGGTATTATGAGCTGATATATATCTTGTGTCTGCTTCTTTCCATACTATTGTATTGACATAAGCATTGTTTTTAAGAGAGATGATCCAATAAAAGAAAAAGGTGAAAATATTTATGGATTTTTGTATGTCAAGATGTTGACGAAACTACGAAATATTTTGCCTGTATTTGATCACATGAGGGTCAACTTTAGTATTAATTATTACAGGCCAATCATCCTTTACCATAATTAGAAATATATCAACAAGTTATATTTTTCTATCATTAATTTTCCCCTTCCAATAAAATGAAACAGCAGCACACAGCAACTCAAAGAATATTCGCAGTCAAAGTAGCAATACAGTTACAGTTAGGCAAGCTTGATATTTAAGAATGAGATGTTATCATCAGGAAATCGTACAAGTCAAACGAAATCAGATTACACCAACATCCCTAGGATGTGTTACATAACGCTATTCAAGTCAGGCCATCCTGCAAACAGCGTCAAATCGATTTAATATCTAATTTAATAAGAGTTCTTTAGAAAGTGATGTTTAAAAATTTAAGTGATTGCTTCCTTCCGAGGAGAAAGCTTGAACTGGGGATGATAGTAATAGGCGCCTAATTGAATTTGTATATCGATCTAAGTCATCTTAATGTGACTGGGAAAAAAATGGTTCGGTAATAATCTGTAGAGGAAAGAAGCTTTATTCAGAATAAAATTGTTTTGATGAAATGTTTTTCAAGACGTTTGATTGAGTTTTTGTGATTTGTTTCGAAGCGAATCAATCGTTACTACCATTTCGCTTGCTCAACAAAGACGGAATGCTATTTAAGCTCCGCGGGGGTCCAGACACCGTTTACGTAAATACTTAAACCTTTTTACTAACTTTTCAACTAGACTATATTTCATTATCTAACTATTATCAGCCATCCAAATTCGTGCCGTGCATTCGAGAAAAAAACCCACAACAAAATGCAACTTTAAAGTAAATTACGCAAACTAAGAGGGCTTATTTCTGTAACTAAATTGTATTAAATAATTCTTAACTTTGTCGATCTACAAGTGGCCACGAGTCAACTTATCGGTACTAGGAACAAAAACACGTACAGACAGAGCATTACGACATCACGAAACATGATATCAATTGCGGTACAGTCTAAATACCGCAAGAAGACTTGTGAAAGAGGCGTCAATGCGTCATCGGGACTCGGAGCCGAGTAGCGTGACACCCCGGCCGCGATGGCATTGTCATCTGTACGATGTCACCCAGTGACATCCAGTCTGACAACTCGACTAACGAATCATCAGATAAGAAACTGTTTTGTTAGTTCAGTTTCTAATCGAGCGCACGTAAGCACTTCATTACGGGTTAAGATAAGTACGTAGTTTTTAAGGTACTAAGCATTAAGCAACCGACTTATAATTTTACAGTTATTATCTTCCCAAACATCTAGAGCAAATCTAGATTTTCTCGCGAAAAAATCCTGCCTCGGGCGTGACAACTTGATCTACGAGAGCAATTTCAACATTAAGTTTATATTTAAACCCATAAATTATTGAAACAATTTATTACTGAACGATTCAATATAGTAAATTGCTTTGATATATTCAATTTCGATAATATTTAATACAGTAAATAACTCACCTCATTCCAGTTCACATTTTACTACGATGTACGAACAATTTGGGGCAAATTAAATGACAATATAAATCAAATGTGTTCTGTTTCAAAATCAAAATTGCTTGTCATTAGCAAGACTGAAATGTCATAGAACAATGCTTGTCCCACTCGATCTGTTGTCGCAGGCAAGCCATACGAAGGCCGCACGTGATCGCATTTCCACAGACATTCAACCCGAAAACGGTCACGCAAGTATAATGCATTTAATAAATGTCTCGATTCCAAAACGTTTTGGCAAAACTATCGAATCAATTACACGACATCGAGTTGTTTGTGTATTCGGAGAATTCAATTTAAGTATGTACAACACGATCTCAAATTCTATATAATATCAATGACCTACTGAAAAGGAAATCTAATTCGACGAACAGTGATTTTCGTATCATCACTATTGTATCTCAAAATAAAATTCAATACAAAAGATAAGTGGCCCACAATACACCTAATATTGTGGATCGAGAGGCCATAGTTATAAGTGAACAACAATGCGACAGTATTTTGTTTGTGAGTAAGTGGCTTCGTAATGGAGTTACAAAACGATGAGCGCTGGGTGTGGAGGTACTGGGGGCCAATGAGAGCGGCAGCACGTGTCGGTGTCAGCGCGGCGCCGGGCAGGGGTCACGCGCGCCTCGGGGGCGAGCCGCCACGCGTGCATCTATTGTTAAGACGGTACACGAATTATGATGAGGTGCCCGATGAAAATGAAAATCGCTATCAAGTCACGTATGTAAGATGAATAGCAAACATTATATAAACTGCAGCGCATTTATAAAACATACACAAGTACTGTCAGCATGTTTGGTATTTTACATAAACACAAAACGGAATGCAACCTATCTCAAAGTCAGCTTTAGCAAATTAACGCACACGGAAACTGCAAATCCTACGTTCTACACAATTCATCAATTAAGACAACCGTTAAAACCATATCTAATTTTGCTAACCCCGAGTACGACACACGCCCCGTTATCTGAGGCTTGACAACAGCAAGAGAGGCTTTAATTCAATCAGCCACGAGTTTCAGAGATAGGTTGTATCTAGCCGTGTCACAAGAGGGGCGCGTCGACCAATAAATCGGCGTTGGCCCGGCGTGAAAGATGAAGTGCCCGCTTAACATACAATGAGTCTGTACTCTGTCGCAATACGGCTTAAGCTTAGAACCGCGTTGGCTGGGCGACAGGCCTGTTCAGACGGTGCTAGGAACTCGCGCTAGAACTCGTATTATATACTTAAGTTAAAATACAAAAGAAACTGATCACATGGTTCAAATATTTTCCCACCTCAAATATTAAAGGAAAGATTTTTAAGAACCGAAGAGATTTTGTTAAAATACCGTCACGGACTATTCATTTCATATCATTATTCAGTACTCTAAATTAAATAACAAAAATCACACAGTTATTAATTCTTAGTAGGTACGTCACGTTTTTTGTCCAGTAAAATAGACTTGGTCGAAAACCTTTGAGCGGTCTAAACGAAGCATAAGGTTAGTTGCTAACGAGTCTGGGTGTGTCCTCTGCACCAAATAACGCCGGTAATAATAATTGTGGGTGCAGTTAGGCGCAATAGAACGGTATAAGATGTATACCCGGCCGGCGATTGGGCATAATTGAAGAATATTACCAATAATTAATGTCATACCAACAAGGGGGTGTTTAACAAAATTTTGCATGAATACATAGCAATTTAAATCAATACCAAACGCCACTAGAAAGTGTACAAGGCCAGTCGAATAGAATTCATGTGCGTCTAAACGGTAATTACGCTGACAAACATTATGCGGCTCGCGCCATTCAAAAAATAAAACCAAACTAAAATTAATTACATTCTTGAGGCACGAGATTAACTACGAGTAGTCTCGAACCAATTACGCTGTCAAAACATCACCTTGAAAGTCGAAATAAAGAAAACATCAAACAATCGGTGCTCGGTATAACAATAATGGGTCTATTGTTGCATGAAGCGGTCCAGATAGTGATGTAGATAATCGGGCCATGCGAAAAACAAAAATATTACCTTTGTATTAATTAGTGTTAGTGTTGTGCAACTGTTTGTCCTCTGCCTTCTTTTGAAATGTTTTGCCGCGATTTGTCATTATATTCGCATATTAAACTGTTTAACAACTATGATTCTCTATTGTTGGGAATTTGCGAAATCTTTGTTTATATTTCAATTTAGGATTTTTTCTTTAATTAAAGATGAACTGTTGTACTATGGTTAGGTGAAAGATTTCGAAAATACATCTGTGAAAGTGCAATAAGAAAAGCTTTTTCTACTTTTGATGTTCCTCTTTAAGATTTTTTTTAAATATTAATATTGCATTTTTTTCACATAACCTATTTTGTGCCCCACAGCATCTAGAGGTGACTAAAATTCTGCGTATTTGATGCCATTCCTCTCTACTACATTTTTTTTAATTATTAAATTGACACTTGAAAATCCAAAAAAGTATAATTACTCAATCTACATAACACAATAATATTAAGATTAACAAGATTTCCTTTAAAACGGATTAATACTGAATCATATTGATTGATGCGAATGAACAAAGCTTTCTTCCTTATACGGCTGATCAGAAACAGCCGACAATCGGTGGCGTTCCCTTTGTCGGCGGAAACAGGTCACATTATACATAATGGTCATATTACGTTGTGCCACAAAGACAGTGATCCAAAACTCAAAGTACTTAAGTACCAAAAAATTTTTTACAAGAATTGTAAACCTTTTTGTTTCACAATTTGTCAGCTTAAAATATTATAAATAAAAGAAAAAAGTAGCGTGTGTTTATTTTGTTAAATGAAATGAACGTATCTCTACATAGGATGTTTGTTATCTGCTTTATTACAATGGAATAATAAAACCTTCATGAAAATTTTCATTTATCTGAATCCCAAGGGGAAAGTTACACCAAACAATTATGTTCGAAGACAAATTCTAAGCGAGCCTATAATATAAATATTATCACAAAAGCCAAACCAATTCTAAAGATCTCCCGTTAATCATTTCTGAACAAATATTCTTACTAGAATAGATTACCATTTGGACAAACTTGAACGCCTTTTCTGTAGAATAATTTATAGTGGAGAGTTCAAGATATATCTGTCATTATTATATCAATCAATAGAATAATGGAGAAGGTTACTAGGCTCTAAATAATGCAGATATCAACTTTGACAGTTATGAGAAACATTAAGGTATTTGAAGACGTAATTTTCAAAGGTTTTGTTGTCTATTCAGTTTGTCGCATTCTTAATATTTGTATATATTTTAATGTAAATACTTGACAGAACGAAAAACTACTCGAAAAACAATGAGATTTCAGTGTAGTGTTTTCTTGTACTATATTGGGCCCAGCTTGTAGTTTAAGGTGAGACAATTTAATCCTAAAACAAATCCATTTTAACATTGCTTCCTAGACACATAAATAACACTTACATACCTATTAAATAACAACCTAGACATTACCCATTTACCATTTACGAAACATAAATAGAAAAATTACGCTTGTCTCAAAGGCATGCCTGTCTAAATACCACAACCTCTAACATCCAAACGTAACAGATCATTCCTGCATTCCTTCGCACACTTTCGACACTCATCAATGTACTACAGAATATTAGTATTATAATTTGAATACGGAGTAGCCAAAATGAATGTTCCGATGGCAGATAGGTAAGTGGTTTTCGTAACGCCCCTCAAGCGGTCGCGATACCATCGACTGCGCGTGCGCGTCTCCACGCGTTATTTTTTAAACACACGTAACTGAACATCTGTGCGATCAGAGATTACTAACCAGTTACGTCTCATCTTTCTTACAAAGGAGCACTAAATATCGATATGAATAAGATCCTAATGGGATTCAAAATGGAGGACAGCCATTAACCTCAATCCCTGTAGGATTTAATCGACCTTGAAGGAACATGTGATTATATCATTAGTAGCTTTCGTATCGACACAAAGTTATCAATACGTTTATCGATACTTCAACTTTGACAGGGGAACAAAAGGGGCAAGGTTGTAGGCCTCAATTCTGCAACTGAGCTGTAAATGTCAAAGTCTCTTTGCATTAAGTAAACGTATCATTTAGTTTAGTTTTAATTTTAATGATCATAATGATCTTAGCAATGATCATTGTGACTAGTATATTTTATTAAGAATATTCATTTCTAAATATTGTATTATTTGAACTTACAGAATAGTATTCTTATCATATCATAAGGTATGTTGCAGGATTTGATTCTGGAAAATGGGTTAATAATACTCACGTAGGCGAGAACCTAGAAATCTGTCACCACTTATGCGATATCAGGACTTGTAAATCAAACACATTATTGCCTTACGTAGCTCCAAGCGATATTGACACACCTCGTTGAGAGACTCAAAACGAGATGTTGGGATTATTTGCATTAGAAGATCAATTTCAATGTTAGGTTAGGTTGAAATGCGTAGGTATTAATTAAGAAAATTGCACAAAAAATAAACGTCCATTAAATATAATTTACGATTTATATTTATGTAATCGGATTTTTACATAATTTTGATTAAAATTAAGTAAAACAGTTGTTCAGCATCATTGCAAGCAGAAATTAATCGCTGGAAATATACCAACATGTTTCGAAAGCAAAAAAAATCAACAAACTGTACTCCTTGTTTTTCATACACATTGACCAAATAAAAAGGTTTACACTTACAATATATCTACATCGAAGTTACAATGAAAAGAAACCTGAGTATAGCCAATATGACCATCATAACTTCAATCATTTTGAGAGTCATCGTTATCATGATCTTCGAAAGCAAGGTTGGGGAACGGTCAAGGGATGAGGACCTTCACCTCAGACCTTCATGAGTCAGAGCGATCATTGTGATCATTGTTCTGTGATATTGATCCTAACGACACGACTCGCGTTGCACTAATTATAAGTTTGGTACCGTTGCCTAATATTAGGGTTGGCAAAGTTTTGTGATCTAGTTTGGATTGGTATGACTTCAAAATTGAGTTTCAACAAAATGTCTATATTAGTATTTCCTACTGTATTCCATGCAATTTATTTGCAAAAAAAAATCGAAGAAAATTTTTATAACTTATTTTGCTATTTTTATTTATAAGACAACAATAAAACCTTGGCTACCTATTCTGAACAACGATGTCACCACTTCTATAGGCATATAATTTTAAAGCTAGAATCAATATCCAAAAAAAAATATTCCATTCTAAAGTACTAAGCTCCTTTAGGCCAACCCTACATTGTTATGGCACGCGGGCGTTTCTATGACGTCTGTCAAGTTCGCGTTCGCTTTCGACGGACGGACTTTATCAGATCTCAACCGTTTCGTAACTACACAGCTACGCATCGAACTCAAATTCTTCAACCGGCCTTGTCTTCTAACATTTTGTAGTTTCTGAACACCTGATTAAGATATTGTTATCTTTATATCGATGAATGTTGACTTTCACTTTGTTTTGTTTCAAGGATTTTTTCGAATAAAACTGAGAGCATCATAATTATGTGATATAACAATTATTTTTTTCTATTTTTCTACCAAGACTTGTAAGATCACAGTTGAGATCATAGTAGTCGAAAATAGTGGAAAATAGTCCGGAAAAACCTTAGGATTTCCTCATTGATTTTTCGTATGGTTTTTTTGTATTGAAAATACTGATGAATAATTAAATCAAATACAAAATAGACTACTGTTTCTTTGAGAAGTGCAGTTTATACGTTTTTTTAATAGCATTATATTTAAATAAATAAATAAGAACAAAAAACTGCTCATAAGAAGAGCTGGTATCGACAAAATTGAATGATTTGGAAATGTGTAAAGTTCATAGCGAACAAAACAAAGAGATCATTTATCATCTCCAAACAGGCGCGGAATACAATAGGCCTTACTTGTAAACGTTTGTTTTTTATTGTTATTGATTTATCTTTAACTTTTCGACAAGCGAATATATTGTTATGTTATGTAAACTATTATTATATTTGATTATTTACGATCGTATTTTAAAGATAGCGAAACTATTTATGATTGAAATATTTTTTCAGATCCAAATTAATTTAATTACCTACCTTAAACTAATCTTTTAAATGTGATACCAAATTTATTTCGACCCACATTGAATTGCTTTTCAGAGCGATATCACTATTATGATTAACGCTATGGCAAATATAGTTTTACTTGATATCCAACTGGTTACGAACTATGACAACCATAGAAACAGAAGACAGTCATGTCAAATCAATTGAAACTTTTTGTTAAAATAGCTTTCATCAATTTCAGAGAATTCAACAAATGTTGTTCGAGTATCCAAAGATTTCCCGTCAAAGTGGCATTGCTATTGGATTACAGTACTCTATAAGGTGCGCCAGTGAAAAGTGGACGTTTGATACGCGTTTTTGTAACAATATCATATACGGTTGCCATAACTGGATGACGCCAGGCGACTTTCTTGCGGCCGTACAATTTGAGATTGTAGTCAATCGATTTCGTCGGAGGCCGTATTTGGTGCGCGATCATAATTGAAATTCTAAACAAAAACAGCGCTTATTAAGCTATATTAACAGGTGCCCGGGAAATTCTAGCGTCGATTCTCATACAAAGAAAGCTCTCACGCTGTATGTACTTATGTTTGTTAAGATTCTTCAGATCAATAATTAGAATAAGCAGAGTTCTTCTTGAGGCTGCACAAAATGAAATTCTTTGCTTCCACAAATCTTCCCCCTATAAATTAAAGCATCATTGTTAAGACCAGGGCTGGATTGTGCTCAGTATTGGGACGAAAATTATCTTTCACAGATTCATTTGTTTTAATCCCAAGTCCTGTGATATCAAGTATTACTTTTAACAATTTAACTTTAAGTCAACACAAATACTCCATTGTATAGAAAAAATTAACTTACAAGAGTAATTTGACTTAGTCCGTTTGCGTACTAAGTACTTACGCAACAACTGCGTACAGTGGCGGCCACATCATTTGTAACGAACAAATTCTCAATTAATATTCATCCAGATTTGTATCTCGACGCTCGACTTTTGACTGTACAACGATTTTACAGATATGCCATAAGCAAATAGTTTAATTAAAATATTCTTTTAACTGACCTAACTGTAAATTATTATTGCCTATCGTGTTGATCTAAAGTTGCGTTCGCTGGTATTCGATGTCAAAAAGTTTGCAATTATACTTCGATATTGAAGTTTAATCGCAATTCATAATAACAATATTTTTGTATGATCTTTTACTATGTAACTGGTCATCAAATATTTAAATATTTTACAAAAAAATCGATAGTAATTTGACATAGCATAACTAAACATCACCTTGAATTCCTCAAAAATTATAAATTATATTTTGTTATTTTTTTTTAAAGAAGTCAGCATCGAATACATTTCGCTAAAAGTAAAAAATATTTCAAGCTTAAAAAACAGTCAAAATATTAATTACAACCGGAAAGCATTAGTGAGCATTAAAATCAATCTCCTTGACATTAACTCATTTAATACTTTTACCCGTCTATTCACATTACACACAAGTTTGGCTGAGCTCATTCATTACGGGTACGAGTGAAAAAATAAAACGAGGGACCACCCGTGACCACTTCATCATAAACCTACCAACGCATGATGTAAGATTGTTGTAGTTGTGGCAAAGAGATAGAGCTATACACACAATGATAGTCTTACGAGTATTTTGAGAGGTGATTGTGGGTTAAAGCCACAGCGTATCGGACTACACTTCCTAGTAAACTAGTCGGAACATCATTTTTGATGTTGCCTTTTGACTTTTTTTTTTTATTAAGCAAGTACCTATTGAGCAGTAGTGTGAGAAAAAGAGATTTCTTTTTTTTTATAAATTCTTACTTGTTTTTTGAGTGGTACGGATTTTCACGAAGTTGTCACACACATCACAAAGAATGTGACACTTAATGACGTTTTAATTCATTGAAGTCATTGTTTCCATTTAAAATATTTTATTAATAGTAGATATACAAGATATGGCAAAAGGTTTCTCTACAAGTAGCAGTAATAAAAAAGAAAATCCTAATTTACTCACGCTACGCTTTTATATAAGATTCAACTGCGTATCATCCGGTCAAATAAACGGAAACATTATATTATAGGCACATCATAACGAAACTATTAATTATATCGATCAAGTTAATTACCCTGTAACTTGCTTACCACATAATCAATTTATAATTTATTATAATTAGTTCGTAAACAAATTAAACCACAAGCATTATAGCTGAGAATCGTAAAATTTAACGCTCCGGAGTTTAAATTGTTCATAACATAATATGGAGGCTTTTAACCGAAAACCAAGTTACTACTAAGTAAACAAAGTTAACTAAGCAAACACGTCAACCCATTGTGCTATTATAATTAAATCATGTAAATGGCCCACAGCTGGGCAAAGGCGACTCTATAATATAGAGAAAAAATTATCACTGACCAGCACGCTTACTCATTGTGTGTTGATAATTCCAGAATTTTTAATAATTAATTAATTCATCTTAATCATTCATAGGAAATCAATATCAAACGGAACCCGATAAAACCCATTCTTGTACAATAATTAATAATTCATCGCGATTAAAATGCCTATAAAAGAGATTAGCATACATTAGTAAGCATTTCCCACGTGATGTCACAGAAACAGTGTTACCTGAAGGTCAACAACACGAAATTAATTCTCACAGCGACGCATTAAGCTTTGATCCATTTGAGATGAGACGTTGTTGAAAAAAAACCTATCTCAACCACACAAATAAATCTCAACCTTAAAACAATAACGCCAAGATCGCTTTCTGTCTGGTAGAGTTCAATTGTTTTGTAAGGCAGGAATCAGCTGTCATTTCACACGGAGCTTTGGACGATTCGTGTGAATGTCAACGACTTGTCTTGTTGTCTGTACAGGATTTTTATACATGTTAATATTAATAAATAAACAGAGTTAGGGACTACCAAATTACCTGCCGCTCTAAGTGCCTTTATTGAAGGGTAACAAATTTCGTCAATAATCGTTTGTTGGGTCGAAAATAATCTTCGAGGTAATCGTATGTGTTTTGTTAATTAAAAACAAATAAACAAACTTGTGAGTCCGCTCCTGGCCTATTTAGATTTAATTATGTTTAAATTATGCAGATTGCGATAACCAGTCCCAAAAATGTTTTCTGTTTTACATAAATATGTTTGTTTAAGTTAAAACAGAACATAAAATTGTTATGTTTGTTTTCAAAAGCTTATTTTTCGAAAAACCAGTTTTTCAAATTACAATGAATGTAGAGCCATATTTCAGCTCATTTAGGTATAAGATTATAATATACATATGTAAAAAAGTCAAGCTTATAACCTTTTAATATTGTAGCATCGTATTCACTGTGCAGGAACGCAAAGCTATTGTTATTAAATTAAGCTCAAGCAACGTCTCCAATTCATGGAATAACACAATACACAATAAGTGGGTCCCGGATCTACAAAAACAATATCGCATCACAACTACAAACATTCGCGCCTCACATTTCAGTTGAAAGCCGTCAAGGTCCTGCCAATAATAATTTACATATATGGACACATTTCTGAGTTCTTTAACCACCCACGAAGGTTTTAATGCACACTCAAGATTACGTTGCAACGAAGCAGTAATTTCGTAGCTTATTTAAGACATGTTACAGTCAAATTAATGAAATTTGCGAGATGCCCTCGATGCAGATGAGTTTTTTCGTGTAGGCGTTTATAGTATTATGCTAATTGAATGCCCGTTGATAGTCGGCCTACGAAGGAAACAACAATCAATATATTACAAACTAAAGTAGTAATTATTGTCCTTTGAAAACCATGCGTTTGGATTGAGCTGGTATACTGGTCGTAACTTTCAGTGATCGATAAAAACCGAAGCGTAGTAGTGAATGGGTTTTTTGTGATACTTGACGCCATATAGAGTTGTAACAAGCTCGATATGTTCATACAGTAAGAATAAAGTACATGAAAAAAGAGTTAAAAGCCTACACTAAAGCTAGTTATTTCATTTACAAACATGAAAGAGAAGTAAAGTTGAAATAGTACCTACCATAAGGAAACTGACATCTAAAGTACTTATTAAACTCTTAAATCTTATTTACGACAATATTTACACCATTACCGCTATAATTATTAAAATTAAAAAATAACCCTATCATGGAGCATAAAAGCCGAAACAACGAAAGTGAACAATTTTGATGAGCGCGCAGTTTTTCGTGAGCGCGATACTTTTCGCGCTTAATTGGCTGCCCAAATGAGCGGAGTGCCTTAATTTAAGCGAATTTAAGCGGCGCGGCTACATCAAAAGCAACTTTATTTATTGTACGAACGAACAAGATTAGACTTGACGTTGCTTCGAAGATAATTTTAATGGTGCGTTTGACGTCACGTCAAGTGTAAGAATCTCTTGTACATTGGCATTTTAACAAGCTTTCACCTTTATTCGCTTAATAATTTCGTTGTTTTTTTCGCTAAAGGTCATAATGTAATCAGTGGAATTAAATTGGGAAATAATTTATTGGTTTCATGTTAAATTCAGGTAGCTAATTACGGTTAACCAGCAATTTATTTAACCAACAGTATTTAACGAGTTATACGTTCACGCATCCACAGCAGGAAAACCATATCCCCCATCGCTTTTTTGCAAGTCCTCGGCAGTATCTATTACATACACTAATACTTGACCAAGAAGAAAAAATAGTATATAATATGGCGGCACATAATTTAAGAGGCCGCAAGCAAATGTGTGTATTTTTGCTTCATATAACATGTAGGTATTGTTTTTATAAACGTACACTTTAGGACAGAAAAATAAATTACAATAAAAACAGAGTTATTGTATACCAAATACATTTTTCTTGATATTTTCGAACAAAATCTATATAAAAAATTTATATAACAGCCTTAAATATAAAACCAATTTCTCGAAATTTACGCTAACTTGAAATAATTACGAAATAAAAAACAATATTACTATGATCATGCTATAAAAATTTCGTTGCACATTAATTACAATCTGGCCACATTACAGTGGCCTGTAGTGTAAGCCGGTTTCATCACTGCTTGCCTCACTAATATCTCATTCACGCATGCGTCACTCTCTTTACAATCTTTAATATCAGTTTTAGATCACGCT
This sequence comes from Trichoplusia ni, assembly GCF_003590095.1. Taxonomy (NCBI): domain Eukaryota; kingdom Metazoa; phylum Arthropoda; class Insecta; order Lepidoptera; family Noctuidae; genus Trichoplusia; species Trichoplusia ni. The sequence goes on along the minus strand of NC_039478.1, from coordinate 8,050,976 downwards.
TGATCTCTGTGACCCTTGATTTCGGCTACCGTAAGCACGATTCTTTCGTAATTCTACCAATCGATATTTAACTCAAAATCTATTTCAATAAAGTTGATTCTTGAGATAATGTGTGCAACAGAAGCGGATCGTTTGAACCGTCTCATGTTAACAATCAGAGATTAGTATGTTAAATAGCTGAGTCTTGGTTCGACTGGCATTTTAGTATTGACTAAAATAAAATAAATAATGTTCTGTCGGTTAATTGAAGAGATTGTTTAAAGTAGTTCTATATCAACTTATGTATATGAGACGGTTAATGTTTGCAAAGAGGTTTGACATTGAAAATCGTAATATTTAAGACAATTAAACAGATAAACAGTAAACTTATAGATGAAATATGGTGGTCAGCACTTTATACTGTCGCCGAAAAGTAACTTTGTAAGTAGTTGTTTTGATGTTGGTGACATTAAGACAACTCCTTAACAACATACAAAAATGACAAAAGCTAGTTTCATTAAAAACCCATTCACACGAAGTCGCATTCAGATCAATGTTTCGCAATAAAAATCATCGGCCCAAAGCCATTAACTTAATGAATGGCGTATATGGAGCAACATCCTGTGGACGTAGGAAGTCGGACCAGTTTCTGACTAATAACGGAGATGAGTCCGATTTTATGTGGCCACATTAAATGTACGAAATGATGGCACGAATGCCCGCAATGTTTGACCACACTTAAGTTACGGTGGAATTTTTAAAGTGTGGGGACATCTTCTATTAAAATGTAGTTTATGTTACAAGTTGTTTCCGTAGCGCCATCAAATCTGTGTTATCTAAGATTAGTTTCAAACGAGACATTCGTAAATATTTCTTAATTACTACGAAACTTAATCATTATAGGTAAAATATAGGTATTGTGAAACATTACATTGTATGTAAGTAAGAATGTTAACCTTTTGCGCGTTGATGTCTTTTGTACTACACCAACAAAAAGTCGTTTAGATGAAAATCTATATACAAGATTTTAATTTCACTCCACTTGAACCGATACGAAATTAAAATCAGTGAAAGTTTTTACATTAACTTTTACCTACGTGCGAGTTTTGTATTTTTTTTTTACTTTTATCCGCGGATACGAACTGGTGTCTTCTGATTTGGCCTTTACATTGAACTTTTGCAAAATATAAGTTAATTCTGATATTTTGTAAAAGGTAAATTATTAATAAACTTTATTTGATTACTTAAAAGATAACTGTTTATATTTATCATCAAATATGTTTTTTCCAGCGTATTTACTTGGAACTCTAGAACATTGTTTTTTAACTGACCGATAATGATCAACATCCCTATATCCTAATCCCTCCTATCTTTACAATCTATGAACAACAAACTTTACAGTAAAACCTCCATACTAAACCTACAAAACAAGCTCAGAGCAAAGAGGATCATACTGATATTAAATCATACACGATACAATATCGTGGATTCCGCTGGGTGCTTTATCATATATAAATCACTAATAGGAACAAATTATTCATGCGCATAATAAACAGGGGTCGTGCAGGGACCTTACTTCGGCGGCTATCTGATTTTATATACGTCATATCGTTAGACTGCATTGATTTTGTCTTATATAAGAACAGGTTGAGTTTATCTCTAAATATATTTGTATCATTTTTTTCATATCCTACACGTATTTTTAAAGTTTGGCAAGCTCTATTTGTTTTTTTTGTTACCCTTTAACGGCGAAATCACTTAATCGATTTTGATGGTGTGTGATGTACATATGTATAGGATCAATTTTAGTAAATGATATGAACAACTTTTAGACGCGATAACCTGATCTTCAAAATGTTGAAATAAATAACTTATTTGAAATAAATGCATTTTTTAAATTTACGTATTAAAATTAATTAGAATTAGGTTTTTAATTAATGGAAGTAATTATTAAGATTTACTAGTATAAATACATGTAAGACATAATGAAGTCAGATTGTAGTTTATTAGACGCTAAGCGGTTGTTTAAATATATTTCTTTAATTATAATTATATTTTACATAACTTAACGCGATCTTCTCTAGTCTCATTTTAATAATTATAAATCCTTATGTTTATATTAATTTAATGTGTAAAACACTAATTTGTTTAATTTAAAATCTGTTCTATTTTAAATAAATTGAAGATCAGCTATTATAAGACTTAATAAAGTTTTTTGTAGAGCAAGAATCTCGGCAACCAGTTGTTTTACTTTTGGTTAAAAAGGCTCTACTTTGTAACTTTTAAACGTCATACGTTCAGATTAGAAAGAGAGGAAGAAGTGCTTTAAAAATAAAAGAGAAATTACGGAATTGCGTTGGTTCTTAAAAAAATATAATGTAAAATACTACATATTTAAAGACTTACTTGTGCAAAAATTCGCATAATATTTATTTCTTGCTTTACGGAAATAATAAATTGTGGAAATTTAACTAACCGTGCCGCATTTTTTCAAATTATATGACTTGGTTACTGCCGCAGTTTTAGAGATCCGCGTTCAATGTGAAAATATAGCGCTGATTCTGAACAAAGTGCTCCGTAGGTTAGACGTTTGAAATTAGAACAAACTACTGTATTTATTTAGATCTTCTAGATTATTAGTTACCATATTTTTTTTTCTTAAATATTAAACATCTGATGACAAAAAATATTTCACATATAAAGTATACTATTATGGAGTGAAACAAACGTGGAGACATCTCATGGCAAAAAAAAATATTATTAAAGATCTCATATTATCTCTGAAAAATGCTACCGCACTTTAGCTGAGACCATTTGTGGCGCAGCCATATGGCACTGTACCCTTTAAAATACTGACTCAGTAACGACAGCAAATAAAACTCTTAATTTATGACCATAAGCGTACATAGCAAAAGTAGAGCTGCTTTTTGGATTTTTGTTATGAATATACTTAATCTACGTAAGTTATTTCAGTAAAAAACTCAAATACTATTTACAATTATAAGCTTTACATAAGTCAATGTTGCCTATCTAAAAAAGATAATATTATTGTTTTACACAGAAATATGAATGAAAAGAGTCTAAACTTGACAAGGTCACACATTAAGTAAAACATTTTTTAAGAGCAAATCTCTGTTAAAAATATTACTTAGCCACAATAAATAAATATCGTCTAAAACTAAACAAATACTTGCAAAGATTATAATTCAGCAAAAAATAGTCATTATTTTGCACACCATACATTTGGGAGGTTAACATTAGCAATAAAAATTCTGATGATGCCCGAAGCAGTGAGCCGTGATCTACGTCGCAAGCACTTCCTTATAACACGGAAAAAATGGCGACCACAATGACTAACGAGATTTCCATGAAAATGCTGTGTTCTGAAATATTTATGTACTTATGTGAGATATTAGCCGAGTTTATTATGCTATTTAACTGGTTAGTTCCTAGACATTAATTGTAGTAGGTAGTAGTTTGAAAAAAGGAAAAAAAATGTGACGTACAATTGCGAAAACATTCTTAATGAATCAAGCTGATCAGTATATGACATGAAGCAACCATAGATTCATAATTCATTAACACTTATACCTTTATTTATAAGACTGACATCAATACATACAACATGCGTACATTTCAGTCGTCTAAGATTCAAGTACTCCAGGACACACACTACACAGGTCATACACCAGATATAACAACGTATTAATAAATCTAGGTATTATTTGCTTTGGGCGTGTTGAATTGCAACGAATAAATTAATTTCCACGCATCAGCCAAACGCGAGAGACGTTGCAGGATTCAGATTTAGTCAGTACGCGTGACACCAAACACTTCTTTCCCCGAGAAGGTGCGTGTGAAAGAGAGTAAAATATTTTGTCACATCTTATGACATACATACAGTTTACTACCATTGAGTAAGAGAGTCCTTCCTCAAACGCTATCCTTAAAAACGATCCCTTACGCAACACACCAATCACTTTCATAAGTAATAAAAACTCCAAATCCGTTGTCAACATAAGGACCCTTCTCTTTATTCTCGTCGTAAATTTGGGTAGTAATAACCTTATAAATGTAATCCATATTAACATCTCCGTGCCCTACATATGTATGTACGTATGATTCACGTTTTGATGGAGCGGTTTTAGTGTTCGTATATCAATATCATGGTCGATAATAATTGTGGGATAGACATTTATTGTTCGGATTTTTATGTTGCGAAATTTTGCGTAACAAAGGATGATGTCGATAAACTGATTTGTTTGGTATCGGTGATTTTGTTTTGGATCTCCCCTAGGTGCAAGGCATTAGTATTAAGCAAAGCTCAATCGATCGCCATTTTAAGCATATTGTGTACTTTAAGTTATATTACAAGAAGTTTAAGAATGTTCTTTACGTCACAAGGTTACTAAAAAGACTCTTAAGTCTTTCATTTCTATAACAAAAGTTAATTTTTAACCTAAATATATTTTCTTTACAATACACTCTTAGCGTGAGTAAATACTAATTTGAGATTCAGTTTCACTATGATATACAACGTCTTAAGCCCGTATCAAAAACCAGCTCTACAACTCTACGATCATTTTAACAACTGCAAGTCAGAACACTGAAAATTAAAGTGAAATCATAAAGACTTAAACAAGAATACGGTACATAACATTCAACATCTGGAATTAACATGATACTGCGTTATATTCAGCAGCAGCCACTTGTACCGTCTTCCAACGGACTTCGAGATCTTAATTATTGTTATTACAAGTTAACCACTGCTCTCTGTCCGTAATAGAGGTCTCTACCATCAACAAAATATGTACAACCTACCGCACAGATACCTCCTTCAACGTTACAAAAATTATCTTTACTGTTTGGAGATAAAGGTGATTTTCATTCCGATTTGTAGCTTATGTATGGGAGACTGTTTACTACATTTTGTATAAACGAGCAAACCAAAGTATTTTTCATTGGACTCGCTATTTTGTTACCTAATGTCTACAACGTCAAGGGAAATTGCGTAATTTTGTGTTCATAGAAACTAGAATAATCACCGGTATGCATGAATTTAAGTAATAAACACGTTATAAATTGTCTTTGATTTTTATTGATTTTAAAACTGTTATTTAAAACGAAATTCTATAAATAAACATTAAGATCAAGGACTCATAGGCTTTAAACATTAGTTTTATTAACATTTAACGCATTTTAACGATTGTAATAATTTTGTCATATATGAATTATTTTTTATTTAACTAACTTTAATTAAGGACTTAGTTTGAAAGTAGTACATAAGCCTATAGGTTTTTAGAATAACACGTAAATAAACTATGTTTTAATCTCTCTACTTCAAAAACCTATACTTACCGTTATTGTGAATTGAAATCAATTGGAGTCAGATATCTACCTCCAATAGAGATTGAAAAAATAATATCTAATAATTTTACATACCTTTAAAGAATGACTATGTTCTTAAACATTTAACTTAAATAAAACAATCATCTTCAATGCCCACACACACTTAATAAAAAATATCTAAAATCTTCACATATCTGTCTTACTTTTATGACCATTGTATCGACTACAGTATAGAGTTACATTTACAGAACAAACATACACAAGACAGCTACTATTAAACTTAATACATGTCATTTCATAACCAAACCGTTACTATTGTATAACCGTTATATTTATCAATAACGTTTATTAACATCAATAAATCTAAATACAAGGAGTCCCGACACTTCTTCAAATAAAACTTTATAAATGAGAGAGCTAGACAGCGCTCTACATCGTGCAGTTTTCCGTCTCGTTTCCACGACTACAAATGTTTTCTTTAATGTGGATACGATGGACAAAAAATTATGAAAGAAAAGAGTTTTAATATCAAAAAGATTCCAAGAATCTTCTTCTTATTGCTTAAATATGTAATTAGCAAGTACATTAGTTTGGCTATTGTCCTATGTTGAATGCTTGCTTCATATTTGGACCTTAACCCACATTGTATATAATATATATGTATGATACACTGTCACATCAATCTTCAGTGAGGATTAATAACGAGGCTCCCAACGCTTTGTGTATCAGAATCATCGGCTATTGTATCTGATATGTTACGTTGAGACACACGGATGAGTAGACTGAGGAGCATAGTGGATAGACGTGTTGTCTTGTTGTTCATGAATTTCTTAAGGGTAATTTTTCTTATTAAAACTTCTTACACTATCCAATCTTATCAATCTCCAAAACGTCTACAATTTACAAGAAACTTTTTTTTTATATAGGTACGTAACGTGAAATCGTAATACACAGTAGACGAAACACAAAGCGGCTTCTCTTTCACCTGAAATAATATTACACTAAGCTGTGGAGGTAATGCCTCTGTTTTAAAACAAAATAGTATCGCTGTCTACAATTTAATAAGTCCAACATTTGTTCCATTATTGTAGGCACGTGCCAATGTTGGCCAAACTCTTCACCCCTGTATCACATTAAGGTGCGGCTCGTCAATTTTTTCAATAGCCATCCACGTAATAGATCTCTCGGATTGTTTGTACCTTTGTTTCGATATCAAACACAAACTCATTGATGCATAATACAATACACCTCACAAAAGCTTACGTTACATTGCAAAAATCAACCTTAATGTTTTGCAAATAACGATCAATATGGGTTAGTGTTGTATGTGGTGGATTGTATGAATGTGATGAAGCAATAACATTCGTTGAGAAATGGTTTCGGTATGCGGTGACTTGATAGTTACTGTTGTTCTTAAGTTCAGACATATTGAGGCAATTAATTTTTTTATGCAATACTACTAGGTTTTTGTATTCGAATTACTACTACGGTTCAACATCATCTTGAACAGCAAAAACAATATTTATGTAGGAAAATGTTGATAATAGCGAAATGGTCAGTATTATCAACGTGATTACTTATGTCATGATGACAATTTCTAAATATTACGGAATTTCAAAAATATTGGCTTCTTTTTGAATACTAATTATATGATACCTGAACTATCAACAGCTACTTCTTAACTCATAATATATTCAGAAATTGTTAAGTAAGTAAACTCTAAAAGTTACCTCCCTATACGTAACCATAATTACCCCCCACCAGTCTCCTATTTAGATCAAACCTAAAATTTGCATAAAATTTCAACTGCCGTTTACATTTATTAACTCATGCGCTCACAGTTCTAATTTTTCATTAAAAGGAAGGTTTAAATCATTAATAACAAGTTAGTTACTATGTGTATGTAACCAGTACTTATGTACGGGGCAATAAAGCTGGCACCCGGAGCGGCGCAGGCGCATCGTAAACCGCGCCGCTAATCGATTCCATGCCTATAAAGAAATTATTTTCCGCTTATGCGAATAAAATACGTCTAGCACTCACTGTACTATGTAATTTCATCTCTGTAAAGTAGCTTCATGAATATTCAAGTATTTGTAAGCTTTGCTACTAATTTGGGCCTTTGATCTGGTCTAGACTTTAATATAGATATCACCTCTTTAATGTAACTAGACTGTTAAATACGCTTCCTAGAAGTCCTATCACCAGATCTCTTAAAGTAATATTATTCGTGACATCGTAACATTGTAGAGCGTTTTCATCCACACCTGTTTTTTATGTCGTGGTAGACCGTTGGGACTATCCAACATAACATATCAATCTAGTCCAGTTAGCACAAAACCACGTTAAAATATCGTAACCTCAATATTAAGAATGTATGCAATAAATAATAATTTTAAGGCTAACAATAATTCAAAACATAAAAACTAAAAATGAACATATAACCAATGAGGAATGTTTACGATCAGTAGAGTGAAACTTATAACAAAGCCTTGTAACAACTTTTGCAACACACCTAATTTACAACCTAATAAACACGCTCGTTATTTTAAAAAATACGACGTTACGAATTCAAAGTAAAAAGTGCAATATCGCATAATCCCGATCGAACATCGATAATTTATATAATTCGTGTAAAAGGAGCTTACGGTAGAGCATGAATCACAAGCGACAATGCAGGGCTGCAGAACATTTGGCAATAGTTCAAAGATCACGAGATTAAAACCCAATAGACTTGTATATCGATCGGCAGGATTGTCACGATGCGACTAATTTCATTGCAATTACGAAATACTATGAAATAATTGCAAGCGAGAGTTTTTGTGGCAACTAATTATTTGGGGACGTTCGGATTGCGCAAGCCAGATGACGTCGAAATTAACTTATTGCTAGCCTTATTATTGGTAAACAACCGTTATTATTTGTTGTGTCTCAACACCGTCATTATGTACGGGCTAGCCGCTTAATTTGTCATCAAAACCTATACATTTTTATTACCAATTATTAGCCTGGTTTCTCTGTTCGTATCTTCTTTATATGTAACGTAACATGTTATTTGGTTCTGATTTATTGCTTATGTCTTTTTTATCGTTTTTATATGGTATTACAAAGCGGTGGCTAGACGGACTTATTACCATCAAGTATTTTGAGGTTATTCTTCTTTCAAGTGCCTCACAAGGACATTAAAGATAAATAAATGATTGATTTTCTACTTACCCCAATGTCATACTTATTAGTTTTTTTTTATACGTGTTTCCGTAATAATAATAGTGTATTATTTTTGTTACAGTGTACCATTACCGCCGCCAAGCTGACTACCGCAAATGAGATTATACCCAGTTACCACGTCGAAGCGCTAATAGGTAAGTTGCAATAAAATTCAAAAGACTATAAAATGAATAACAAACTTTTGAACCCCTGATTTCGTCTTCAATTCGACAATATTTGACAACAAAGAATTGTTACACAAAAAAAAATACGGAACAAAAAAAAAACAAAAGACAAAAACAAAAAGTTTACTATTTCAGGTTACCTAATCAAACCATATCTCCCAAATCCGCTTGTCAACTGCCATCCTCTCCAACAGAATGTAAAACGAAAATAGTTTAACGTATTCTAGGCTAGCATAAAGGGCGATGGGCAAACTTTATAATGGCTAAGCTTATTATAATAAACGTGGTGGGCCGACGGGATCCTACACGGTTTGACCCCAGCCTGCGATTAGTCGGCTACTACAGGTACCCTAGTACCAGGTACTAAAGGTACCTACAATAACATGCACTGGAAGCGTAAAGGACTGAATACGACAGTGTGGGCGAATTAAATGAATATACGGCTTTCAATTGTTTCGAGATTTAGGAGGTGATTTACATAGTACTTGTAGAATGTATGTGTGAAAATTAAATTATGAATTTAATATGAACATATTCAATGGTATATTCACCACAAGGTTAAGGTTAACATTATTTATAATCGTTTTGTAATTTGGAAATCCTCTCGTAAATTGTTGTGTCTCTTCAGTAGCCTTAATGTAGGCGTTTTTTGCTTTTTAATTTACCATAGTTTAAATTAAGAGAACACTTAGACACAGTTTATTTGACGAGACGTTCTTACGACTCTACTTTCTAAAAAGTTTTATCGACTACGTACTAAACTACAAACGTAGAGTTGGTCTACATTTTATAAAACTCTTTGGAGTAATCACGAAAAGTTTGAATTACGTAAACTTTCTACAACATTTAGGGCGACTCTAAATTGTTTGGAACAATTTATTGAACAATTTCTATATCCAATAAGGAAAATGGAATAATTTTACCAAACAATAGCACTTACGAAAAAATAGGCTACGCTTTTTACTTTACACCAAAACATTAACAGAACAAACTTATTTAGACACTTAAAAAATGAAAAGTTTTAAAGTGTCTTCGGCAATCTTAAAGGTATATTCGCACACACAAGTATATTGAAGTAAAATTATTATCACCCACTAGAACTATTTTTATTCTCTCATTTATCAGGAACTTGTACTTGTAAAATAGAACTAAAGAAATGGTAAAATTATACTCCGAAACATTCACATACTGTAACCAACTGCCATTGATATTACACCACAAGTATTTTTTATCACTGAGCTATTTTGACAATCACTATTCTTAATTTAATTATTTATTAAACGCTCTACAAATATTTTAAAATTCTGTCTAAAATCCAAACAAGAACATCAAAATCGAGAATACATTATACGCTATTCTGTAACTTGATACCTCTTCCAGTGAACCGCAGCGTATGTGTGACGATACGTCGTCAGTGACTGTACATGGAACTGCGCACGCATTACACGCTCCGATATAATCGCGCAGCAAACGACCGCCGCGGAGAAATTTTCCTAGGAGCGCCGTTTTCCATCTTAAATCTGTATAAATTAGAGTAATTTGCATTACAGCGTCGTTTTATTTTTATTGAGGTCTCGAGCATTACTTTATGTGTCTTTGCTATGGTATTGAGATGTTTTACAACTTTGTCTTATGTCTTTATTAGAAAAAGATATTTTTTTCTTTTGATGTGTACAATGACTCATGACATTATTTGAATTTGGCCTCTTGAGTTGAGAGATCACTGTGTTAAATTACCTCTAAATCAATATTTGTTTTCGCTTTGAAAGAACAAAAAAATAGACGAAACAATCTTGTTCTTGTGATAAGTCCATAACTAACCCGACAAAACAAATTAAACAAATGACGAGCGCACACCATTAATACCAGCGTTATAAGCAGTCCATAAAATCAATATTAAAGCTTGTAAGTGATACCAAATCACTCAGTACCGAGGCTGAATCGAATAGATCTGACACCCATGTCAGCCATAGTCACGATATGATAGATGAAATAAAAACAAACCAGAATAAATTCATTTTAAATTATCTACAAACACAGAAGGTAATTACTTCGAGCGGCTTCTGTTATTATTCCATTTTAATTAACATTTAATTTAAGCTTTGGGTGCGTAAATTGTAATTGCGTATTTAGTTTGATGGCTGGCTGTGTACGTAATTTGCGTATCGTATCTATGAATTATTTTAATGTAATACGTATTGAATGATGCAATTTATTTTTGTTTGTAAATAATTTTCGGACAGCGTTGTTTATTTGGCGCCAATGTTTTTTTTTACTTCAGTGACGTCAGTGTCATATTATTTAAATAATTGTACCATTAACTAAACTGTATATGACATTAAGATGTATTTAGAGCAGGAGTGCGTATCAAGGATGTAAATTATCAATTCCGTTATAATCAAGCAATTTATCTAATTTTCCACAGACTTATTGTTGAAGCATTTCTATTGAATTTCAAAACATATCCCTTGCTTGGCATCTCTGGAGAAAACATTGCTTAAGTCGGCCACTAAACATCATTCTATATAAAATCGCTACCGCATCGGATAAGCAATTAAAACCTAATTACAACAGATTAAGTCTCAAAACTAATTAAACGTACAGTTTAACCAAACATAAGCTCGTGACATGACAAGTCAATACAGTAATATTAATATCCCCCGACAGGAAGCGGACTAATTGAAAAGTAATTTTCATTAAACGCTGCGTAATTGTCTATTTAAATAAGCAATCATAATCGGTCGTAAAATTTTCATAAAATTCAATTTAATGTGGCAGCAGGCTGTTGGGAATTGGCACGTCAAGGCTGGCGAAAATATTGCAGTTATAAATGGACATTTTGACAGAGCTATTATTAGGCATTCATTTAGGTTCTTGAATACGATTTAAAGGCATTTTCTTAGTTGTAGTTAATACTTTTCTGCCGACGCGATGTTCCTGTCTATAATGGCCCTTATCAAAATGAAAATTAGGAACGTTTTGAAACCTATCTAATGAAAAAAGAACAGTTACACCATTTGTTTAGAAATTTAAATACCTTAAATCATCACTAATATTGATGTTTAATTAAAGCTCAGTGAAACAAACAGTAAATGTGTGCTCAAAAACTGGCAAGTATATTTTACATAACCCTTAACATTACTATCCACAAAATATTCAAACATTGCAATCATCATGGAAAACTTGATCTTCAACAAAATCACTCCAAATACAAAATATGAGCGATAGGAACACTTCTTCGATTGCCTATCAAAATCTCAACAAAAAACTAACAGGCAACAAGTGGACAACAATATTCGTTTTCCACTTCCACTTTCAGAGTCAGCCGCTATTACAAGCGATACCGCTATCATAAAAAGACAACGAAAACAATGGAACAAAAATGTCGGCTCGTTACAATCTATTGAAGCCAGAGCCTAGTTGGCACGTGCGGCCAACTGTTCATGGAAAATAAATTATAGTAGGCTCGCTCTAAACGTATTAAAGCCTACTGTATTGAAAAGTTTCACCCAAGCGTTTAACGAAAAATGTTGGTAGTTTGTTTTGAAACTGTAGCTTTTTATATTGTAAAAATGTAGAGGCATCCTTTATCACAAACATTTTAATAGAAGTTTATAGGTGATTTACGTAATTTACGAAATCTAGTCGAAATGGTAGAATATCATGACCCAATATTAGATTACAACTTATCTGTATCATGTTCTTAAAAATAAAGATTATCTCATCTTATCTAGAGATCAAATCGAAGCGAGCTACATTCGCTTTCATTAGTAATCAAATGAGCCTATCAGACATAATTAACCTTTACCCTTCTTAGATTAACACCGCCACTTGTAATAAGACTGTCGCAACCGTGGAAACGGGACAGCGCGTTACATTTGGTAGAGCGTTGTCTCGCTCATTCAAATCTATCACTGCGAAGAAATTTACCTACAAATGGATCTTATCACACAACACGGAGCATCGAAGCCCCACTTTCATGTGATACATCGCGAAAGCAACGGATCCAAGTATTTGCGGTTACCTACAATTGAATATTACGCAGGTTTGCGCCACTACACCTATAACTAGCTCGACGTTCAACTCGATTTCGACTCGATTGGTTTAGAAGCTCCGATGTATCGTAATTGCAGTGTTTGTGTATCGAATAGTTTGTATATCTTGTACCGTAATTGGATATCTTAAGAATATGTTTTGTAATGACGTCAGGTATGATGATCGGGAAGCTATCGGTCCGATATATGGCACTGTTATAGTATTGAGGTTTCGTTTTAGTATTACTCTATATTTACTTAAGGAAATCTTTGCCAATAGCTAAACATAGAAAATTAATTACGGCTCCATTCAATTAATGAAAAAGCTAAACAGAAAACTTTTATGAAACGTGTTAGCCTTTACCAAATACCAATAGGTCAAAAAAATATTTTTCCTAAGTAAATAACGTTCAAGTAAAAGCTAGAAATAGCACTTTAGTAGACAAAGGAGACAGGCTAAAGTGAGTTTGCTTGGTATATCTGTAAAATATCATCTTCGATTGAAGATAAAACAAAGTATCAAGATGATTTCAAAACACATAAATTACGCACAAACTATTTAGATCTCCGTTTATGATGCGAAACACTGAAATATTGTCCCGAGATATTTTACGGAATATATGGTTATACCTATCTCTATTAACAGTTAAGTATTTTGGTCATCCTTATGCATATAAGGTTGTTAACTTCGTGTATTCGTTAATAGGCCATTTACTGGGCACATGTTCAAGAGCAGAATTAATTTGATTATAAAAGGTTTTTGCCACAAACCACACACGTGCCCACAATATAATAACATTCGCAAACAAATTGGACACAAACAAACAAACTGAAATATCCATAAACCCGTAAAAGCAAGCAAAACGGCATCCCCGCCGACGTAACAACCAATTTCTTAGCATTTAATATTATAATAGAACAATTTAGATTCCTGATAAAGCGATCGAGAGCGTCAAAATGTCTCTACCAACATTAAAGTATGTTAATATGCAAATGTTAGATAAAAGAAGGTTATAACATAGTTAAGTTAACGACGCAGTACGTACGCAGCGTATTTATTAGAACAAGTTTCAATCCCGGTAGCTAAACTGAGCCGTTTCACTGCCAATAACTACTAATTTCCTATAATACAATCTCATCTAATTGTACTACGGCTAACGAATCGCGTGATTTATTTATACAGGGCCCTACTAAGGGTCTTAAAGGAGTATCATTGTATTTGTGGAAGCGTGACAGAGCATAAACCTTGTATAGCGGCATCTCTCTCCCACAAAAGCAATTATATCACTCTCAAAGGTGATAGTAGGCCCTCAGGTGCATAGAAATTGGATTTTCTTGTTAAGAAATAGTTATCAGATCCACAGTAAGTTATAATCCCTTTGAATTTCTTTTCTTTAGATATACATTGATCTAGTTGGTACGAGAAACGATAGGGAAAGTTAGTCGAGTGAATCACCTGTTTTGTACGATCATTTACCATAACTAGTCTAAGTATTATATTTGTGCTTTTACTGTGAAGAAATAATACACCATTTGCGACTGTTTTGGTTGTCACTTTTTGTTTGTATGTGGAATGAAGCTGTTCTGTTTGAAACACATATTATTGTATTATTATAAGTATACTAAAAAAACAGGAAACACCCGAAGACATAAAATAGATGTAATTAAGACGAAAAGGGAGAAAGGTAGGTTCGTATCTTACAGCGGGAATCATATTGACTGTTAACAATTAAGAATGAATCTTAAGAGATCTATCTTAAAGATTCTAAATTAAGTGATACGCTCGCCTCTCAAATTACGTAGTTACTAACTTTTTATGAGATACCGCTCTTATAGAGAACATTTTCCTTATCTCTTTAGTGTCTTAATAGTTTACTTAGGAAATACTATATATTTATGGATTCAAGTGTGAGTCTAAAAAAGTTTCTGCAATTTGAACAAGTCAATTTAAACTTTCACTGAAACCAGTACTAAGAGACATATTTGCGGTTTTTACTGATATTATGTATCAATTATTTTAGTTATTTTGTTTACGAAGCACAAAAAATTGAAAGTGGGAAAGTAGTGCCTCTGCTCTAACACTAAAATGTAGTCTGATTTAAATTATTTTCTTACTCACAGATGATTTGTTTCTGCAGCCACAACAAAAAATGAACAAAATAAAAAACAAGTTTGGTGTCGTCAAAAATTCCACTAGTTCAATTTTTTGGAAAAAAATGGTTTTCTTGATGTTATTTGTACAGAACCATCAGTTTTGCGAGTTCAACTTACACCTGACGGGGTTTTCATTACTTATCGTCGTAATAAACTATTCGGGATTGAAATTTCGAACAAGTGACCAAATACCAATTACAATTAACACATCGCTTCGAAAATTCCATTAACACAACACTCGAGTAATCGATTAATAATTGTTTCAATTATTTTACAATCACTTTATCGATTAACTTCTGCACATCACTACAAACGTAGAAAATTGTGTTTTGATCGCAAAACCGTGAATAGGTTTATGTTGCATAAATAATAGATTTTATTAACTGGCTCGGGGTAAGTGGTCATATCTTGTTTGAATGAGAGCGCTCCGATAATCATGTTGTATCACTAAAAATCGTTATACTAGATAGTGGTTCAATTAAACGATGTGGCTCAAACAACTTAATAGAAAGGATGGTTATCGAGTAAGACTCGATTGAGGATCGAATTAGTTTTGTTCACACATCGTTGTAACACGTATTTGATAAAACAAGTAATGAAATAGTTCAACAACTCAATTTTGAACTTTACTAACCTCTATAAATGATTTATTTTTGAAATATCGATGTCGATATTTACTCAAGTAATTAGACCACCCAAATAAAACTGCATACTTCAAGAAAAACATATTTAATCGATCGCTCTATAACTTACAAGCAAAACACTTTATTGCTATAATTAAACGTCGTAACTTGATCACAGATTAAAAAACATTAGAAAAAGTAAGTCGGCCGTTATAAGCTAGAACTAGTTTATTTGCAGTACTTTTATGTGCATAGATCACACCACTAATTAGAAGGAAGTTTCATTATACAGCCATTACAATAAATACCAATCTCCGTCCAATGTGTTCATCACAGTTTTCTTGAGAAAAATTATTAAGAACGGATGCGTCCACAATTACAGACGGGAAGTCCATAGGTTTTCCAACAAATATGTGATGCCAATTTACTTGAAACAGCTCGTAGCAGCCACCAGTAAAACCACTTGCATAATTGGCTATTGAACAGCCCACTTTAAAAAGTACAATTTGGTTCGTTGAAAACGTGTTAACTAAACATTCTAATGGAAAATGTAATGCGTCTTTAGAAAAATTCTATTCAACGGCGTTTAACAATTTAACATCACCATTGCGTCATGAAAACTACTGGAGTATGAATCGAAGCTCTCGCAATAAACGAGACACAGAAATGGATGCTTTAAATCACGAAGCACTCACGCGTAAAGTGACTGGACAGAAAAAAAACGTTATAAATTTTCGTTTTTATCGATTTGCTTTAATACAATTTACCGAAATCACAGGGGACTTTTACCTCCATTTGCGAGAAAGAAATAAACGACGATCGTTACCAGATACGATTTGCAGAGCTTTTAAAATGATTTGAGCTACCGTGCACGTTAATTATAGAATGTGTAGACATTCGGGCAACTAATTGTGCCATTTTAAGTTTTCGAATATTACCAGCTAGGTACCTATTATAGCAATTCAGATATTAAACATTTATTGGTTTGCACAGGTGTTCGTGAAGCTTCATTGCTGAGCAATCTTATTCATGCAAAACCGGAACATAAAATCAAAATTTATCATCCAACTAAACAACTCAATTCAACAAACTGCTGTAACTATTTAACGACTCACCTGACATCGCCCAAAGCCGACGTCACTTCTACAAACAAATCGATTAAGGGCCACTTTGATTACATCACCCTGTAAAGAAACTTCCAAAACACTAATTCTGACTTATTTTATAACAAGTTTAATCAAGAATGATTTAAACCGATTAACTCTTGAAGATTGAATCGTCCCATTAAATCATTGACATGACACCTGTCCATTAAAATTGTGATTTACTTTTACTATTATACATGAAGCTTGTATTAATTCAATAAGTAATTAAATGTAGAGTAGTTTGACTATAAAACGTTTAACGTTAGCTTTTGTAAGGATGCTTACACAAGGCTGGGACTATTATTTAAAATTACTTTAGAATAACAATAACAACAAATAAAGGAAACTTGTCGTAATAATCGTTTTTGTGTTCTGAAACCTTTTAAGCGATAATAATTATTTTAAATTCAAACGACTTATGCTATTGGTATTAAATAATGGTGATGTAGTCATGCTGTATGCAACACTGAAAGCTGATACGCGACTAAAGTGTGAAAAATTTTTACAGTGACTAGAGTCTATAAGCGGTATAAGCTGCGCGCGTGCTCGCGCAGTGTGTTAGAGCACTTATAACGGCGCGGCGGGTGCGGGCAGGCACGCGCGCTCGAGAGAGCATCAATTACCGGGTCGTGAGCGCTCCTGCACTACAACCAATATAAATAAAAGCCGGCCAGCACACGCCACCGACCACAATTTCACAGTGGCGCAATTGTAAAATGCTAGATCGAAAAGGTCTCGGGTTCAAACTCCTTATCTTTATGTCAGATGTATTCCACATAGAAGTTTAATGTTCGCCGCTGACAGATACGCTTTCCGCGCCGCACGTGCCGTTTGAACTTTAAAACAGCCAAGGTCTAAGAATCTTGTTTAGATGTTTGCGAAAATAGTGTCGGCCACGTAGTAAGGAGTGAAATATCGATGTTCCCTGACTTATGTGTCGGTGTATGGATGTTGATCGTGACCGAGTGCGGCACGCCGTGCGTCGCGTGATACGTCACGACTGGCGTTGCGTGGTGGCTGGTTGCGTGGCGACGTGCAGACCGCCCAGTGAAGCGCGTTGCCGCCTCATTCTTCTATTTTTCACGGCTCCTCCGTCCCATTTTCCCTTTCCTAACAATGGCCTCGGTCACGCACCGTGTTGATAAAAGCCGGATTGATTCGCTTTCGCTTCCCCGGCGGCGATGTCGCAGCCGATGACGACATGTACGGCCCTTGCGGTAAACCCAGACACTGTGAAATCGACCTTAAAATTCTTTGTTTTGGAACGAATTGATAATTCTAATGTACACAAACTAGTCTCATAAAACCTTAATAACACGAATCTAATATAGATCTCAAGAAAATGTCACGTCGGGCCGACATTGCAGTTTTGATGTAGACAGATTTATACAGATCAGATTGTGCTAAAGCGAGTGACATTAATTAAGACGCAGACATAATCAACGTCACTCATGACCTAGCCCACTTGTGTCCACGTATAATTCTTCGCTAATGTAAGCACTGACAGCTAAGTAACAAGTGCAAACATAAAGTAAATATTTACTAGGCTTTTTATTTCGTTTCGTAATCAAAAGGAAACATTAAATAAAAAAAGTGTTACAAAATGTTCAATTTGGGAAAAGAAACTCTTATATTTAATGTGATTTGTCGTATATACATCAATACTGTCGTTAGTCCTTATCGGGGTGATTAAGAAACATCAAACACTCTTGAAATGTCGGCTTTTAGGCAATAATTAAGCTCGATAAAGGAAAGAGCGTATATTTAGCGGCGCGTGTGAAACGTGCCTAACAGCCTATATCATCGTGTGAAGTCCGGCTCAGTGTGCGTCGGTAATGTAAGAGATCAGATACATAATTGCACAGGATATCATTACATAAAAAGGAAGAACAATTCCATAAGAAAAAAAATGTGATTGTAAAACTAAAGCAAGAATATATAATTTTCTTTTGTTTTTGTGTCGAAAAATCGTCGAAACAGTCTTTTTTCTG
The DNA here is from genome assembly GCF_003590095.1 of Trichoplusia ni. Lineage (NCBI taxonomy): Eukaryota > Metazoa > Arthropoda > Insecta > Lepidoptera > Noctuidae > Trichoplusia > Trichoplusia ni. The sequence goes on along the minus strand of NC_039478.1, from coordinate 8,032,309 downwards.
AACCATAAGTAGCATATTGAAAAAATAAAACAAAGAACACACATCTAATTGTACTTCGATACTGTTCTCCTGGTCAGCATAATTTTGAGTAAAGTGTGACGTAAATAACTTCATTTAAGAGGCATTATAAATCCAACCCCGTAAGAAGCTATTCGCTAACTTTATCTACAACATGGATGTTCCGCATTCCGTGTTGTAATTCTCAAACGTTGTCCATTTATCTATTGATAAAGCAGACTACAATTGCGACTTAAACTTCACCTTTAAAGGACAATACACAAAGCTTAATCAATAATAGAACCCATCTATCTAACCTTCGATGGTCATTAGGAGCGATTAGTGTAACCATGAGGTCTTAAACTGTGGGATAATTCCTGCTTTTTTTCATTACTGCAAGTTTTAGCCTCGCAAACTTAAAGAAAAACTCAATTTATTTGTATCACATACATCTGTGTCAATCGGCAACAATTATACGTTTACGTATTATATAAATTTAAGTAAAGATAAAAACCAAACCTTTTTTTGTTTAAAAAGAACAGAATAAGGTAAGAACATTAAATTAGTATGACGCTTTAAAACAAGTACTTGTAACGACACTTCCAACCAAGTATCCACTTATTTGTCAATCATTACAAAACAATCAGGTAATTTTATTTGCTGTTTCGTTTTTATCATTATCATCGACAATTTTCGTCAGATTACCGTTGGATTTACTTGCGTCTGAAAATCGTAAATCCACTTCAATGTCTCGGGCAATACATTCACATGGTTACCGTTTGCGGCGTCGAAACCGGGGAACAATCGATCAGGCCGCGAGTGCGTTGCGTTATCTCATTCGCCATTCGGAACAAACAAATTCAATTAGGATTAAGAAATTAAAGCACAGCTCAAAGGCACCGCCGACCGCTTCCGATGATACCCGAAAGAGTTCGTTGACATCCGATATCGAATCCACATAAATTACGGACTACTTGTCTTTTAATTGATCGAATCAATTAGCTGACAGGTCTTTGTCCGCAACCGTTTTTGTCAGTTGTCTTCTACTTACTACAGCCATAAAATACGTGTGAATAAAATGTCGTGTATCACCGCTCCGATCTACAATATTTTGAGCATTCATCCTCCACTCTAACAGCCTTCTTCAGGCCATCAGAATACTAAAAATCTTATCCTGAGAATTTAACGGACCGAATTTAGACGCGCGTAAAATACTGTTTTTTATGATGTGAAACTCGCGGCCAATTGACGCGCGTTGCTTCTGTGTTGCGTTTATTTCGCCACGATGTTCTCGCAAACCATAAAAAACTTGCGCGCAATTGTAAGCGTTTTTTTCATTGCAATAAGAGCCGTAGTGAATTGCGCGAGATGACTTCTTTGATGCTACTGTTGAAGCGTAATACCTCAAAAAGTGAAGTACGTGAGAAAGGTTGTTCTACTTAACGCACCTTTGACACAATATCCAATGTTTTGAACTCGTAGTTGTAATTAAAGCAATGTTTCACGTAACTTTGCACATCGTAAGCAGGCGTCGTATGTAATTTTTGATGTGACCGTACGACATTCACACCATAAAAACTGTGTTTTATGATGGCATTCGTTGACATACGAAGCCGCTTGTGTTTACGACCGTGACTCATCTTTATTCTGTGCTAGAACGAGTGTTCGTATAAACTTGTAGAAGCGTTAGCTTGCTGTTCTTCGTCTATGCAACAAATTTATAAGAGCTCGTTAAAAAGCAAGTCAACAAAATGAGCCACTAGTTTATTGCCCGCAATTTTTGTCTCGATTTTCTACTTTTACACTCGTACGCAGTAAAATGTTACACATTTAATAAAAGCACCAAGATTAAATTAAAGCAATTAAGCGAGAATATCTGAAATGATACCAATTATAGCGATACTATAAATATTGATTTTATATTTATTGCAAGCGTCCCGCTCGATATAGAAATACGAAGGCGTTATTTACGAGACGTCAGCTATAAGGGGTAGTCGCAGAGCAAACTACTTTTCCTCCGATCGAGTTTTCTCGCGAGGACCGGTCACATCACTTAGAGGAAACTGTCGTTTTCAATCGTAGAACCGGAGCGATGATTCCCCTTATCAAATTACGGGTCTTGTCGGATAGTGAAAATTTTCCCACATTTTCTCAGTGTACATCGGCGTACAGATGATATAAATCGGGTGAAATTGTTGGTTGTGCCGGCGCGGCCGCCGCTCGAGGCTGCTAATGGGTGGTTATTTGTAAGTTTTCACTGGACGCCCGTTACGCGCCATCGAGCTCTTTCCTCCAACTCGACCGCTGTGACGCACGGCCACCATTTTTGCCTATAATCATAACACTTTCGTTTCATACACAAAAAAAACGGAGACCTCTAGTTTAAGACGAGGAAAGTAAAAGTTCAGTCTCTCTGTGTAGGAGTTGATAAATCAGAAATGAAAAATGTTACTAATAAAAAGACACTCATGAACCATAATTCCATAGTAGAATGACACAAATGTCTTAATATAACATTTTTAATTGGTTGTTGCTCAATGTGTGACTATTCGGAGCGGTTGCCTTGGAGAACAGTTCGTATCAATTATTATTAGATAGTGATCGGTATGCAGTATTCGGTAACAGCCCCCTGCTGTGCCCTGTTGTGAACTTATCTCCTTAAGTATTGACCATCGAAAGTCGATTAAAAGATCAAGATCTTTTATAGTCTTTTTCTATTGTCCCTAAATTGCGCAAAAAGTTGCGTGCCTCGACTTGTTGCGTTACCTTCGATGTATCAATAAGATTTTTGAAGAAACTTTCAGGGAGCGAAAGATTCAATGTTCCTGTTTGTTTGCTATATTTTTTGTTCAAATGTTATAACAATATAGAATCTGCGTAGGTATTCAATAACTCCAATACTTTTGTAGCCTATGATAAATTATGTTGAACCATTATGCATACTTTGAGTATTACCAATAATTCAGAGACCATCTTAATCAAATAAAATTTTAATAAGCTCATAAAGTCGATAATCTTCTTCAGTTTAAAATTAATTCAAGATATAAAACATTATTTATGTGTGCATTTATTATTGAAAATATTCTCCGGTCAATAGGTTTTATAGACTTCCCGATGTAATGACAGCGGTATAGAACGGGATTAGTGAGGCTATTACGCGGGGCACGGCCGCCGCCGGCCACGGCCGCCGATCCACTGAGGAAGTTAGCCACGCCGCGCCTAGTGCGCACGCGCAAACCGCGCAGGGGTGCAGCTTCCGACAAACGGTGTTTTTTTAATTAACTCCGTTTAAGGCTGCGAAAAGATTCATTTGGTTCGAAATGTATTATGTAACGAACAACTATGCAGTTGATAGACAGATTTAGAGCAATCGTATGCTAAAAAGGAAAGAAAAAAACTTAGAAATTATTGATAACGGGTTACATTTTTAGGCTTTGAAAAAAATCGTTAACTTACTTATGTTGTAACTGTATTGAGCAAGTTTCGTACACATACATGTACTATCTGTATGTAAATATATGAAGTGCTGTAGAGCTGAGAACTGAATAACAGTTCGTGATTACATACATTGTGTGAGTTACTTTCAAAACCATTTCTCAAATTCGGCTTGAAGTTTAAAGTAACATCCTTAGGCTAAAGTTTAGTTTACGCAGCGGCCGTAGGGTACAAACTCTGATTTAGTATTTGAACAAAGCTTCGCCGCAACACGCCCGCGGCCATCGAATGTCATTCCGGGATTCAAAATTAGTTTCACGTCTCGACAACCCTGAAACGTACACTTTGACCATAGAATATTAGTACCAAACACGGCCAGAAGAAGTTATAAACATCAAACCATATCAGTTTGGCTATATATTCTAGTAAAACGAGATAAAATTAAAATAAAATGTAAATTGAAGAACTTTTATGGTCAATTCCGCGCTTTGAATGTGCAAAAGTTTACGCCAATTTACAGATTGGCTCTCGAACTTAGTAGTGTGTAGCAATTACATGTTAAAAACCGTGAGAAATATTGTGGAAATGTAAATAACTAGTGGAAAAGTAAATTTGCATCTTTTTTTTAATTTTCAAATTCCTATTTACGTCAATTTTCTCCCCGAGTGCTTAATCCCACGTAGAGACAATCGCTAAAACATGAATGACAGCAAAATATCTAAAACATTCCGTCTTATCTCAACATGTTTATAGCTTACCCATTTACAAATATTTGAATACATATTTTGCAACAGACTATGGTACAGTGTTCGCCATGACTGCGCCACTCTATAAACTAAGATATTCAGAATGCCGATACCAAATTACTTCCAAATACTTGCCGATCAGATCTACGATACTATCTGGGTTTAAAGACAATCTCAGTTCGAAATCGGGTATTCAATTATGTCAGCAAACACTCGTTTGGATATATTTTGTGTCTGCGGCGCCTTTTTGGTCTTCCATTCAATTCTGAAACCTATTGTACTGTTCGTGTATTAAAATTTTGGCACAATAAACTTTAGATGAACATGAACGTTGAACAGCTCTATAGTAAAGTATTTATTCAATAAACTGACGATATATGGTTTCAAATTTTCATTTCAATATATTCCCATTGATTTCTGATCAAACAGACACATTTATCAAGATCGCATACGCTTCAATCGTAGCGACTATTAAATGCAGTCATGCTGTTTCAATGGATGCTCTATTGAATGTGTTCGACACTAAATACACGTGCTTCGTTGCATCATACGCGCTTTATTAGGCAAAACTGATATTTATTGACTTCACTCTCGTCTGGAGATTTCGTCGCTAGTTCATATGGTTCCTGATTTCTGAATATGGATTACATCAATCATATCGTACCTATATTAAACTACAACTTTTTTCGCATACTTTAGTATTTGGGAAATAACAAAAAAAAGGGTTTTTACACTACTTAAAATGATTTTTTTCATATTTTTCTAACAGACACAGTTGAAATCTATCATCAGAATGCAAACCGGGTAATCCATATAATCATTTCTGGATAAAGGACAACACTACATCTCAAACAGCAATCTTAACCATTTCACATTACGGCCTGACAGTTAAAACCAGTCTGCTCAAATATAAGTGCCTGAAGATTGTAAAGCCTACATCTCAAATTTGCCGATTACCTAAAGATACGTCAAGACTGACGTCCCGATGCACATACTGAATAGGACTTTGATTATTCGAGCACGATGTTCGCAATATTAGTGGTCTCGCAAACTCACTCATGTCCTTAAAATAGATAACCTCAAAAGATTAGGGACTTGACAGCCTAAAGCCACAAAATAACATTTATAGTCATACAAGAATCTTGATACTTGAGTTGACATGAATAATTTATACGATACTTAACTTTTCTTGTTAATTACACCATTAACTTCAAGGGTCTATAATCATGACCTCAACTAAATTACACCTAAGCGCTCATTTTAGGAGAGTAGGCTACCTCAAAAGCTGTCCAACTTGTCTTATTACACAAAAATATAATGTGATTCAATATCGATAGTTACTGTGTCGCAAATTAGGATTATGTACATACAAATCAGTTTTCGTAACGTATCAAGCCGCTTACATCCGCCGTCTCGGTGCCTCGGTGCATTAAACAGCAAGCGTGGGCAGATCCGTCCACATTTCTATGATGAATCGGTCGCCGGCGCCGCCATGTTACGAAAATTCGCCACAATTTGCATATAGATACGATCCTACGAGACTGCGACGACGCTTGAACCTCCAATACTTCACAGCATTGTTACAAGCATTATTTATCTAACGACCACCACACTGGTCCAATAGCCGCACAATAAACATCGCAATTGACGCCTACTTATCGACGCTGGCGAATTACTACAATGTTGTAAACATAATTTACAATGCAAATAATATTAAAAATATGTGCTTACCGCATATTTGCTCAAACACTGAATAAGTTAAGACATCGTCAACATTTCAATGCAAATTTTATACATGGTTCTTTACTCAATGTTTAGTCTGCCAATGCGGGCTACGAAGCCTTTTAGGAATCTAAGGAACTCGTCCATTTTGTATAAGTCAAGTTGTATTTGCTTTGATAATATTATAGCTCTCGTTGGCATGTGCGAAACCTCACATTACGGCCCTTATAAATACATCTTTGAATTCCCATACATATTAAACATTTTTTTTGAATAGAGGCTCTTATCAGAAATGTCTACATATGTACATTTAGCTCAACTTCTCTTATAAATTACTTTTATGTGTGGGAAGTGCAAAAAAATTGAAAGTGCTTAAGTGAACTAAAATTTGCGGCACACCCTTATCTGAACAGTTTTCTACTGGTATTCGAGGAACATTCATCTTTATCAAATTTGATAAAGAATATAATCCATACCTCTTTTGATATACAAGTATGATTAAGAATCCCGCTACACGCAATGACCTCTGTTGTTAAACAAAGGCTGGTACACAATGTATCGGTCAGCTGTTTTGCAACGGCATTAGAACGTCATACGTAACGAAAGCGCGCGCTTGATTGATGGCGGACGCGTGGGCGGGAGACACACGCTGAAAATGCGCGCCAAATTACACGCTGCGGCGTAGGGTTGTGCCTTTTAATAAATGATTTATGTGTAACTATAATTTATGGGTGTGAGAATGTTTTGTTGATTTTCCTGTTTTAACTAAATTGTGTATTGCAGTATAATATGTTAAGCAGTTACATTTAAGTATCCGTTATTGATTGGAATATAAAAATACGAATTTAACACATTTTCAACTTATCGATATCGTGATATTTAAGTAAGTAAATTTACATACTTACAATTAAAAAAAAAGTTATAGCGGTAAATTATTATTATGATTTGGTTTACAATAAAATTAGTGGCAACCCTAATATAAAGTATTATTTCAAATTTGATGATCGGTGCAGACATAACAGTTCATGCAATGACATTGAGCTATCATGTGGTCTATACTTAAATTATATTTAATTTCATTCAACATTATGAAACTTACAACTAAACTAACATAATTACTAAAATATGAATTTATTGCAACATAGCATATTAAAATCTGTAAATAGATTGTTTCATATAACCACGGTCAAAAATGTTCCACCTACGATAGAGCCAACATTTTGTGAGGTCCAACCAGCATCCAGAATCCAAGTTGCTGGTTGCAGATTTAATTCTTTACGTCGACAGACATATGAAAAAAAGCAGACAAATACAAAGCCTCTCATATCCTTAGCCCATAGCTGCGATATTTAGTAATACGCTTTTCTGCATTCAACTCTCAAACACGTCTGTGACAATATCCGTTACGAAACATTACAGTCACACAGACATAAAATATCGTAATTATTATTAATTGTTAATTAACAGAAAGCGAGTCAAACTCTAATAGTTTATAGTATAAACGTAACCGGCGTGACTGTGCCTGATAGAATATTAAACAGTAAATGTATTTACGTGTAATGTATACTGTTTCAAATTTAATAGCGCATCGCACGCGCTGCGCACGCGCCGCTAATGATCCGCGCGATTCTGCTACCTCTATCAACTTTATTCTAATCGTTCGAATTTTGTTTATATTTTGAACTTTATTTCTTTAGCTTCAGAGTTTTTTGATTTTTGTTTGATTGTTTATTTTAATTGATTTTAAGAATGATGCAGGGGTTATTATGTAAGAGCGAGTTAATAAATAAAATATTAAAATGTGGAATTGTGAATTGACGTATTTAGTGTTTTATTAAAATAGACCACCTATGGTGTTACTTTCGAATCAAATATCAACTTAGGTAGGTAATTAACACGTCAAAATAGGTATATTTACAATCCAACATAAAGTATAAAGTAAGCTACACAAAAATGATCATTCAAAAGTACTAAACTTACCAATAACAAATACACCCAAAAGCTATTTCTGCTCAGGAATATTCCATTCATAAATAACTATTACACGATGTTGCAGAATATCATCTAACGACCTTTGGATGTAACGCCCATCCATCTCTCGAGTCATTTTTACAAACCGTATTTAATTGTATTCAGTACCGACTGGCCGAGCGTAAACCAGTGAAGAATCGCATTCAATATTTAAGGTCGATTCAGACATTAAACGGATATTTGTATACAATAAGAGACTAACGAATTGTATGTAATACGGTTAATAATTTTAATCAGCGTATAGTTGATTGATTGATATAGTTGTGCTTGTTTTATATCGATGTAAGATGTGTTGTAATGTGTGAATTGTGTAGCCCAGTGGTAAGACCATAGGACTGCCGAGTCAAAGGTCTCGAGTTCGATACCAAGGCACGCAGGGACTTTTTGTATATTGCGATAGTCTTTTAGATGAAATAGTGAGCTCTTATGAAAATATTCAGACTAGATCCTAGACAATGTAACTTTGTCTAGAAAGGCGGTTTACGTAATACGTCTAGCGTTCTAAAATATCATTATTAATAAAAATACATTTACATTAAGGCTAGACGACTTGCCTCCTACACGGTAGCTTAACAATCATTTACAATTTCAATAAAGAAAGCAGACATTCAGACAGATAATATTAATGCACTCAAAAAACAATAGATCTCAATCTAAATCGCTATACCGTTATAATGAAAAATAGAAAATAAATAGGAGCATGGATTCTGTAGCTTGAGGCGTTCTCAATTATCTTGCTTCTTCAGTTATATGCATTAGTCTATACTAATATTATAAAGAGGAAATATTTGATTGTTTGTTTGACACGAATAGGCTTCGAAACTACTGGTCCGATTTGAACAATTCTTTCACTGTTGAGAAGCTACATTATCCCCGCTAAACATAGGCTATAATTTATTTCAAAAATATTAGGGTTCCGTAAGAAAACTGCGATATTGCAACCCAAGGTGTCATAACTTATATCTTCCAACCACGCGGACGACGTCGCGGGCAACTGCAAGTATAACATATTTATGTTGGACATTAGTTGCTCGTCGCTATCCGAGCAATTGAAAATCGTTTTCATTTGTTATGCTCGCGTAATTATTCATATGCTGTTGGCACGAGCACCATGTCATGTAATCAAGCGAGCATCATTTGATTTGCTGGCTTTTTTCTTCGTTTTCTGCTTTGGAATTTTATAATCTTATGGTCCATGAAATGATCAGATCTAACTCGTAATTTCACAAGATTTAGTGAATAGTTTTTGGATTTTTTAAGGAAAAATGCATTTGGGATTTTAAAAAACGTTCGATATTTAACTAGATAATTATTTTTTTCATGAAAACGCAGTGACTAATATGACATCGACAAAATTAATTCAAAATATTCTCGAAAAACCAGTCTCGAGACCAATCATGAAATCAGATGCTCAGGAATTTATTTCAGTAATTACTTATCAGATTTATCTAAACGTAGTTGAGTTACACGTCTATTCTAATTAGGACGCATTAAATTATCATCGTAAAATGCGTCGATACGGTCAGGATTCGTGCGTCGAAATCATTTAGCGTTTGTGAAGTCGTAATGTACTTAATTTTATGAGACAAATAGCTCTTCATAGATCTTCAATAAAATATGAATAGGTTACTAAATTTACACCTATTTGATCAAGATGCTTTTGACGTGATATTACTTTTCTAGCCAAAGTTGAGTTTCAATTCAACTTCTTATAGTGGTATCAAACATAAAAAACAACTAATAAATAAAAAAAATAGATTTAAAGAGTGACGTCATTTATCAATCACAGCGTCTCATACTATACCTTGTAAAGTATTTAGTTGAATTTATAAGTTACTTTCACTTATTCTGTAAAAAAAAAAATGTAAAATATGTATCACGTCACATTACTTCCGCGGGAAATTCCAATTAAAACAAGAAAAAAACAAAACGCATAACATTGAAATTAATAAGGAAGTCTATAAGACATACGTATAAAATAAATTGTAGAATTGAGTATAATGAGTCAGATCTGAGTCAGAAATCCCTTGTAATCCATGCCCTTGGCATTTAAAACCATCTTTTTAGGACCGACAATGCACTTAACTCCCACAAAAGCGATGGTAAAAAGCGTAATCGAGGATATGTGGTCATTATACGAATGTAATGAACAAATGAACGGAAATATCAAGATGGCTTTGCACCTGGGGGTCTACCACCACCTCTCAAAGTGATATTATTGAAGTTAGTAGATGATTTTTATAAGAAAAAATTGCTCCCGCTCCAAAGCTAATGCTTGTGTCGCGGGGGCTTCACAAATATTCAAGATACCCAGATTTAGAACAAGCATTTCACTTGTTGACTCACAAAATTATGTTGTTTCGATTCTAAATCTAAGAATTGAGTATGTTATGTAGGGATGTGATTAAATGGAAACAAACAAAGAAAAGGTAATATGTTTTAAACATAAAATCCCTAAAGTCTACAGACACAAACTTTAAAAACGCATTATCAGACACTTATTCAACAATGATTGCCATCAAAAAATCGTGTTTAAGTAATTGTGGTAGCGACAACATTATGTTTAATGTTCGTTGGAATCGGACATGCGTAGGCGCCGATACAGACGCAATGATGAACAACAGCTCAATTTGTTTCGTTTATCCGTAGGGTTGGCACAAAACTCGAAAATTTTACGATACCACTCAATAAAGTTATAAAGCTTATGGACTTTAAACGATAACATTAATATTTATTAGATTGTTTATTCGAAGTTTATTTATGTCTAGATATTACGTGGTACATCTCGTAAAATTAACAATAAAACCTAAGTGACTTCAAAAGCTGACCATGTGTGGCTAATACTTGAATTTAGATTACTCATAATTTTGGTGCATAGTACTTGTTTATTAGCAGATTTACCTTAAACGATTGTAAGGTTAATTTCAACAAATATATCAATTTTCGACGATTACGTACATTTAATACCCATCATCTATTTATAACACTAATAAATACCAGATTTACCTGGTATAATTTTATTACTATTACACTCGAGTGACAGCCCTACAGCCAGCGCATCATGCAAAGACGAGTCGAATTTCTCCGAAACTTTTACGAAGCATCGATATTTCAACTAGACAGAAATTTTCTTCCCCAATCGCTGATTTATGAAGGCATTCAAACCGATGTCTTCATTGAGTAGCTTCAGGCAGGTCGTGAGTGGGAGTAACTTTGATGACCCGAAAATACATTCAGGGTTGCAGATGAAGCAATAAATCAAATTCATTGTGCGTAAGTCGTAATACTCTCTTTTGTGTGACCGTCGAACATTTATCATCGCGATCAACACACCTTGCAACAATGGCGCACGACTTTTTTAATATATATTTTTTATTTAAAACAAAGCCATATTTCATTGTATAACTAGCTGGAGTCATGACCTTAACGATAAAAGTAACAAAAACAATTTCAGCCAGAATTAAAAATCTGCGTTAAAAAATAAAACAATTTAAATCCGTCAATTCTTTTAAATCCACATAATCTATCCTCCACAGCGGTAGGTCAGACGAAACTAAACCTTGCTTGAACGACAAACGATCGCACTAAATAAAGCATCAGCGAAGCCCGCCGTGGCGACGGCCCATAGCGAACGCCTAGGGCCGATAAAGATTCATCAGAACAGTAAAACGGGCATCTGGAACACGATATTTAATGAGCTTCCTCATTCAAATATCAATTTAAACTTAACCGCATCCAATTAATTGTAGCAGTCGGTCGCACTAACTCACATAAACATATTTAGTGCACCTACATTGAAGCTTAAGGCTTTAAAGTACTTTAAACCCAGTTTATAGCATCATAGACAGACTAAGTAGAATTCGCTTCATTAGCACGCAAGATCGTTTATTTTACCACACTTGATTGTAAACATTGCAAAGCGAACTAGAATCAAAGCCTATCGAATTTCAACTAATGTAAGCCAGCTAAGAGAAATGTTAACTAGCATTTATATTTATTGCATATTGGTAATATAACCAAAATAGGAGTAAACTTAGATGTTACGTTGGAAATTGTGGTGTCATTATAATAATTGTGTACCCATTCCTAACTAATTCGAAATATTTAAATAACATGTGCTATAACTCAGCAGTTGTCACATGCCTATTATTTGAAAAGCATTCGATCGTTAGTATTCGTATTCGATGCTGATAATACTAATAAACACCGCTAATGGGTCATAGGGGCACGTTAGAGGAATCCAAAATGAAATTTACCGTTTTTCGGAGCTAACATAACCATTCACTGAATCCAAGTAACCTAGAGCAAGTTCCAAGTTTCAAACAATAGTTGTATGTAACGAGGAAGTGGTTTAAGCACCAAGTTATCGATAGTACCTAAGTGCAGTGGACAGAGGGCAGTGTCGCATGCACCGTTGTCCGTGCCCCCCTTGCATGCTTTCACCACTCGCTTCCCGATACATCGATAACAAGCGTTTGGACTGCACTAGTACCAGTTGCTAGGAGCTTTCGTTTCCGATGATAATAGACTGGATTAGGAACCATATCTCTGCAATTACGTAACAATAGTATAAATCTACCTTTGAATATTCTATACTGTTTCTTAACAGCCTGTTACGTTAATCTACTTACCCGAGATATTCGAGATTTCGTTGCAATTTATGTAGATTTAGTAAAAAGAAAATGCACTGATTAAAAAAGCCGTACCAGTAAACGACTTTGATAAGTAATGGGGATACGTGTTATCGTAACTATAAAATGTATTTAAAATCGCGGAAATTCGGCAACTGTAATACAAGAACTATCTATAATTGAAAAATTATCTTTAAGAAGTAACATTAAATGTCCTTTTTATTTAGATAGCATTAAGTGAATTTTTATTAAGTAACACTAGCTCAAGTATACTGGGATGTGTAAACGAATCATCAAAGTATTTTCCGTCGGCACAGGCGCTTGTCTCGTGTTACTTATACAGAGGTACACAACAAATGCCTTCGGGCTCTCTTTATTTACCAGTTTTATGGAACGTGCTCCAAACTGTACCAGTTGTAGTCTAGTTGGTACAACCCGAACATCTGTAACGTTTGCAGTTTATTGATAGTGAATGTTAAGAATCTTTTACTTTAATACAACCATTTCGATGCTACTGAGTCTATAATTGGACTATATCACTTCTAGCGATAGTTTCTAGAAGGTATACAATTTTGAATAAAAAAAAGAACATCAAATATTTCTGGAACAAACTTCACACTTAGCATTTCACGTTGGGCCTTCTTAATATAAATACACTAGCTGTTGCCCGCGACTTCGTCCCCGTGGGTAGAAGATATAAGTTATGTTTTATACCTGCCCTGTTTTTTTTTCACATTTTCCATTGTATCTTCGCTCCTATTAGTCGCAGCGTGATGGTTTATAGCCTAAAGCCTCGATGAATGGTCTATTCATCACAAAAAGATTTTTTCAATTTGGACCAGTAGTTCCTGAGATTAGCGCGTTCAAACAAACAAACAAACAAACAAACAAACTCTCCAGCTTTATATATTAGTATAGATATATAGATATGTGTTAGTAAGTCACACTCACAATATCATTAAAGGAATTAATTCAAGACACTTTCTTCAACACATACAATACTCCTTTCTTATATTTCAAGTGAATGTACAAAGTTAAAACGTTGAGATGTAATCTGTCAGTCCTGCTTCTCCTTACGCAACATCGCTGCTGTTTCAACATGTCACTAAAGTTCCAAAATAATTCGTGTGTCGGTGTGTAAAACTTCCAATTTACGCGTATTCGGTGTTTTTAAACTCACTTTCCTTCGAGAGGTTGGTTCGCAAAAGTTTACGAGGCGATAAAAATGTTGTCAGCTCCTGCACTGATTGTGGAGTGGCGGTCGTCGTGAACAATACGTACAACCTTTTTTGTTGGTCTAATTGCCGACATGCGTCGACTTCAGAACCTAAATTTATTTACTCTTATAGTCATTTCTCCTTCCGACGGTTGGCAATCGTCAGTCGTGGTAGTCGTCAAGAAATTATTCAAAAAGTTCTTAAAACTATAAGAAAATAAAATGAAGAAGTACAATTTCCAAACTTATATTTGAATACATACATTAACGCAACTCTTTAAAACTGCAAATGCTACTTAACAACACAAAGCCATTGACAATATCAAAGTCAATTGTTGTTAAACTCTCAACAAAATTGTATTTTAGTGGCCTGTTGGTCGTGGTCGTGGGTTCGATTCCCACCCGGGACAAAATAATGTTTTTGTGATGAAATGGCGTTTTGTAAAAGTTAGGGAATATTATTATTATATTTAATTAAATGTAGGCAACATATTAAAATCGGTGGCTTTCTTATCTTACTTGATATGACCTTTCCGGTGACATTAACATTTATCTTTCATTACCTTTTATTTGCAACAAATGTGTTAACTTATGTCTTGGCGATAAGTCGAACGGTTGCGACATACAACCTTCTTCCTCGTCTTTCCATGAATGAGATGAATAAGTGACATATCACGTCGATGGAAGGTGACATCTGTGCTCTGACGTCACTGTGAGTCAGCCTCCAAACTGTCGAAGTCCTAAGTAATGTAAAACAAAATAATACAAAAAAAACGCGCTTGAGTGTAAAAAAAATTAAACCCACCACTTTGTTACTGAATTAATATTCTGCGAATATTGTAAATAAGTCATTTGCGGTGATATTTTTAACGGCATCTTTAAAAAACAAAAAGATTTTATTAGGTAACGACTAAAATTAAATGCAACTTATAATCTTTTTCCTAAACTGTTTGTACCACGACCATACCAATAATTCAACTAAATCGCTATAAAACAACACAACTAATATAAAAATGTTGACATAATAATTATGTGACGTGAGCTCGCACTAAAGCCCCCGCCTTGCCCCACTTCGCAAGCGGGTTAATTACCGCGATCACTCAATGCTGAGATCTTCATACGATATACTGGACGATCTCTTTATATGAATAACCCATCTCGTGTTGTACATTGAGTGAATATGTAATTAAGGTCCAGTAACGTATTACTTTATTTGGGTAATTTATAAAAAAATGAATTAAGGGGCAGCTGTAAAATATTATTTATTGATTAAGCTCGAGCAATGAGCTTTGCGGTGAGAAATTATTAAGGTCAGTTGTGATTATAAAACTAAAATGTATCTTCCAATGAAGACAATGGCTGCAGTCGAATATCCAAGCAGACAGCTGATTTATGACGTTTGTAAAAAACAAAGACACGCCATGGAAGCGTTAGTCATTTGTTTAAAGTTATATTTGTGTAACGAGCGCTTCTCCAAATTTGTTGATGTCTACATTATGAACGACCTCATACTTAACATTCCTATCCAATCAACCAGTCTAAAGGTAGCTTGGCAAAGCATTAAACTCTAAGGATTAATGCCCACAAAAAGTTGTTCTACCACAAAGGTGATATTAATTAAAAACTGAACTATATTCGATGTAGCTCATCCACCAGATAACATACTGCCAATTTATTTAACAACTTCAAATAGATTCACAAAATCGTAAATTACTAAATCAAGCTTTGAAAACTGGAGCACTTTTATCAAATATTTATAATATGCCAATCATACGCATTTACGACTTTATTCATTGATTTATTTATATTTATTACATCGGAGTTAGAAACTAGTCGCGGTATCCGGAGTTACTGCCTTATGCGGCTACCAAAAGTTCTCATTATATTATCACCTCAAAAATCGTATTCATTGCTACCGTATATGGTAGCATTTGTTTTCATTATGCCGACTGTCAAATGTATCTTGTAAGAGTTTGATTTTTCTAATAAAATTCACTCGATTTATCGTGTCTTGAAGTACTATTTGTCCCCAAAAAGGTTGTTTATTTTCTTACTTGTAAGCAACAAAAAATACAGCTACCAATTAAAGTAAATTGAACTTTATATAGTACGATGCTTGTAAAATTCCTCTAAGTCACATAAAATAAAATACCCTCATTGAATCGGACATACGATGTGATACAAACTCATTTCATCAATCAACATGTTTTCGAGATAGAGTTAAGGACCCGAACTTTTTTTGTTTTACGACTATTGACTATTTACAATCGATGTTTATCGAGTGTCTCCTGAATTCCGAGTAGCTGGAACTATAAACGTTCGCAATCAAACCACGGCAAGGCAATAAAGTCGATTTTACTTCAATACGTCGTTTCAACTCTATAAAAAAGTAATCGATCATTTTAATTGTTCATTTTATGGAGATAACTATGTCCTTAGGGTATAATATTAATATGCTCGAGTTTTTATACATATTTTGTAAAAAATATTCAAATTTACGTAATGGATAATTCCGGGATTTGGATTCGTTTATATTACGCTTAACAACTGCGTGGTCTTCAAATGAGTTTACTTTACAAGTTTTAATTTCATCCATTTTATGTGTTACGATTTCCATACATGGAAACTTAAATGAATGTTTGTTTGTCATTTTATTATATTGGTCATTATAGACTTGTAAATATCCAAATGTATTCAAATTTGATTGCGTTAATTAACACATTATTTCATATAAGGTCATAATGATCATTTTATTCGTTCACACCTAGTCTTTTATGATTGACGAAGTGCCTCTTACGATCTATATAAGATGTCATTTTATAACAGCACCAAAATGGTTACATCCCTAAAATCTAGTCTATTTGTTTAACCACATTGTTGATTTGCATAACCTGAAAAATACACTAAATGACCTCAGAAATAAATGACAAAAAAAAACAAAGATATGACCGGAATCTTAATCAGAATTCCCTTATTAAAGGCATAACTAAAAACAGTTTTTTACACAGAGCACCCCACATTACCCACCCCTCACCACCTCCTTTATGCTATGCCTGTGGAGAAAAAACGGGACAACAAACCTCACAGCAATGAAAACCATGCATTACATTTTATATGGTAATCGACGTCTGCTAAAGTCAGCCGCCAGCGAAAGCTAGTGTTATAATAATGTATCTCATTAACAATCACGCATATGTAACATACAGCCAAAATGTCTCGGTGTTGAATTTCACAATGTTTTAATTGCTGGCGGGGTTCAAGTCTTTATGGAGCGATGCCGACTGCCGATTACCGCCGATTTTTAATTGAATTATGTTTCGTTACGATATGACCGCTGACAAATACATATTACACGAACTCCAATGGTAATACAAGACGCAGAAAGAATCAACTCGATTAATTTAAATATCGAACGGATACGGTAAGTGGACATTCGTGCTGCAGACTTACGCATTGAGGAACGATAAATAAAAAATAATTGCGATCAAAGTTGTTAAAACTGTTAAAGTTCACGAATTTCCACACTTTATTGCTGTACAAAGACAGTTCTACATACTGAATGTTGATTCGATAAGATGCTCTACTTTAATTAGTTTAATGAAAAGTCTAATTGAAAAAAAAAATACAGAAGATGCTCCACTTGAATAAATTTAATAGAAATTCTAATTGAAAACTAATTCACATAAATAAAAATATTTCATAGTTAATCGAGTAACGCGTAATAAAACTCGAAGATTCTAAATATGTTTTATAGAGTACCCTAAATTTTGATTAGCTTTAATGTTATATTTGTGATATTATTTTACAGCGCATCAATACTTTACAATCGAAATAACTACTTTAGTAGGTTTATGACCATTCTAATTTGATATAATTCATCAAGCGCGTTCATAAAGACGGGTAGATAATTGGTTAATATTTTATGGACAAGAACTACGTACTGGGTGACCTGTAGCTGCACCTGTTCGATTTTATATAGATTCGATATAGCGAAAACAGTTTCTACACACATTAAACGTCGGTACTCGTAACTTCATCAATACCAACCTCCGCAAAT
The DNA here is from genome assembly GCF_003590095.1 of Trichoplusia ni. Classification (NCBI taxonomy): domain Eukaryota; kingdom Metazoa; phylum Arthropoda; class Insecta; order Lepidoptera; family Noctuidae; genus Trichoplusia; species Trichoplusia ni. The sequence continues at coordinate 8,014,474 of NC_039478.1, read as the reverse complement.
CTTTACTCGTTCAGTCATAAAATAACCATCAAAGTTCACAATTTCCCATACTTCAAATTCTCGGTAAACCATTACAGATACGAATGACTCAATAATTCATAGTTTGCAGATAAATTATACGTAATATGTATAGTTACGTCGTCCGGTCAAATATGTGCATCCTGAATTGCTCACAAAGGTGTTTTATGCTCGTGGCCTTAAATAGACCTAGAAATCTTCATTCCTGAATATGAGGACACCAATAAAAATAATTCTCCTTGCACTAACTATAGGTGTAGGTACATGTGAGCGTCAGGTGGGCACCGCGTCGCTTTCATTAGCCCGGCCGGGCGTGAGCGCGCCGGAGCAGACGTGTCTTGCGCAAATGTGTACCACGGTTTATTGGCCACATGAAATATTATTAGTTTTCAATCGCGTCCGCTTGTCCGGCTGTCCGTTCGGTTGTCGCCGGATGCGTGTCTAACTATATTGATGGGACCAGTCTGCGCGCGATTATTGCGCTATGCCAATTTCACTCCGCGCGTACGAACCGTTATAATTGCACCAAATAAATGAACACCCTTTAAACTTTATTTAATACGTTCCTTCAATCACGACAGCCAGAAAAAGAGTCAAGAAAGTGCAATACAATTTATACACCCAATTAAATTAGAGTAAAAACAGCTTCGATAATGAGGCAATCAATAAGGTATGTTTTACAGTGGCGTGTTTCTTTGAAGCGTTTTTCGTTTAACAATGATCGAATTTAGCTCAAATTAAAGTTTCGTTAAAATACTGAACTTTGAATATGCATGTCGGCGGCAAGGAATTTAATGATAAACATAAATTTGACAGAAGCCTGTTTACCGTGAGCGCGTCGCCTTAACGAGACATCTGAATCAAAGACAATGGGTGGTAACTGCCGCTTAATTGATTTGTTCAGGCGGCGTCGGGCCGTGTAGCCCGCGCCGAGCACGTGGTACTAACTTATGACCGTTACGTAAACCAATAAGTATTAAAAATAAACCGGTAAATAAAAATTAATTGTGTCTGATCGCTCTCGCTGAGGCCTTCAATACATTTTTGTAATTTTATACGTGTTCTGTCATTCTGGAGGCCCAAAACGAAAGGCGTTCTTTCACAAATGCAGCTCTCATTTTGCAATACATATCAATCGCTCTGAAATTAAACATAAGCGTTTATTACATATTTTATGTAACGTTATTATCTCACTGAGTCAATGTTTGCATAACGCAGACCTACCGTATAATTTAGTGTAACTATTGAATATTGGAAGTTCATAAAATTTAATATAAAATCTATAACCATAAAACGGAATAATATCTAATGATGATTTAATGGTTGCCGTGGCCATCATAAACCGATATGTTAAACACGGTAATCCACAGTGCATTAGCGGGCAGTATGTGCGTGAGCCTGCTCAGTGGCGCGCGTCAATTACGTTGTTATCAACGAGACCACGTTTTGTCATCTAGGCCTACAAGCACACAACCTTACCATTACCAAGACTTGATGATTTTCCTTGTAACGCGACAAATTGCGGGCAGGATAATTCTAATAAAAATTATCAATTCTAATTGCGGCAAAAACTGGTATCTTGATAGTTATTACGAACATTTTCATTTATGTTGCTACAATGTTGGCCCATAATTCATCTTATCGATAAAAGATTACTGAATCGTCCGTTGGATTTCAAATTCTTCTACGTGTAAAAACTATTCACCAAGCAAGTTACTAATTATGATTTGAAGCATAAGTCCTGTCCGGTACTAGAATGTATTAAGTGTGAATATAATGATAGTTACGTAAGCGAAGTGAAAACGGCATGCGCCGCAGATGTCCCTCTAACAAGAGCGAGTGTCCGAGCGGTATCTAAATTCCGCACGACGAACGTGCGCCTGCGCAGCGGTGAAATCATTGCGGGGTTGCCAACTGTTGTGCTCTAGAAAAAAAATTTTGAGTTGTCTTTTATCATAATATGGAGAATTCAATTATTCTGTAATAATTCGATTTTATTTAATTTTAATTATTTAAAAATAAATATCCGTAAAAAAATGTGTACTTTGTATATTATTTTCTATAGAATGACCTTATTGCCACAGTATAGTTTGTAAGATTTAAGATTTTACCGGCAAAACAAGCGAACACCACAGCAATTTAACATCATCAACCATTATACATAAACACCAAAACTAATTACGTTTTACTTTGTTTCAGGTAATTATCAACTTAAAACACGAAAATCTTCTTCGTCACTTATACCAAAACATAAACGGTAACAACTTTATAAACGCTCCAAATGGTTGCGAGCCCCTGTCCAGTTTCACCGCAAGAACCAGTCCGCTCAGTCTCGTTGCTGATGCATCGATCCTCGCTAATAGTAATTAACGATACTACCCCGTGAAATCGAATTATGTCGACAAATCGATTCGCAATCATCGCTCAAACCTACTCGCGACAATTTATGATGTTTACTTGTAGTTAAATAAGGCGATACGTACCTTATTTAGATCTTGTGCGTGTAATAGGCTAATGGTGGATACTCATACCGTTTGTAATTAAAAGCAGCTTTTGAATTAAGCGAAATAGTTGAAATCTAATCAATCGATAAACGCCTACGAATTATCGATTGTTATCAGACAAAAATCACAACGTGTTCCAATCACTTTTTATAATTTCCTCTAGGCCAATGGCGATGCGAGACGGAAAAAAAACGCAATCACGTCTGAACGAACGTGTGGTAGGTCTCGAGTACATCATAAGAAAAGAAGGGAAAGTTTCACTCCTTATTATTAAGAGTACACATTTTTTTACGTAAATTGGAGTACTGCGCCCACCCTCTGAAACACGATCGCGACCAGCGTAACTTGAATCGCCACGCCTCCTTTAAAGTCATTACTGAAAATGTATGAAGATGATGCCTCGCAACAGGTCTCCGTTACCTGGCCGGTAAGTAATGATCTTGTTGCGTGTGGTCTTCCGCGTAAGAACCTCGAATTCGATTTTACGAATACAATTATAGTACGGTCAATAACGGCAAATTTACATACTAATGATCTAATTTCAATCAGAAATCTCAATTAACTAAGCAAAAAACACAGCAAATGATGTGCCAATTAAAGCGGAATTCAAATTAGGTATGTTGATTATATAATTACTTCAAGATATCGATGTCGATGAAATGGTTGTTATTTTCTACAAAAAATCACGACGGCGCTCTGCGACGGAATGTGACGACTACATGTATTTATCTGAGTTGTCCAAGTCTATCGTAAAACACTACAAGTGTACGAGATTGTGACTAAATAAAGAGCGGTTTCACCGTTAATGGCTACTTACATCTTCGGCACATCGGCTATACCTAATGTCAATACTAGTTTTATGACAGAGACACGATTTATCGATAGTCGATAACATCAACTATATTTCTAATGTAAATTTTCTTCAACATTGAAACATGTCGATTTCCCTTCCCTTTTCAGTTTTCCATTTAGAATTTGCATGAGACACGTTTATGTCTAAATACAATATTGACGCAAATATCTACATGACATACCAACTTTTCATAAATACTTAAAAGAGGAATATCAATAACGCATAAATTATAACCAATCTCATAGTCGACAAGTTGTAAGTTCACCTTTCTAAAAGCGTGTGTTGTATCGATATAAAATCGTATCTAGCGATGTCACATCACTCGGAATTAGTGCACGCTGGGTGGACGGACCAGATCAGTATGTAAAGCAGGTGCGAGGTTGCGCCGAGTAAGGCGTAATGGCTTGAAGGCTTTCCAGGAGACTTCCTCTGCTTAAGAGAAAGTCTTTCGACGCCTCTGTTCGGTGATTAAACTTATCAATAGTGTGATCTAATTGTTTTTAAGTAAAAGGATTTTCGACTTTAAAATGGTTATTTTGCGAAATAAGTTTTTAGGTTTGAGTGCGCATACAAGTCACACTTGTGTGTACTTTGACTATGAGAAGATGAAGGCTTTAATATAATGTACCGACAAAAAATAGTTGTCTTTGTAGAGGTGTACGTATTTATCGTCGTAACTAAAACAACTACCACGCTACAAAAGCCGGTTACATTAAAATATATTTGAGATAATTTTAATGCCCACCAAATATAATTGCTACTAAACTCTTTTTACCATTCCGAAGTCAATTAATAGTACACTCGATTATTACAAGCAATAAAAAAACTATCGGACTACCGCATTAAATAATGTGTTACAATAAATTTAATCGACTACCGATGCCACTTTGTTTCCGCTACGCGCCACTACGCACTACGCACTACGCGTCACACATTAATATTATTATTACGTAACTCCGAATCACTACATCTTGTTTCTTAGTAGAACAGGAAGGAGGCCGGTTCTCGTCATTATTAATTAAATATTATCGAAATCAGAGCTTTTTAACGTACAAATACAATCTTTCATTACTTTCAGAAAATTCCCAAAGGAAGCGGTAATTAGTTTGGCTCAAGATTTTGTCGTTTATTGGCTGTTAATGATAGATTACTTCCTAAACATTGTCATTTTATATCGATCAATTGAATGATACAAGTACCGTTGAATGGTGTCAGTGAAGAACATGCTTTCGCTATTTATTTTTTTGTAATAAATACGATTTTTATTACTAATGTCCAATATTCGTAATCATTTATGTGGAATAGATAAATAATTTGAATTTATCATTTTATCGTATAAGCTTGGTAGTTACCTTAAGTGAGGGTAGTACAATTATAAAACGAGAGTCGGACCTATTAAATCATGCCTACATTTCAAAGTAGAAAAAAAATAAAGACACAATATGTACCAAATAGGATACCATAGATTCTATAAAACAGATAGTGCTAATCTATGATACCTAACAAACATGAGTTTATTTGAGCTTCTGCAGTTAGTAGCAAATCAATAGCGGCGGGTTGCGCGTGCGCATCGGCAGCGGGCACCCCGCCCCCGCGCCATTGTGCGCACACCGCCATCTGTCGGCCGCAGCGCGCGCTTTACGACCGCACCGTAATACCCAGTTAGACTCCCTTTATTACTCCGCTGATGATTTCTAATAGATACCAATTCAGTTAAGAATAACAATATTGAATTTCTCGCGAACTTGCAGAACATTTATTTTAACTGTTAATACGGCTATAAATTTATCCGCCACCCAAGAATGTTAACAAAGTTTAAAAAGCTGAACTTTTCAATCCATTTTAAGTAACAACTCGAACAAATATAAAAAGATGTGTAACGTATATCGCTAAAGTACAAAAATCCGCATCGAGCTCATTATAAAGGAATAAACCTCTTTTACTCCAATTCAAGTCGATAAAACTTCCGAAAAATTAAGCAATGCTCATTCAATTAAGCCAGAGTTGCGCAATAAATCGAAGGCAACTTAACAGGATTACAGTGAATTACGAAATCATCCGTCACGTAAGATGCGAGCAAAGAGGCCGGTAACAAAGGTCCTCAAGTTTATTAATTAAAACCGTTGCTATTTAAACGCCAAGGCGAGTTCAATACTGTTTTTTATGTTCCCTTAATGAAGCCCATAAACGGTGCTGTCGTACGCTCCAGAATTTGCATTGATCTTAATGTAATTGCATATAGGAAATTTCTTCGTCAGTGCACCAATTTGGATCCAACTTGTCGGCTTGATATGTTGATGGGCCATTCAGTGTTTGATTGCCTCCGTGTAACACGTCACTTTTGTTTAGACTTTATTTATAGCAACTTTCTATAAGTAATTGCTTCTTTAGAACTGACTGTGTAATTTTAGTAAAGCGGGATTTGTGAGAAGGAACTAAGAATCGATATGGTGATCAACGATGAATTAAAATGTTTGGTATAAACTTTGACATTACTCAAAATAGTTGTAAAATGTTCGCTATTATATACGACGCATAATAACTAGAAAGTTAGTGAAAAATTACAAATGAAATTAAGGCTTTAAACTCGATACTCACTAAATCAAGAGTTAAGCAACATTGAAGTAAGGCACTTTGATAAACGATTATATAAATATGGAAACCTGCAAGCAATATTTCAGAAATATTGCAAATACAGTAGGATTCAAACTACAATTTAATTTACTGTGTTCTAAATGTGCATTCTAGACACTCGATTATAATGGCCCAGACGTCGGGCTTCAAATAAATCGCCACGTCAATACCAATAACTTGGTACATACGTGGGTAGGATCCATGCTAATACTAAATGTTACTCAATTCTATATTGGCCCGTTTAAATTTATATTAATAAAAAAGGCAACAACTTACTCTCATACTCCTTGACTATTATACGTGAGCGTTTTTTAGAAACTAGGCTTTATGCCTCACATTGAAACCTTAATCTTTTCTGAAAAACATTCAAACATAATTTTAACTTTTGAACAATAGAAATCACACTGAAAAAGGTATACCAGTTTAAGAGATATACGGGTTGACACAAAAGCTGTTCATTTTATTACAAAAGATGGACATAACACAGTACCTACTTAAATAAATATTAGATTTAATTTACATTAAAGTACATTCAGAGCTGAAGATGATATAACACAAGAGGAAAATGTCAGCTGATCTGTTACACGTGTCACCTTGTATGTAAATGACACAATTAAAATTTGTAATCATCCTTATAAATTACAGATTATAGATAATTTTATAGTACAGAGTCCTTATTTGTCTTGATCAAAGCATTTTATTAAAGATCTCAGACGGAGAACTAGTGTTCTTATTAAATTGTAAGAAGTATTTTGCACGTATTACGATAGCGTTTTGTTAGTAAGTTCAGGGTGAATTTTAAAAAGGGCCCGAAATATCTTCATTAAAAGGCAAAGATTTTTTCAGTACCAGAGTTTCCTCCAATGTGATTATATTTTTTAGTTCTCAACAGACTGTCCTGTATGACATTCTCATCAATAGAGTGCCGCGTAAGCATTAACACGTAACAATCGTCTGGCGTATCATCCAGTGGAATCTGCCAGACATTTACTGAATGCCAAGGCTCGTGTGGGCAGACAATTGTGCCCGGGTGTCATTGTTAATTTGTATCGAAAATATTGGGCCACTTCTATTATAATGCCATTATTATTAATGTTACGATATGAATACAAAAAGGCAGTAGGTATCAAAACTCGTTTAAGGACCTTTGGGTTTTGGCGGGACAATCAGTCATATTGTGTTAGTCAATCTTCCGTCATTTAAATTATAAATCAGGATCAAATTACTTCAAACAAGTATCTTGGTTTTAATGGAATCGACCAATAAAATGACCCGACATCTAAAAAGCGTAGTTGAAAATGTATCAATTGATCTTAAACGCCAATTACCACAAACATGCATAATATTTAACACATCCAAAGCGAAAAGCTATTCAAACTGGTACTAGCTAAAAAGCCTTAAGGTTAGCGTGCGAGGAATGTTGCAAACACTGCAACCTGTACTTACACGGTGATGTAGCCGCAAGCAAATGTAACACCTAACCCATCAAATTGAAGGAAGCAGTTAAAACATGCTACACACACATGCACACAAATACAATATGATTGATACTTTTTCACTGGTGTTACAGGCATAACAGTGAAATGGGTTCGTATTAGAAGCTGAGGTACCAGGGTTGCATGCGGTATGAGGAGCTTGCGAGTTCTCGAGTTCTTGACCCACAGCATTATGTCCCGCAAACGGGCGATTATCCCGCGTACTTGCCGCCTTCGTTGCAGCGGCTCCTACGGTAATGACAGCCCGAGGCTGCACTACATCTGTGTGTTATCACGTAGAAGGTCGATTGCCTGTAATGTGACTGATTAATTGGTGGTGTTGCTGACGGTTGAGTAATAATGGCCGGCCATTGTTTAGGTACGCTAGGCACTTTGAATATTAGATAGATAGATTATATATTTCGAACCGAACGTTTAGTTTACCATTCAAGATTTATCTTATTACTGTAGTATTTTAATAAACATGCAAAATATAATTTCCTTAACTGTTTCTAGTTACATAAAATAAGCTGCAAATAGACTATTTCTTAACATGGATATGCATATATTATCTCCACATCATTATCACTCTCTTGCAGTCATTAGGACTAACATGCACCTACAAACATACCCCACTCTTATCATGCACTAAATATGTCATCTAAAACGAAATCGTCTGAAATGTAGCAATTTAGTTACATAAAGCCTGCAATAGTTAAACGTTCACAGTCGCATATAAATGGCCTCTGCATAAATCAGTCCACACATAATACGTAAGTATGACATAAAGCGCATACACACTGGCCTCGTTAGGACCCGATGCTCTAATGGGATGCAATTATGAGGGTCAGACAACTGATAAGCTCCGCATTCGATAGTGACGTGAATCGATTGAAAGAACAGATCGAGTGGAAGCGAGAGAAATCGAAGGGATATCAATTTATTGTCCGTTTTACTACTCGATAACAAAAGTACGGAGATAATTTATACTTTCGTAGC